>NW_022436961.1:23050535-23353152 GCF_009761245.1 Sapajus apella | reverse complement strand
TGTGTGTGTGTGTGTGTGTGTGTGTGTGTGTGTGTGTGTGTGTGTGTGTCAGAGTCTTCTCTGTCACTCACACTGGAGTCCAGTGGTGCAATCTCTGCTCACTGAAACCTCCGCCTCCCCGATGAAGTGATTCTCCTGCCTTAATCACAAAGTAGCTGGGATTACAGGCATGGACCACCACACCAGGCTAGTTTTTGTATTTCTAGTAGAGATGGGTTTCACCATTTTGACCAGGTTGTTTTCGAACTCCTGAGCTTGGGTGACCTACACATCTTGGCTTTCTGAAGTGTTGGGATTATAGGCATGGGCCACTGTGCCCATCCCCTGGAGAAACCATTGTAAGTCTGAAGTCCAACCTTTTAGGGGATGCATGGTTAACAATTAGGTGTTCCGACACAGGGCATGTCTTGTTAACTTTCTAGAGTAAGTCGGTCTGAGACCCGCAGAAGGAGCAGGTGAGACACTGATGATGAAGCAGGCCTCTCTAGGAGGACAGAGCTTCAGTGACAGCACTTGCCGTGGTGCTCAGGCAGCCTGCCCCGACCCATTGCCCCACCTCTGCCTCTTCCCATTCATGTCACCATAGGCCCAGTCACAAATTTTTCTGTGCCTCAGTTTCCCCATTTCTAAAATGGAATTACTAAGAGCACCTCCCTCAAATAATTTTTGTGAGAAATAAATGACTAGCAAGATGAAAAGTTCTTAGAATGGCATCTGGCACATAGTAGACACTCAAGAAAAGAGCTTCTGCTGTCATTTACTGCTCAGATTCAGATTTCAGAATCTGAAATCTGGGCAGCACTTAGGCTTTGGAAGCAGCATTGTGGGGAAGGCAGGTGGAGATGGAGGCATTTTGGGAAGTGTATCCTATCTGATCTCCTTCACAGAACTCGAGGCCAAGTGTAATGGGTTTTTTTTGTAACCTGAGTTGGTGTTCCGTTGAGTTCCCCTGACCATGGGTGCCTATTCCCAGACAGAGTGACAGGACAGAGGCTGACAAAACTTCTAACAGTGATAGAACTCCTCTCCCTGTGCAGTGGCTTCTTGCAGCCCCAGTGCAAGCATCGGAGCTTGCTTCCATAGCTCTGGTTTTCTGATACACCCTTGGCCTTTTGGGAATTTACACAATCTGGTCAAGGTGAACATTAAGTCAGTTCCAGACCCCATTCAGAGTGCTTGCTTGCCTTGTGTTGCAAGTATTTCAAAGTCCTCCTGAAGGCTGCATAACCCTATACCGAAAATGAGAAAAACAGAAGCATCACACACACACACACACACACACACACACACAGAGCTAAACTTGGTCTCCTGACCTCTACTTCAGTGTTCGGAAAACCCATTTATGAATCAGTGAAGGATTACAGTCTCAGACCAATGGCCACGGCCACCCACAGCTGATGTCAATCCTACCACAACTGCCTCGTTCCTGTTCATGTCCACTAGAAAACATCAGCATGCTGGGGCCCTCTACTGTTGCTTTCCCCATCTGATCTACTTCCTTGCCTCACTACACGTCTCACTTCAATCCCTTCTGTTCAGCCCAATGGGGACTTCAGTGCCACAGCTCTAATCTGGGCCAAGACAGTATTTCCTCACAAATTATTGCCCTAATGCACCCACAGATTTCTTGGTTCTCTTATTTCTGCAGCTCATACTCTTGTGCAATGCATAGCAAATCTTCAGGAGCTGGCTGTGCTGGGGAAGTTGTCAGTTGATTCTTGCTGACCTTGACCTGGACCTTAATCCTCCTTCCCAGTCTTCCCCAAGGCAAGGATTGAGCCATTCACACTTGGTAAATTTCCTTTATTGACCCTACTCCCTGCCCCACTCCATTCTTTTCCTCCACTTTGATGCCAAACTTTTGTGAAGAGTAGATTCACTTTTTAATGATTGACCACAGAATACTTTGCAGCCATAAAAAGGAATGAGGTCATGTCCTTTTCAGGGACATGGATGGAGCTGGAAGCCATTATACTCAGCAAACTAACACAGGAGCAGAAAACGAACACTACATGTTCTCACTTATAAAGCCCGGTACATTGCATTTGGAATTCTGAATAAGTGAGAGCTGAGTAAGTGGAATTACAAATAAGTGGGAGCTGAACAATGAGAACACATGTACATAGGGAGGGGAACAGCATATACTGGGGCCCGTTGGGGGCAGGAGGGAGAGTATCAGGATAAATAGCTAATGCATGTGGGGCTGAATACATAGGTGATGGATTGATAGGTACAGCAAATCACCATGGGACACGTTTACCTATGTAACAAACCTGCACATCCTGTACATGTATCCTGGAACTTAAAACAAATTTTTTTTAAAAAGGATTCACAGGCTGCCTCTGATTGATCATTTTTTATTCTACACATCAGCCAACTCCAGCTGATTTTCTGCCATCACCCTCACTTCATCTCTTTGAATCCAGATCACCAATGGCCTCCATGTTGCCAAATCTACTGGACACTTTTCTCACTTGGCTTAACATTTTTGTAATATCTAGCATCATCAATCACTCTTCCTCCTTTAAACTCTCTTCCCTTGGCTTCTATGGATGTCATATCACAACCCCCTAGATTTTTCTTTTACATTTTGCTTCTCACTCTCAGCCTCCTTTGAGGCCATGCTCCCCAAGTTCTAACTTAAGTGTCCTGAAGAGAACTGCTGTGGCCACTTCTCTCCTGCATCTCCCTATGTTCTCACCCATTCTCTTGGCTTTAAGTGCCTTCCGGAAGCCAGCAACTTCCAAGTTTGTATCTCCAAGGCAAACCACACCTCGGCCTTGTATATTTAATTTTCTATTTGACATCTCTGTTTGGATACAGGGCTCGTTAGGCTTAACATATCTAAAACCAAACTCTTGAAGTCCCCCTCAGCCAGTTCATCCTCCAGTACCCCCATCTCAGTAAATGGGACAACTTCCCATTAAGCTGCTTAGGCCAGAAGCCTGAGCATCACTCTGGGTGTCCTCCGTCCTTATTTCCTGGACCCAATCTATCTCCACATCACTCTTACCATTTTCTAAGACTATTGTAGTATCACTCCAACAGGTCTTCCAATATTCTCTATGAGTGCTGTCAAATCCATCCCTTACCTTAGAAGACTCTTTTGGAAATATAAATCGTATTTCTATTGTATTTCTGAAAAAAAACTAACCTGGGGACCCACTTTTGACCTCATTCTGTCCCACCTTCCTTTTGCTCATGGGTTCTGCCCATGTTGTCTTCTTTCCATCTCTCTAATGTACCCATCCTTTCCTTAGGCCCTTTACATCTATAGTTTTTTCTGCCTAGAAATGGCTTTCCTGGCCCTTCGTGGGCTGCCTTTTCTTATTTCAGGAAAAGGTTACATGTTATCTCTTCAGAAAGTCCCTTTTGGGTCACTTTAACTACATAAGTAACATTAACTCTAATCAGTCTCCCTATAGGAACCCAGTTTGTTCTCTTTACAGCAGTACTCCATTTAAAACTATTTTATTGGTTTATTTGCTTATTTATCCTAAGGGAGTAGACACTTTGTTTAAATTGCTGGGTCTAACGCAGTATATAGTGTACACACATGCTTAACAATATGTGTTGGATAGGAATGAATGAACAAATGCTTTCTCGAGAGCAACCTTACTATAGTACATGTGTTATCATGCTTTTGTGACTAACTCACTTCTGGGTTTGGTGGCCCAATTAGGAACACCAGCTTCTTCCAGGGAGCCTATGTCTTTGTGCAATTTATGCTACAACATGATAGAATTCTCAGGCAGATATGCAAATGGCACCCTAATGAACAATGCAAAGTTGACTTACTCTTTTATTACTAATACCAAGAAAAAGGAAAAAAGAAGCAATCAATCTAAAAATATTTATCGAGCCAGTGCCAGACACTGTGCCATCTGCTTACCTAAGACTATAGCAGGGAATGAGACACAGCTCTACCATCACGTGTCTTACAGTCCAGCTCATATATGCAAAATGCTCAAGTGATTGCAAGCCGCTTTGCCATCCTTTTCTTTTCACTTTTTCTTGATTTTTGGAATATTTATATAGATGAAAATATTTACTCTGTACTCTTTTTATGCTATGCGGTTTCTCACACAACAAGAAACCTGTCTGGCAGCCAAAATGTGTTGATCTGCTATCAGACTTGGGTCCCAGAATGTCTTTTAACTCTTCTTTCTCAGCGTGTTTTGGGGTTCCAATGTAGAGCTAGGTGTTAATCGTAAATTGTTTATTAGTTCACTATGGAAACTTGTTTGCAGAGGAGATAAAAAATTGAAAGCAGAAGGATACCCACCAGATGTCAGTCTGAACTCTCCTTTCTGAGGTGACTCTGGATATATGGGGGTCAGGGAGCTGCTTGAGGAGACAGTCTGTCCTTTATAGGAGCTCAAGTGCTGAGCTGTGAACTCCATTGTTCATTCAGAGCTGCTGGGCAGGTACGTTTAAGTCTGCTGCAGTAGAACTCATAAACACCTTTTTTTCCCCCCAGGTGCTCTGTCCGAGGCAGTTAGGCCTTTATTTATGAGTTTCTGTTGTGCTGCTATCTTTTTTTCAGGGCTGCCGTGCCCAGCGAGGAGGCAGCCTAGTCACTGTCTGCCTGCAGAGGCTTTGCTGAGCTGCTGTGGGCTCCACCCAGCTGCTGTGTGAATTTCCCTGCAGTCTTCTTTATATAGGTATAGTTGGAACTGCCTCACCTCTATAATGGCAGACTCTCTCTGTAAAGGCAGGCTGCCTCGGCAATGGCAGACTACCTCCATAGTGGTGGACTGCCTTGGTAATGGCAGATGCCCCTCCCCCAGAGAGCTGGGCCATCCTGGGTTCAGCTGTGCTTGCTGTGATTCTCTCAATCCAGAGCATTTCAGGTTGCTGTTTTTTGTGGGGGTGGGACCCAGCCAAGCCTGATCACCTGGCTCCCTGCCTCAGAGCCCCCACTCCCCTCCTTTTTTTTTTTTTTAGTTAAATGGGCGACTCTGTGTCTCAGGTACTCCAGTCGCTTGCTGAAAAGGTGCAGGGATCTGTGTGATTTCCCATGTGGTGGCCCAGTACGCCGGCACAGCATCACTGAGATTCACGGAGCTTTTTTGCCTGGGAATCTCCTGTCCTGGCTCCCTGTCTCAGTCCCCTTTTTTATCAGCTGAATAGGTGACTCTGTCTATCAGGAGCTCCAATCGCTAACTAAAATGGTGCCCAGGCCCCTCTATTTTGAGCAGAGAACCGCAGCGCCAGCCAAAACAGCAGGGCCGGCCAAAACAGCCTCGCTGGCAACCCGTGGGGCTCCTCCACCAGGGAATCTCCTGAAACTGATAAGCAACTTCAGCAAAGTCTCAGGATACAAATCAATGTGCAAAAATCACAAGCATTCCTATACACCAATAACAGGCTTAAAGAGAGCCAAATCAAGAACGAACTTCCATTCACAATTGCTACAAAGACAATAAAATCCCTAGGAATACAACTAAAAAGGAATGTAAAGGACCTCTTCAAGGAGAACTACAAACCACTGCTCAACGAAATAAGAGAGGACACAAACAGATGGAGAAACATTCCACGTTCATGGTTAGGAAGAATCAATACCATGAAAATGGCCACACTGCCCAAAGTAATTTACAGATTCAATGCTGTCCCCACCAAGCTACCAATGACCTTCTTCACACAACCAGAAAAAAACACCGTAAACTTCATATGGAACCAAAAGAGAGCCCACATAGCCAAGTCAATTCTAAGCAAAAAGAACAAAGTGGGAGTCATCACATTACCAAATTTCAAGCTATACAACAAGGCTACAGTAATCAAAACAGCATGGTACTAGTACCAAAACAGAGACATAGACCAATGGAACAAAAGAGAGGCCTTGGAGGCAACATCACACATCTACAACCATCTGATCTTTCAAAAACCTGACAAAAACAAGGTATGGGGAAAGGAGTCCCTGTTTAATAAATGGGGTTGTGAAAACTGGCTAGCCATGTGCAGTAAGCAGAAACGGGACTCCTTTCTGACACCTTACACTAAAATTAACTCCAGATGGATTAAAGACTTAAACATAAGACCTAATACCATAAAAACCCTAGAAGAAAACCTAGGCAAAACGATTCAGGACATAGGCGTAGGCAAGGACTTCATGACCAAAACACCAAAAGCATTGGCAGCAAAAGCCAAAATAGACAAATGGGACCTAATCAAACTCCACAGTTTCTGCACAGCAAAAGAAGCAGTCATTAGAATGAATCCGCAACCAACAGAATGGGCAAAAAATTTTGCAATCTACCCATCTGACAAAGCACTAATATCCAGAATCTACAAAGAACTAAAACAGATATACAAGAAAAAAACAAATAAGCCCATTCAAAAGTGGGTAAAGGATATGAACAGACACTTTACAAAAGAAGACGTACATGAGGCCAACAAACATGAAAAAATGCTCATCATCACTGGTCATTAGAGAAATGCAAATCAAAACTACATTGAGATACCATCTCACGCCAGTTAGAATGGCGATCATTAAAAAATCTGGAGACAACAGATAAGGAGAGGATGTGGAGAAATAGAAACACTTTTACACTGTTGGTGGGAGTGTAAATTAGTTCAACCATTGTGGAAGACAGTGTGACGATTCCTCAAGGGTCTAGAAACAGAAATTCCATTTGACCCAGCAATCCCATTACTGGGTATATATCCAAAGGATTATAAATCGCTCTACTATAAGGACACATGCACACAAATGTTCACTGCAGCACTATTTACAATAGCAAAGACCTGGAACCAACCCAAATACCCATCGATGATAGACTGGACAGGGAAAATGTGGCACATATACACCATGGAATACTATGCTGCCATAAAAAAACGATGAGTTTGTGTCCTTTGTAGGGACATGGATCAACCTGGAAACCATCATTCTCAGCAAGCTGACACAAGAACAGAAAATCAAACACCGCATGTTCTTACTCATAGGTGGGTGTTAAACAATGAGAACACATGGACATGGGTAGGGGAGTATCACACACTGGGGTCTGTCAGGGTGAAATAGAGGAGGGACAGCAGGGGGTGGGGAGCTGGGGAAAGATAACATGGGGAGAAATGCCAGATATAGGTGATGGGGAGGAAGGCAGCAAATCAGACTGCCATGTGTGTACCTACGCAACAATCTTGCATGTTCTTCACATATACGCCAAAACCTAAAATGCAATAAGAAATAATAATAATAAAAAGAAATTGAAAACTGTGGTTGCTACCAACTCCGTGTTATTTTGTGAGAGACATGTGGGAAGCCCCAACTCTGTCCCCAAACAATTCTCCCCATAGCTTGCTCTCCAACATCCAGAGTTCCTCCGTTAGAATGCTTCATATGTCACTGTCTCCAAGGGCAGCATCAACATTGGTTACCCATCATTCGTAATTCCAAATGGAATGTTTAGGGCTTTATAAAAGGGACGTCTAGCTGGGAAGATTTAATAGAAAGAAAGGAAAGAGCCAATCACAACGGACTCAAGGGTCTCAAGATGAAGTAGGGCAGGATTGGAAATTCAGGGTCACTCGTGATCAACAGGTGAGAAGGTGCTGCTGTGGTGGGCAGGGGAGGACCAGAGGTACTTACAGGTCACACTCAGGACCCTGCTCAGTGCTATCACAGACCAGATGGCTTCTCTTTCAGCCAAGCAGTTTCTCTTCTTTCCTTGATACTCACCAGCTGGTTACTTCTTTCTCCTCCACTAGATTATAAGCTCCTAGTGGGCAGGTATGCTTATCCATCATGCCCCCTCCACACTGCTTATGGTGTCCATCATGTAGCACCTCTTCCTTAAACATTTCTTGCATTTGTGAATGAAAGGCTGCTATGCACTATGCTGGGAGCAGGCACGGGTATTGATATCAGAGACACAGGGTTATAAGTGGATAACATTATTAAGCATCTGTTGATTCCTAAGAATGTCTTAAGGAACTTCTATGTGTCTTCTGGTCTCTGTCAAATGATGAAGAAGACCCATGAGCTAAGCACAGCACTCCTGACCTCCTTGATCTAACCAAAGACTTAGAAGTGGAGATGACTGAAGTGCAACATTTTATGCAGTAGGATTTCTGAGAAAAAAGGTAGAGATGAGTTGGACACAGATCGACAAAGGAGATGACACTTTAAAATTTCAGAGAGAGGGCAGGGAAAAATGACATTTTAGAAGAAGATGATGAGGAAACAACCCACACAAAGATGTAAAGGTGAGGCTCAGTACAGCTCATGTTTCAGGCAACAAGGAGACCCACCTGGGAATCTGAATGGAGTTAACAGGTTGGGTGCCAGGCAAGAGAAAACAGGCGTAGCTGGGTGGTACAGATGACTGTAGGTGTAAAGAGCCAGGCCCAGGTGGCTGGACAGCCAGAGCCTAGAGGGAGGGTAAAGACCTAGCATCAGAGCAAGATGATGGAAGAACTGGGTTTGATGTCTGGCTATTACTTTAGTTTCCCAATTTATTAAAACAAGGATTTGGACTAGGAGAGCTCTCATACCTTTCTCAGCTCTGACCTTCTCAGCTGCTCAACTTGGAATCTGTATCTTTCCAGAAGCACAGCTTTGGCAAATTCATGCCTGTGAAAAATGGCTAAGAGGGAGGCTCACTGGACTTAATGGAAATGCCTCCAGTGATAACCCCACCTGCCAAGGAGGCTTATGATGGCAGTGAAAAGGCAGACCAGGAGTCAGAAGATTTGGATGTGTCTCTTATTTCATAGCTGCATGAGCTTGGATTAGTCACTTCATTTCTTCAAATGCCAGCTTTTCATCTACAGATTCAAAATACCGATGAATACCTGTCTCCCAAAGCTGGAAGCATTCAATGGGAGATCATCCCTGGAAATCCATTACTGAGTGCTCAGCAGAGGCCCACTCACTGCCCAGCAAGTGTGCTATGCAGGTACTGTTGTTGCAGCAAGTGGCAGCAGTCACAACAGCATCAGCCTCATAATGCACCTCTGGGTAGAGCTCAGGATGCTGACTACCTGCCACCAGAACAGGACTCCCCTCATTCATGATGTGCTATTGTTCTTTTCCACTCTGCTAGCCCTATTGTTGGCAGTAACATGGCAGCCAGCCTACGCAGGGGCCTCCTGTCTGGTGGCCATGCAGAGAGCCAGAGACAATGATTAATAAATGCCCAGTATGCCATCCCATCTGAGGAGGGTGCTGCTGCCTCGACATGAATATGCATGTACTGCTGGGATTGACTTGAAGCCAGGAGTGGGTGAGAGGACACCGTGGGCTGGCCCAAGCTGAGAGCAGCAGGCAGGCTGGTCACCGGGGAGATGTGACAAACCCTGCTCTGCTCTTCGGCGGGTGGAGTGGAGCAGCGGCTTTCATCAGCTGTGCCATCAGTCCTGCTGTCACCCGGTAAGACAGGCTGGCAAATGTGAACATAAATACATCCCATTCTTGCCTCACCTCAGTGCCCTGAGGAGCTATTAGACACTTAAAATTACCATTTCAGCAAAAGAGGAGAGAGAGAATTGAGGGGGAAGAGGCTGGCTGTGTTTGTTAACTTGGGAGCATTGTTGACTCCAGTTGGAGTCCACCCTAGGGAAGGTGGACACACTCTGGTTTTCAGAAATGCAGGAGCGACATCTTCAGATCTACCCTGTCCTTTCCTGCATCCCTTTTAGGGCTCCTGACTTGCTCATAGGCAAAGAAACACCCAGACATCATTTCAGAGTTTTCTGTGATTCTAGAAAACAGTAAAGGCATCAAGTCTTGACCCCACTCCTACCCCTGCACCCTAAGGAGGTGGGCTGGAGCCTGAAATCACACAATTAGAGTTTTCCGTCTCTAAGTCTTTGTAAACCTTACTTGTTCAGGGTAAATGTTTATTTCATTTGAATAAATAAATGCTAGATGTTTAGAAAATATTTGGTGATTGATGATTGATTGGATCAAGCCAGGCACTTTAATCCCCATAAAAGAGCAAACTCTCTGGAAGAAGTCGCCTGATGTGCTGTAGCAGTTATTTACACCTACATATCCTAACTTAGGTGCGGGCTTGGGTGCAGGAGGGAAGAGGGACGCACATGACTCCGCACTGTGGAACAGCCAGAGATATCGCCAGCTCCACCTGCTGCCTGCCTGTTTCACTTGGCTCTGTGTCCCTCATCATGCATTTCAGGCCATAGGTGTTGACTGACAATCTCTGCTCCATCTTATTCTGTACACAGGGGAGCGAGAACAAGCTAGGTACAGGTGTGTCCTGACCACATTCACACATGCAAGGGGAAGTCAGAAAATAAGGAAATAAACAGGAAAATGACAAGTCTTAACACGCCCCCAAAGTCGTGTCTTCCACTCTGCAAACTGGATTTTCTCCCCAGACCTCATGAACAGTTAAAACAACACAAGGAGAACTGGTATCTGGCCTTCTAGGCTTTATCGACAAATTTAATCCTGAATTCTTACCCGATCTGGCTTTCAACAGATCAGAGTGAGTCTGCCTGCCCTGGGTAGGAGGAGCAAAGAAGCTGGTCTTGGCCACATGGCAGAGCCATCACCTGGGAAGACCAGCCCATAGATGTGAGTCTGGAGTCTTTTCATAGCCTAGACAGTGTTTCATTGAGCTCCTCTTGAAATCTGGTCAAGTATTTCAAAAGGATGGGTATGGACTGAGGCCTAAAATGAATTTCCTTTTCCCTCCGTGTGAGGTAATCAGCTCATTAGATGAACAACCTTAGCCCTGGGCCTTGGGCTTAGCAGGGGCCCTCACTTGCTTTAATGATCTGTAGTCACCATCTTGAGATGTTTAATACCTATGGACAAGGGGCCCAGCATTTTTCTTTTGCAATACGTCATGCAAATTATGCAACTGGTTCTGCCTTTCAAGGATTGCAGAGAGCCTGGCTTCAAGGCTACCCGTTACCTTTCAGAGTCCCACTCTCCTCCTCTAAAATATAGGGTGGTGTTTACTTAAGTCTCCTTCCAGCACTGAGGCCCTAAGGCCCTGGAAGGTGTCTCTCAATGTCAGCTACAGGCTGAGTCTCTTATACTTAGAGATCAAGCTCTTGAGAATGGGCAGCCCAAGACCAGAACAAGTAAAGCCTGTCAAATCCCACTCCTACCGAAGGTGCTTATATAATTCCTGCATCTCTCCACTTCCTCTGAGATACTAGGAGGTTGATGGGAGCAAATCAGTGGATAGGGATCCCAATGTCTTTATCAGGGGAATACAATAAAAAACAAAAACAAACTCAAACAAAATCCCTCTTCTGTTCAAAACTCTCCATCTCCTGAGCTGAATGCCATCTACTAGGGAATAAAGCAGATCAAGATTGAAAAAGGAAGGCAGAGAACCGTGGTTTACTGTTTCGCACCCTTCTATCTGATTGGGCTCTTCTGCAAGCTAGAAGCAGGTTCCATCAAGAGGAAGACTCTGGGTTCTAGATGCATTTAATTTTGGCAAATGAGGCAAGAGAAGCATGGCTGTGCAGCAAGGTTTGTTCTCCCTCACCTGTGTCCAGTGAGGGCTGCTGGGGCCCTCTTCTCACTCAGGTTTCTCAGGTCATGGCAGGCACTCACATAATCACTGTAGCAGGGGAAGGGGACCAGGCAAGGTGTACTCCAGATCCTAGAACTTCCACCCAGATGTGACATATGCAGTGTCTGCTCACTTGCTGGTCAAAGCAAGTCACATGGCCTCAACCTTTTTTTTTTTTTTTTTTTTTTTTGAGATGGAGTCTAGCTCTGTCACCCCGGCTGGAGTGCAGTGGCCAATCTGAGCTCACTACAACCTCAGCTTCCTGGGTTTAAGCGATTCTCGTGCCTCAGCCTCCTGAGTGGCTGGGATTACAGGCACCCGCCACCACGCTCAGCTAATTTTTCTATTTTTAGTAGAGATGGGGTTTCATTGTGTTGGCCAGGCTGGTCTTGAACTCCTAACCTTGTGATCCACCCTCTGTCTGCCTCCCAAAGTGCTGGGATTACAAGCATGAGCCACCTTGCCTGGCTGGCCATAACTTTTATTGCAATCCTACCAAATGTACAGAAGGAGACAGAACTAGAAATAATAGGTGTCTAAAACCAGCGGCTACCACATGTGTCAAGACTGAAGATTCCACTTCCCTACTGTGCCTGGCATCATGGGAAAAGAGACAAGGACAAAATTCTACCATGTGTGAGCTGAGCAAAGTCTTACCTTTCTCCTCTCTCTATGAAAAGAGCTTAAACATCTCCAGCCCCCTCAGAGATTGAGAACCAAGTAAAATAACAGATGCAAAAATAAAAGATAACTCTCACTGAATAGTAAGTGCCAGTCACTATTGTAGTTTTCTAATCCTCACAACAGGGCTATGGCAGGGGTCAGCTATTCGTTTGGCAAATGTGGAAACTGAGGCAGGAAGCATTATGTAACTAGTCTCAGTAACTGACTCAGGAAGACCCAGACCTTTTTGCTTTTTGTTGTCTTGCCCTGTCATCCAGGCTGGAGTGCAGTGGCATGACCTCAGCTCATTGCAACCTCTGCCTGCTGGGTTCAAGTGATTCTCCTGCCTCAGCCTTCCGAGTAGCTGGGATTATAGGCATGAGCCACCACACCCAGCTAATTTTTGTATTTTTAGTAGAGATGGGATTTTGCCATGTTGGCCAGGCTGGTCTTGAACTCCTGATCTTAGGTGATATGCTCACCTCAGCCTCCCAAACTGCTGGGATTACAGGTGTGAGCTACCATGCCTGGCCAGGAAGACCCAGGCTTTGAGCTTTGTTCTTAAGTGCTTTGCTGGGAAGTTCTACAATGTGGAGTTTCCAGGTGCTGTGCTTTCTAAGCCTGGACCATGGCACTCACCCCTTCTCTTTCTGGCTTTGCTTGATTTGTCAGACGCCTGTCAAAAGAAGACATGGAAGCATCATCACTTTTTCCCAGGTCCCCACATTGAGAAACAAATATTTGGAGGTCCAATGGCCCTGGTCAGATCTCATCACTCTGTTCATGAGCTCAGAGGCCAACACAGGGCTGCCTGAACACTGAAATCTTCCAGGCGCCAAGAAAAGCAAAAGCAACTTTCTGCTTCCATATTCCCTGAACCCCATGAGCTGGAGAAAACCAGCCAAGGATAGAGCCTCATTTAGCTCTCCCTCCTCCCTCAGCTTTCCCTGGGTGGCACTTAGGAACTATGCATGTCACATCTCTGGGGCCACGTTCTGTACAATAACATCTGTCATTGCCAGCAGCCATCAGTGGAGCTGGCATGTAGTGGCTCACTCTGCCACACACACATGGCTCCAGAATGGAGGGCACCAGGAAAAATGCCTGGGGAAGTCTCTGAGGGGCCAGAGCCTCAAGGGTGTGGAGGATGAGCCCAAGCAGGAAACAGGGCCAGACTTGTTCTCAGGATGCTCCAGAAGGTGGAATTGTTCTCATCGGCAGCTTCGCACTGTGTCCGCCCTGGCTGTGGGCTCCTCTGATGCAGATCTTCACCTTCCCTACTCCTGCCAGCCCCACTATGCCTAGATCCATGACTGCTGAGCTCAAGTACCATTTCTAGAAAATGCGCGATGATGAGGGAGAGAAGATATGTATGCCGAAAAGCATTAGTCAGACTTCACAGTCTCAGCTTGTAATGCCCAGAGTAATCCCCACCCCCTGCCGCCGCTAACACACACATAGAAGCAAAGATCATAGAAGGGGCAAGAATTCCCCTTTTTGGCAAGATTTGAGGGCCACCCACAGTTCTACGTCCTCCACGTGAAATTCAACAATTGGGTTCTCAGAGACCTTCGAGTGAATCATTGCCTTCTCTCCAGATGTGCTTTTTCAAAGTACAAATACTCTCACTGAACTTCCCCCAACCCAATGTGAATACACTACCAGCTGTCTCCCTTTCCATCAGGTGGGCATGGTCCAGGTAATATGACAGCTCTGGAGGAATTCTGGGGACAGGGAAGAGAAAGAGCCCTGGAGTAGTGGCAGGCTGAGCATCTGCCATTTAGGATGGGAAAAAGCATTTCTTCCCGGGACACAAGGATATTCCAGAAACCACCCGGCAGAGTCATTCTGCAAGGTGCCTGGAATGAGCTCAGCAAGCCCAATAGTGTTGGAAAGAACACTACAGTATCTAGTCTGGTCCCTGCATTGAAGGAGGGGAAACTAAGGCACAGGGAGAGCAGCTAGATCACTGCTCTTGGCAGACCAGGCCCTAAGTCTGACTTCCTGGACCAGTGGATGTAGCTGCTGCTGGGCCCTCAGGCACCTAGAATGGAAAACTGGAAAGGGAGGCTAAGATCAGGGCTCAAGGACTCCTCTTGCTACTCCAGGCACCTGTCACAGCAGCTATACAGCAGCTGCTTCCCAGCCACATGGAGGACGGATCCCATCCAGCCCCAGGCCACCCCAGAAATGCAGATGCAGAGCCTATGAGGGCCTGGTCCCAGGTGCCAGATTCTCGGCAGCTCCTCTGTGGGTCTGCAGTGGCCAGAGAGGGGTCAGTTGGTGGCCGACCAGCCTGGGTCATTCATCTCATTAATTTTGGCAGCCAGTGGTAGAAACAATATAGAAGCCCGGCTCTGATCGAGAGGGGATTTCAGGGCTCCATTTAACCTAATTGGGCCAGAAAAACCTTGCTACAAAAAGCCAGGCACGCCGCCTGTTTTGTTCCACTGCTCGCTTTGAAGTCTCGCCTCATCGAGTTTTTAAACATGAGATGCAGCCATTTGGTTGCTCATATTTAACGTGTAACACAGGAGATCAAAGAGCAGATAGAGATGGAAAACATCGGGCAATCATTAAGAATTACTCTGAGAGCCTGGCTGGTTCCCCCATCTCCCCTCCCCTCACCAGCCCCTACTCATTCCAAAGCCCCTTCTTTCATCTTTTTCTCAGGCTCCTCCACTCTCCCCATCCCTACTCATCCCCTCTCCTCCTTCCCACCTCTTCACTTCTCCCTTCATTGGCCTTTCACCTTTCATCCCCTTCTGCAACAAGCACCATTACCCACCTAGCTCCTGCTGTCTCCCCCAAAGACTTCCATGTCCTCCCAGAAACTCCCTCCCCTCTGCTTCTCTCTCCCTTCCTCTCTTCCTCCCTCCCTTTGCTTTCTGCCATCTCCCCACTCACCTCCTTTCCCCCTTTCCCCTCCTCCCTTCCTCTCTCATTCCCTCGTCTTTTGCGCCCTTTCTCTCTGCCTGCTAGTGGAGTCACCATGACAACAGCCTCCATGACAATTACATCCAAGGCAGCAGAGCCTCTTCCCATGAGGGACTCCAATACTCACTTGGAATTTTCTCCCTGATTTCTTAGCCCAGGCAGTGAATTTTCCTCATCCCCCAAGTTTCCCCAAGGCCACAGGGAATAGACTTGGTAGCCAACCACAGCCCCGAAGCTGGGAGAAAGCAAAGAATGATGAATGAAGCATGGGAAAGAATGAAAGAGGAGAGGGGAAATTGAAGCTTTCTTTCTGCCTCCTCTCTGGTAGAACAGAAAGGACTCCAGCAAATGAGAAGGGGAAATGCAAAGGCTGGGGAAATGGGGCTGGATATGCAAAATAGTGTCTCTTCTCCTATCCTGAGGCCCCCGCAGAAAGACATTGTTTCCTTCAGGTCAGGAGAAAAGAAAAGGGATGCAATAGCTAGTTCCATGTGTGCTGCAACTGTTTCACCACGGAGGAGTGGAATCAACACAACTCCCAAACTGCTTTGCATGGTTCCTAAAACCATGTGATTATACCTTGGCTAGGAAAGCCCCTCCTGGCCATGTGCATATGGAACATCTACTTCAGATGCAATACAGAGCAGGTGGCGGCAGAATGCACAGAACACAACACACTGTGATCTAAGAAACAAAATACAGGTAACTGAATACCTACTACTGAACACTTAAGACCCAACTATGTAAGTAGCAGGTCAAAATAAAGAGATGCAAAGAGGTACAATACAACTACTTTCTTCACAAAATAGGAAATAAGTTGAAGGACAGCATCATCCCTTGTTCACCCGGCTCTTGGAGCTCTGGGGAGTTGATATGGTTTGGATGTGTGTCCCCACCCAAATCTCACCTTGAGCTATAATCCCCATAATCCCCTTGTGCCAAGGGAGAGACCAGGTAGAGGTATATGAATCATGGTGGGTGGGTTTCTCCCATGCTGTTCTTATGATAGTGAGTGAGTTCTCATGAGGTCTGATGGCTTCATAAGCATCTGACATTTCCCCTGCTGGCACTTCTCCTTCCTGCCACCTTGTGAAGAAGGTGCCTTGCTTCCCCTTGGCCTTCTGCCATGACTGTATGTTTCCTGAGGCCTCTCCATTCATGCTGACCTGTGAGTCAATTAAACCTCTTTCCTTTATAAATTACCCTGTCTTGGGCAGTTCTTTATAGCAATATGAAAACAGACTCATAACAAGAGTAGAGCAGGAGTGTGCTCTGGAAGGTTGAGTAAGGCCTGAGGAGCAGATAGATGAGCTTGGAAGGTCGGCCCACGCAGACCAGAACAATCACTTAGTCACGTCATGAAAAGACTTGAACGCACAGGCTAATTAGTTTCGACCTTATCTGATAGTTTTCAGAAAAGCACTGAAGACAGATTGCAGTTACTTACCTACATACTAAAAAGTCCAGCACATATGTTATTCATTTTATAAAAAGCGAATGTCACTGAAAGATAGTAACGGGAATACTATGCATTGGGCGGGATGGGAGAAGGGGAGTCCTCATGTGGCTACATGTGGATGTGACCCCCTCAAACCATGCAGGTTGGAGCCTGCTGCTCTGCTGACATCATTCCCCGGCCCTGGTCTGGTGGCACAATCACTCAGCCACTCAGCCTGCTTGCAGGAAGACCTGCTGACTTCCTGACTATTGTTATGCTATCTTCCTGCTTCCAGCTTGAGGTTAGATTGAAGAGATGAGGTTTTACTTGAAAAGTTTATTTTCCTTTCCCAAATGCCTCGGATAGAATAATAAGGAGGTGAACTTGAGAACTCAAACCTTGTAAAGGCCGATAGTATCCTGTTCACAAAGAATACAATCAGCATGGTTATATAAATTTCAATCACAAAGCAGATGGAGATGAAGCGAGGTTAAGCCAGCTTCCCTGAGAGCTGGGTGATGTAGCAGAAAGGAAGTACAACTAGTGGGGGCAGTGTTGGGGCCTGGTGTGCCACCTGCCAGCCAAGGAGCCTTACAATATCAGGTAATCTCATCTGCACATGTATACCATCTATACCCCATGGCCAGAATCAAACAAGGCCTGTTCATCTCATGGGGCTGCTTCTAAGACGGAGTGAAATAATTGATCTAAATGCCTGGAGGTGTCTAAAAATACTTGTTGACTTATGGAATCCCTGTGTGTCTCTCAGGGGTGGTGGTGGTGGTGCAAGCAACGTGACCCTTAGGTGACCAACACATCATGGTCAGAAGTCTGGGCTGAAAAGCTCCTTGGTGGTGTAGACAGAGATGTGATCCACTTGGATCTCAATCTCATCATTGGTAAAATGAGAAGATTGGATCAAAGTCACATTTTCTTCAAAATATAGAGCAGTGGAGATCATTTTAGAGGGAGCATATATATAATATGATGTCACATTTAATCCTGAGTGAGAAATTGATCTCCTCTTCAATTATCTTTCAATCCTTCAAGTCTCAGCTTGGTTATGAGTTTTCAGTTAACACCTCTCTAATGTCTGCTAATTTACCTTTTCAAGGAAGAGAAGGAAGGCCTCAGGCTTAGAACCCTGACAAGCAGCAGTACCTCACTAGAATTTAATAACATTGCTGAGTTTGCATTGCATTTCTTTTCTTTTTTTCTTTTTTTTTTGCCTTCTATGTATAGGAAGTGATATTAGTTTTTCATTTACAGTAATAGTCGAAAGTTCTTTTTCTATACACATTTAAGTAAAAAGGCAAGTGGTATTAAAGGAAAATATTGCATTGATAACTGCAGAGATTGTGCAGATATGGCAAAAATCATGGAGACAGCAGGAATTGGAGAACTGCTGGGCTAGCTGACCCCTAAGATTCCTTCAAGTGTCAACATTACCTGATACTTTCACCTAACCTCCTCATATGAGCTTCATTTCCTACAAGGCTTGTCTCTACCTTGGGAGTAAGAAAGACAATAATGATTTAGACTCCCAGGAGACCCACATTTAGTACAAAGGCAGTAGTGATAAACCACAGAGGCCCTTAAGATGTTTCCCCAATACATTAATGTAGAATCTCCCATTTGATCTTACATTTGGCAAATAAGGAAAATGGACCCGCACCCACCCACCTGCATTTACATGATTTTCCCAGAATCACACTGTTGATGGTGACTCAAAGCTCCAGCTAAGTTTCTCCAAATCCCTGATTCTCTCCAGAATCCCTTTTTGTTTCTATACTCCCACAATTTCTGGCTATATACAACAATGGCAATACCAAAAGCCTCTTTGGTGTCTGAAAAAAGTCAATGTAATTTCTTCAGTTCAGTTCAGACACAGCTGTGGGATGGGTATTACCCACCTTGCCTCAACAGGATGAAAAGAGAGACAATCCCAACCCTCTAGCCATGAACTCTTTCAGTGGGAATAGCAGACAGAACAGGAGAAAATGTTGTAATTGGCATTGTTCATTGATATCACCACTTTCATCTTAGGGAACCCTTTCTGTCCCCTAAGACGGAATTGGACCAAAATCTTTTTTTAGCTCACCAAAGTTTCTACAATCTCTTAAATGAATCACAATGAAAGGATCATTTATTAACTCATCTAACAAACATGAGCATCTACTCTGTGCAAGGACCTAAAACATACACCATGAACAAAAAGATTACAACCTCACAGGATGGATTAAAACTAAACACAAAAGTAACTATAGCACAGAGCAGACTGTGATGATAAAGATTGTTATTAGATATCACTGTAAAATGCGCATCAATGAAGATTTTACCATGTGCCAGGCACTATTCTAAGAACACTGTTTATGGGTTGTTTTTCAATACGTAGAACAAGTCTATGAAATACTAGTAATATGCCAACTTTTCAGATGAGATGATTATTAGATAAATAACCTGGTCAAGGTCAGTCAGCTCCTAAGTGGCAGAATCACACTCAAATCCACCTGACCCCAAGGCACTCACTCTCCCTGCTAGAGCAGCATTCTGGCCTAAGCACTTTTATTCACTATCTCACTTTTACTAATAGGTAATGTAGCAACACTGTGAGAGCTCAAACCTGGAAGCAGCCTGCCAGGGTGGAATCCCTGTTCTGCAACTTCTAGTTTTGGGATGTTGGGAAAGTTGCTTCAATTCTCTCTGCCTCAGTTCCAGCACTAAAGAGGGTTTTGTTGCAATGGTTCAATAAGTTAACATGGGCAGCATGCTTAGGAGGTTACTCAGCACATGCTATAACTGGATAAGTGGAAGCTGTTATTACAATGATGTAGATATTATCAGTCCCATTTTACAGGTGAGGAAACTGACCCTCTAAAAATGAGCTGGCTTATCTAAGGTCTTGTATCTGAGAACGCTTTCCCTTTTGTAAATCATGTGGTGTTTAGAAAAAAGGATAATTAATTACAGTCCAAGGAAGAGGATAAAGAGAGTTCAGAGTTTGAAAAGGCTTTTTCTTCCAAGTACAGACAACATGAGGAAACCACCATAGGGGAAGAACGGTCAAGATAGCCAATGACCAGGAGGTTCATTAGGCTACAATATGGGGCCCTAGAATGAACAGTCACCTCATGGCTAGAATGACACCAGACATGGCACACCTGAAATGCGCAAGCAGGAAGACCTAGGATGACACCAGACATGGCAAATTACTGAAGGCTCTGAAAAAAGAAACAGTACCAGAACCAGCAGCTGTGTGAAAGATAATTAAAGGCAGAGAGATTAGACTCTCTTATATACTCACTTGCTAAGAAGACAGTAAGACACTGAATAGACTCCGTAGGTAGGGACAGTAAAAAACAGATTGGAATTTATTTAGATATTATTCATTCAACATAAATGTATTGAGCAGCTATTAAACACTAGACACAAAGGATGCAATATGTGTTGAGCAAGATAGAATCCCAGTCTTCAGGGAGGTAGAAAATCAAATAGGTAACAATAAAACAATGTGATAAGGGTCAGAGAGCCATGTGGAAGCAGAATCTGACCTAGCTTGGAAGGTCAGAAAATACTTCCTGGAGGAAATGATACCAGAGTGATGAGGAGGAATTAACCAGAGGGAAAATGTGGGCAGGCTGTGTTCCAGGTTAAGGTGATAGCATGTGCAAAGGCCTTGGAGCATAATAAGTCATGGACCCTTCAAGACGCAGAGTAAGTTGGTGGGTATTGGATAGAACTGGAGATGGGATAAGAGATATAGCAAGAGCTAGATCATCTAGGGCCTTTTAATCAGCATTAATGAATTTCTATTTTTATCACAGAGACCAAGGGGAGCCACTGAATAGTTTCAAAAGCTCAGGCTTATTATTTAGAAAGACCACCACTGTGTGGATTGGAGGAGGCAAGAGAGATTTCAGAGACACTTAGCAGTGGGGTACAGTAGTAGGTCTTATTAGAGAACATAATAACCTTTGTAGGAACATAGTGATGAAAATTTTTTTAAAAAGGATAGACTTTAAAGTAAGTTTAGAAGGTAAAACTGACAAGATCTGGTGATGACTGGATGTCAGGGATGAGCAGGAGGAGAAAGAGTGAGTTAAGTCACTGGGCAGATGGTCCTGCCCCATCAGAGAGTGAATCCAGGCAAGAGCAATGGGAGGTGGTATTAGCATTCCATTCTCCAGAGAAACAGAGCTAAGGGGATGTATATATTTATTTTAAGAAAGAGATTTATTCTAAGAAATTGGCTCACAACATTATTTAGGCTGGCAAGTCTGAAATCTGTAAGCAGGAAGGGTCAATGCTGCAGTCTCAAGTCCAAAGATTATCAGAGTCAGAATTTCTCCCATCTCAGAGTACCTCCCATTGTTTTCTTAATACCTTCAGCTGCTAAGATGAGACCCACCCACATCATGAAGGGTAAACTGCTTTACTCAAAGTCCTCTGATGCAAATATTAATCACATCTAAAAAATACCTTCACAAAAGCATCTAGACTGGTGTTTGGCCAAACAACTGGGCACCATAGCCTAAAGAAATTGGCATGTAAACTTAACTATCATGGGGAAAAAGACAATTTGGTTTTAGATTATCCCTCACAGTGGAGCATCCTAAGGAGCTGTTGGCATGGCTGATTCAAGTTCACAAAACAAGTCATTGATTTGGGGGGTCTTGTTCCTAAAAGCAGCTGTCAGAGGGAACTATGCCTATGTGAGCAGCAGTGAGAAAAGAGGAAGAAATGAAGACAAAGTATGTCATCCCTATCCAAGAAGGAAGAAGAGCCAGAGAGGAAAGCTAACATCAAGGAAAGAGCCTTTTAAGCTAAAGAGGGGAGGGCGGGAGCACTCAAAAAATTACACAGGTTTGGAATTTTTAGTTGCTGATTCAACAAGTTTGAAAGAGTGAATCTGAGTTCCTCCCATGTGCCAGGCAGTGTCTGGCCAGTGTCTTGTCAGCCAGCCATAAGTTCCCAGGCATATTCTTATATTTCCAGCTACCCAGAAGTTTCTGTTGGTGCACCATGCATCCTTGCGGGTCCCAGGAAGTATTCTAAGTCAAGCATGTCCAAAGCCAGCTCTTCCTTTCTGGAAGGTACCCTTGGGACCCTGTGTACTCCTGCTGTGTTAATTTGTACTTCTTAATGTGCTCTACACATTTTATGGATACAATCGACTCTAATTTCTCCAAATAGACCTGCTGGCTCCTCAGAAGAGAGAGATTGTGCCTTTTATGCTGTCAGAGCTCAGCACCCTACCCCAGGCCACTTCCACATTCCTCAGTGCCTGGCAGAGGGATCTGCATCCAGGAGGTCCTACTCATATGACTCGCTGACCCACTCCCTTCCCGAACAGCCGCCTCCCACTCCTCCCCTCCGCAGGCTGCCTTCTCAGCTGCTGCTGGAGGAGCAGCCACCTTCATAATTACAGGGACTATCACCTTCTTTCTTTGCCTCAATTCCTCTGCAACATCACCTCTGTGAAAAGAATCCATCGAACTCTCCAGTGTGTCTTATAATAGCCCTTCAAAGTCTGGCCCAAGCCTTCTCTCCTTCTGGTTTATTGATTCAACATTCTTTCAACAAATATTTACTGAGACACAGACAGTGAAGACAGAGTGATTGAGATAAACAGAAAAAAAAATGCCTGCTCATATGGGCTTACATTCTGGTCGGGGAAGAAAAAAATAAATGAATAAATATTGACTTTCACTTCAGAGCAAGAAAAGATAGAGTGAGTGGGCACCACTTCATAGAGAGAGGAAAGACAGCCACCCTGGAAAGGTAGCATTTGAGCAAAGACTTAGAGGAAGTGGGGGTAAGAATTTTGCAATATCTGGAAAGTGGAGGTCGGGCAGAGGAATTTATTAGTAAAGGCCTAGAGGTGGGGTAGATACTTACAATGGTTTTCTCATCCTCTGACATCTATTTATTTAGAGTGGTTGGAAAGCTTACAAACAACTATATTTCCCAGAATCCATTGCAGTTATGGACTGGGTATGTATAAATGTTATTTTCCAGTTATCTACATTTGCATGAGATTTGCCAATTACCCACCCTTGCACAAGTTCAGAGCCAGTCACTTCTTCCAGTGTTTCTGATGGCTGCTCTGCTCAGAGAGGTTCAAGTTCTACGGTGGCTGCCTGTCCTATAACCTCTCAAGGTCCAGAAGTTGCTTTGGTGATGGCTGCTGCCTCTCAGGCAGCTCCTTCCCACAGCCAGAGCTCCAAGAGAAACACTGCCTGCTCTTCTGGTTGTTCCATAGGCTTATGGGAAACAAACCTTCTCACTGGGCTGGATCCTGTGGCTCACTACGCCTTTTTGGTTCCCCTAAATCTGCCCATACTTTGTTTAATAAAGTCCCTTCATTAAACACTCCGTTACTCTCCAGGTACACTGTCTACTCCTTGAGTAGATGTTAGAGAAAATATATGGACAGACCACTGAGGAGTCTGGATAGTCTACCCCCCGAGAGGTCAATGCATGTACAGTGAATTGGTTTAAAGGAGTGAAGAGGAATTGAGGAGGTGAGAAGGAAAGGAGATACTGAGGTATATAAAGCACAGGGTGAGTGACACTGGATGTGATTGGCAGGGTCTGATGTGATTCTGCAGGACCCGGGAGACCAAATAGACAGTGAGTGACTAGCCAAGCCAGGAACCAGGCATCCGAGTCTGCAGGCAATGTTTATTCCAGTTCTATCCTATTGTAACTCCTGGTTCCTGTTCTCTTTGCAAGTCTCCTCCTTTCTACAGCATCGTCCCCTTTTCTTCCTTTGTACATTTCCCAGAAATCCCACAGTGATGAGTGGGTTTAAAGAGCTACCTGGAAAAAATGAACATAGGACCCAGATTTCCCCAACACTGCTGCTATCCTGATTTGTCACATGGCCAGGAGAAAACCTCTGAAGCTTTGAATCTTGCCTGCAGTATTGCAGGGAAAGGTACAGGGAGATGTGGTGATGAAATTCACAACACCATGAGATCTAACTGATTTCTTTCCCTTCTCCTGGGATGTTGAGGTGTACAGATCCCTCACATCCCCAGGGACTGGCCACACTGCCAAGGCTGCCAAAGCTTTTTCCCGAAGCTCCCTTTTGTTTTTCTAACTGTGCCTGCCACCCACAACTGCTCCTCTGAAGTACCAAGAGTGAGGGTCATCTCAGGTGTGCTTGATTCTGTTGCTCCTTCAGCTATTAAGGCACTTGGGCATGATGCCATATTTCTTCAGAGTCTTAAGAGCTATCATCAAGACTCTGTTTATAACAAAAAGGTTCCCAAGCCGCTCTTAAAAGCCTAAATCTCAGCATCATCTGCAGAGACACTCAATGGAGTGTCAGTTAGTTAGAGGGGAGCCGTGTATTTTCAGGATGGAAACTCTCATTGATATCCCACAAATCAAGAAGAGAAGAGGAGCCCCAGGCACCCTGGGTTTGGAACCCCTCTCCTTTACTTTGCCCCAAGTGACTGTGTTTTGAAAATCTTTCTTTGGTTGAGTTGAAATCTCTGTAATTCAGAATCATTACGATTTTAAAGTAAATTTGAACTCTGAAAGTCTAAAATTGGGGAGTGTCAATGAATGTAGTATATTCCTTTTGAAGTACTTAGAGCCCCTCTCAATCTGTTCTCTATGTAGGTAGAATCTGGATATTGGACTTATGGGAAGAAAAGGCTCAGGGATTGTCAACAGATTAATATTTATGTTATTTAGGAGCCTTCCCTGCAATCCTGATCAACATTTCTAGGTTTTTTTTTTTATATTTCTTTATTTATTTTGAGACAGGCTCTTGCTCTGTCACCCAGGCTGGAGTGCAGGAGTGTGATCATGGCTTACTGCAGCCTCAACCTTCTGGCCACAAGCAATCCCCTGACCTCAGCCTCCCAACTATCTAAGATCACAGGTGCAAACCACCACACCCAGCTACTTCTTTTATTTTTCCTTTAGTAGAGACTAGCCATCATTTAAGTCCAGGCTAGACTCAACTCCTGGGTTTAAACAACCCTCCTTCCTTGTCATCCCAAGTGCTAGGATTACAGGTGTGAGGCAACATGCCTGGCCATTTATCAACATTTTCTTCCACTCTTTCTATCCAAATTCTGCTCATCCTTCTGGGCCAATTTGAGTCCTCCTTCTTCCTGCATATTCCATCAAGATGGCTCTGTTCTCACTGATCATCCCCATCAGGACTTGCCATTGAGTTTATTATCCATCCCACTCATTTGGCTCTGAATTATCAGACTAGTAGGCTGATGGAGCTTCAAACATGATAACCTTTTAATGGGCGAGGTATTTTGGAAACACATGGGGGTATTCTTGGTTGCCATAATAATTATAGACCACTATTAGCATGTGCTGGAAAGAGAAGAGAAGTCCTACAGTGCTGGGACAGTCCTGCAAAACAAGGAACCACCTCATATTCTACATAAATCTCAAGTGCCCCACCAGAAAACCAGAGACTGAACGAATGCATGCATGCCCTGACATATGGTGGGAGCTCACATGGGAAGTGCACGTTCCATGATGCCTTGTCACTCTCCCAACTCCTGTCACAACATCAGGCATTATTTTGACACCATGTTTTTAAATAAAGCCCAGCTTATCTGTAAGAATATTCATTTTCCCTACTTCTACATGCCGCTCATAATTAGAGTTGGCACACTGTCCTTGCTTCAATTAAAGCTGTTTCCCACTTTCTCTTTTTATGTACAAATAAGTCTGGTCTATTACTCATTACCCTTACATGTGTATTAGTTCTATAATATAAGTGTGTATACCTCTGCTCCTTTATTTACTGTACTTCTTGCACAGACTGCTTCTGATCTTCTCAACATCTCTTTAATCCAAACTTATTTAAGTAGGTGCAACTACCCAAGTACTTCATTACATCTTCTATTATAGCAATGTCTGGAAATTTACATATTAAAGTGCATATTATTTATTTTAAAATGCTTGCTTTTTATTTCTTCTTTATATTATAGTTAGGGTATTATACTGATTTTTATTACATATCTAACTATAATATCTGCAAATTTCATTTTAGTTTGGTAAATGAGGCATTACAAATTATTTGTTATAAAAGGGATATTAAGTGCTATAAGTTTGAGAACCACTGATCTATTACAATCCCTCATTTTACAGAGGAAAATGGTGAGGCACCAAGAGAGTAAATGGCCCCATCACTAAGTTGTGGATCTGAAATTAAAACCCTGATCTTTCAGTCCAATTCTCTTACTTTGTTCTCTAATTTTAGCTGAATATTGAGTCATTCTTATTTCTGTAGTAGGATTAAACTCACAATCTCCTTGAGAACAGAGCCATTTTGCACAATTCTATTTCCGCAATCATCACAGTGACTAACACAGCATTAGACATATAGTAGTTACTTAATTCATACTTAATATGTCAGATTGAAAGGAACTGAATTGCACTGAATTGAAGTGATTTGAACTGAATAGTGGGGTGCTAATTTTTTATGGCAAATAGTGGTTTCTAGTGGGAAACAATCAGAGCCATACTGGGCCAGGGAGCCACAGCTGGCACAGCTACATCAGATTCCCCTCTTTACCTCTTCCCTGCCCCTTACCTGTTTCCAGGCTCTTGCCATGGACTGACTACATTTTTGCTTCTCCTTTTCCCACAGCTGCTGACCATCTCAGTGCAGCGCCATTTTAAAGGCCTAGCAACGTTCATCTCTGGCTGTCCCTTCACCAGCCATATCCTTGGGATACAGGTTGATTCCAAAGCTGAGACAGGTCCTCCAGGCCCTACAGTATTTCCAGGGAAAAAGCTAAAAGTCAGTTGTCCCCCTTTCAAGTTTTTCTAGTTCTGAATTACTTCTTTTCCTGGCTTTTCCTAAATGTGTTAACAAAGTTGGTCTATGGTGGGATGCTTTGTTGACATGACACAGGAACTACTCCTACATGTCAGTGGGAATGGCATGAAAACACTGACTCAGAAGCCAGATTCTAGAGTGGATTCATTGTTGTATCTTCCTGGTGAGAGAGAGAGAGAGAGAGAGAGAGAGAGAGTGTGTGTGTATGTGTTTACACACACATAAGCAGGAGAGAGTGATAAGACCCCACACCTAATTCAGGGCCAAAATTGAAAAGGGGTTCCAAGGAGGTGGGAGACTCATAAAAGAGTGCTAAGAAGTTTGTGCAAGACTATGCAGCCATGAGGGTTGAGAGAGAGAGCATGACCTATAAGGAGCAAATTATCTGAGAGCATGATGGAGGAATATGCATCATGGCTCTAGACACTACATAAAGTAAGGCAATTAGACATACATCTTGGTTTCCTATATGACATTCAACTATAGAGGCACATGGCATCACCAGGCTGGAGTGCAGTGGTAAGATCTTTGCTCACTGCAACCTCTGACTCCCTGATTCAAGCAATTCTCCTGCCCCAGCCTTCCAAGTAGCTGGGATTACAGACACATGCCACCATACCCAGCTAATTTTTGTATTTTTAGTAGAGACGAGATCTTACCATGTTGGCCAGGATGATCTTCATCTCCTGACCTCATTGTGATCAGCCCACCCTGGCCTCCCAAAGTGCTGGGATTATAGACATGAGCTACCATCCCCAGTCTTGATTTAGATTTTAAAAGTTATGAGATTATCACGTCCACCTAACTACCAAGAGAAAACATAATACTAAAGCTCATCATCACTGGTCATCAGAGAAATGCAAATCAAAACTAAACTGAGATACCATCTCACGCCAGTTAGAATGGCGATCATTAAAAAATCTGGAGACAACAGATGCTGGAGAGGATGGGGAGAAATAGGAACACTTTTGCACTGTTGGTGGGAGTGTAAATTAGTTCAACCATTGTGGAAGACAGTGTGGCGATTCCTCAAGGACCTAGAAATAGAAATTCCATTTGACCCAGCAATCCTATTACTGGGTATATATCCAAAGGATTACAAATTGTTCTACTATAAAGACACGTGCACACGAATGTACATTGCAGCACTGTTGACAATAGCAAAGACCTGGAACCAACCCAAATGCCCATCGACGATAGACTGGATAGGGAAAATGTGGCACATATACATCATGGAATATTATGCATCCATCAAAAACGATGAGTTTGTGTCCTTTGTAGGGACATGGATGAACCTGGAAACCATCATTCTCAGCAAACTGACAGAAGAGCAGAAAATCAAACACTGCATGTTCTCACTCATAGGCGGTTGTTGAACAATGAGAACACATGGACACAGGGAGGGGAACACTACACACTGGGGTCAGTTGGGGGGAAATAGGGGAGGGACGGTTGGGGGTGGGGAGCTGGGGAGAGATAGCAAGGGGAGAGATGCCAGATGTGGGTGATGGGGAGGAAGGCAGCAAATCACACTGCCATATGTGTACCTATGCAACAATCTTGCATGTTCTTCACATGTACCCCAAAACCTAAAATGCAATAAAATGGGAAAAAAGTAAAATAAAATAAAATAAATAAATAAATAAAATACAGCTCTAATATCCTAAAAAAAAAAAAATACTAAAAGCCATTACAGAACTCAGAACACAAAGAAATCTAAATGAACTAAAAATAAGAAAGAACTCTCAAGGCATTCCAGCTCTTCCCAAGACCTCCAAAGATTGGAAGAACTGCAACAGGACTAAAAGCAAACTCCCCAGGTGCAGACAGCAGTGGACAGGACTCGACGGCAAAGAGAATGTATTAATGAAGCGAGAAAGTGCGCTATTTGACTTTCTGTGCCTGGCTTGTTTCACTTAAGACAATGACCTCCTTTTTAAGGAGGTGGCCAATTAGGAGCAGCTCTGGATTGCAGCTCCCAGTGAGAGCACGGAGGGTGAGTGGACACTGCATTTCCAGATGGATTTTTATTACCCATAGACCAGGAGATTCCTGGGCGGAGGAGCTCCACAGGTCACCAGCACAGCTGTTTTGGCTGGTGCGGCGGGTCTCCACACAAAATACATGGGTCCAGGCACCATTTTAGCTGGCAAATGGAGTACCTGGGAGACAGAGTCACCCGTTCAACTGATAAAAAGGGGACTGAAACAGGGAGCCAGGCAAGAAGATTCCTGAGTGAAAAAGCACCATGAATCTCCAGCATGGCTGTTTCAGCTGACACAGTGGGTCGGCACATGGGAAATCACACAGATCCCAGTGCCTTTTCAACAGGCAATTGGAACACCTGGGAGACAGAGTTGCCCATTCAACTGATAAAAAGGGAACTGAAACAGGGACCCAGGCCAGGAGATTCCAGGGCAAAAAAGTGCCACAAGCCCCCAGTGTGGCTGTTTCAGCCAGCACAGCAGATCTCTGCACAAAATCTCACAGAAATCCAGGAACCTTTTCGACTGACGACTGGAACACCTGGGAGATAGTTGCCCGTTCAACTGAAAAAAAGGGGACTAAAACAGGGAGCTAGGCCAGGAGATTCCCCAGCGAAAAAGCGCCCCGAGTCTCCAGCGGCTGTTTCAGCCAGCGAAGCACTTCTACCCTCAAGAAAACACAAATCCGGGAGCCATTTCAACTGGTGACTGGGACACCTGGGAGACAGAATCGCCCACTCAACTGAAAAAAAAAGGGGTCTGAGGCAGGGAGCCAGATGATCAGGATTGGCCGGTCCCACCCCCACAAAAAACAGCAATCTGAAAGGCTCCGGATTGAGAGTTTCACAGAAAGCACAGCTGAACCCAGGATGGTCCAGCTCTGTGGGGGAGGGGTGTCTGCCATTACCAAGGCAGTCTACCACTAACAAGGTAGTCTGCCATTGCCATGGCAGCCTGCCATTGTCGAGGCAGCCTGCCATTACAGAGGTGGGCTGTCATTGCCAAGGCAGTTCTAACTATACCCCTATAAACAGGACTGCAGGGAAGTTTACACAGTGGCTGGGTGGAGCCCACAGCAGCTCAGCAAAGCCTCTGTAGGCAGACTGTGACTACGTGGCTTCCTTACTGGGCAGGGTAGCCCTGAAAAAAGGCAGCAGCATGACAGAAACTTATAAATAAAGCCTCACCTTCCCAGGACAGAGCACCTGGGGGGAAAAAAAGGCGTTTATGAGTTCTGCTGCAGCATACTTAAACATACCTTCCCAGCAGCTCTGAATGGAACAATGGAGTTCACAGCTCAGCACTTAAGCTCCTATAAAGGACAGACTGTCTCCTCAAGCAGCTCCCTGACTCCCATATATCCAAAGAGTCACCTCATAAAGGAAAGCTCAGAATGACTTCTGGCGGGTATCCTTCTCAGGCAAAGATAGTAGAAAAAGAAACTGGCAGCAACCCTTACTGTTCTGCAGCCACTGCAGGTCATCCCAAGGCAAGCAGGGCCTGGAATGGACCTCCAGCAGTCCTACAGCAGAGGGGCCTGATTGTTCGAAGGAAAATTAAGAAACAGAAAGAAATAACTTAATCATCAACAAACAGGACGTCCACTTGGAGACCCCATCTGAAAGTCAACAACTACAAAGACGACAGGTAGATAAATCTACAAAGATGTGAAGAAACCAGTGCAAAAAGGATGAACACACCCAAAACCAGAACACCTCTCCTCCTCCAAGGGATCACAACTCCTCAGCAGCAAGGGAACAAGGCTGAATGGACAATGAGTGTGATGAATTGACAGAAACAGGCTTCAGAAGGTGGGTAACTTCTCTGAGCTAAAAGAACATGTTCTAACCCAATGCAAAGAAACTAAGAACCTTGAAAAAAGGTTTGATGAAATACTAATGAGAATAAACAGCTTAGAGAGGAATATAAATGAATTGATGGAGCTGAAAAACACAACACAAGAACTTCGTGAAGCATATACAAGTTTCAACAGCCGAATTGACCAAGCAGAAGAAAGGATATCAGAGGTCGAAGATCAACTCAATGAAATAAAACAAGAAGGCAAGATTAGAGAAAAAAGGGTAAAAAGAAATAAAGTCTCCAAGAAATATGGGACTATGTGAAAAGACCTAATCTACATTTGTTTGGTGTACCTGAATGTGACGGAAAGAATGAATCCAAGATGGAAAATACTCTTTAGGATATTATCCAGGAAAACTTCCCCAACCTAGCAAGGCAGGCCAATATTCAAGCCCAGGAAACACAGAGAACACCACAAAAATATTCCACAAGAAGAGCAACCCCAAGGCACATAATCGTCAGATTCACCAGGGTTGAAATGAAGGAGAAAATGCTAAGGGCAGCCAGAGAGAAAGGTCGGGTTACCCACAAATGGAAGCTCATCAGACTTACAGTGGATCTCTCAGCAGAAACCCTACAAGCCAAAAAGAGTAGGGGCCAATATTCAACATCCTTAAAGAAAAGAACTTTCATGGTTTCTTTCTTTTTTTTTTTTTTTTTTTTTTTTTTTTGCTTATTTATTTTTATTGCATTTTATGTTTTGGGGTACATGTGAAGAACATGAAACATGAAAGAACATGAAGAACATGTTGCATAAGTACACACATGGCAGTGTGATTTGCTGCCTTCCTCCCCAAAAAACTTTCAACCCAGAATTTCATATCCAGCCAAAATAAGCTCCGTAAGTGAAGGAGAAATAAAATCCTTTGCAAACAAGCAATTACTCAGAGATTTCATCACCACCAGGCCTGCTTTACAAGAGCCCCTGAAAGAAGCACTAAACATAGAAAGGAACAACCAGTACCAGCCACTCCAAAAACATACCAAACAGTAAAGAGCATCGACAAAATGAAGAAACTTTATCAACTAACAGGCGAAACAGCCAGCTAGCATCAAAATGGCAGGATCAAATTCACACATAACAATATTAACCCTAAATGTAAATGGGATAAACGCTGCAATCAAAAGACATGGACTGGCAAATTGGATAAAAAGCCAAAACCAATCGGTGTGCTGTATCCAGGAAACCCATCTCACATGCATATGCAAGTCTATAAATGTAATTCACCACATAAACAGAACCAAAGATAAAAACCACATGATTATCTCAATAGATGCAGAGAAAGGCCTTTGACAAAATTCAACAGCTCTTTATGCTAAAAACTCTCAATAAACTAGGTATTGATGGAACGTATCTCAAAACAATAATAGCTATTTATGACAAACCAACAGCTAATATCATACTGAATGGGCAAAAACTGGAAGCATTCCCTTTGAAATCCGGCACCAGACAAGGATGTCCTTTCTCACCACTCCTATTCAATATAGTATTGGAAGTTCTAGCCAGAGCAATCAGGCAAGAAAAATAGTATTCAGTTAGGAAAGAAGGAAGTCAAATTTTCTCTATTTGCAGACAACATGATTGTATATTTAGAAGACCCCACTGTCTCAGCCCAAAATCTCCTGAAACTGATAAGCAACTTCAGCAAAGTCTCAGGATACAAAATCAATGTGCAAAAATCACAAGCATTCCTATATACCAATAACAGACTTAAAGAGAGCCAAATTAAGAATGAACTGCCATTCACAATAGCTACAAACTAGGAATACAACTAACAAAGAAAGTAAAGGACCTCTTCAAGGAGAACTACAAACCACTGTTCAACGAAGTAAGAGAGGACACAAACAGATGGAGAAACATTCCATGCTCATGTTTAGGCAGAATCAATATTGTAAAAATGGCCATATTGCCCAAAGTAATTTACAGATTCAATGCTATCCCCATCAAGCTACCAAGGACCTTCTTCACAGAACTGTAAAAACCACTGTAAACTTCGTGTGGAACCAAACAACCAGAGCCAGCATAGCCAAGTGCATTCTAAGCAGAAGAACAAAGCTGGAGGCATCACACTGTTGGACTTCAAACTATACTACAAGGCTACAGTAATCAAAACAGCGTGGTACTGGTACCAAAACAGACACATAGACCAATGGAACAGAACAGAGGCCTCGGAGGCAACGCCACACATCTACAACCATCTGATCTTTCACAAATCTCACAAAAACAAGGAATGGGGAAATAATTCCTTATTTAATAAATGGTATTGGGAAAACTGGCTAGCCATGTGCAGAAAGCAGAAACTGGATGCCTTCCTGACACCTTACACTAAAATTAACTCCAGATGGATTAAAGACTTAAACATAAGACCTAACACCATAAAAACTCTAGAAGAAAATCTAGGCAAAACCATTCAGGACATAGGCATAGGCAAAAATTTCATGACTAAAATGCCAAAAGCACTGGCAACCAAAGCCAAAATAGACCAATGTGACCTAATCAAACTCCACAGTTTCTGCACAGCAAAAGAAACAGTCATTAGAATCAATCCGCAACTAACAGAATGGGAAAAAATTTTGCAATCTACCCATCTGACAAAGGGCTGATATCCAGAATCTACAAAGAACTAAAACAGACTTACAAGAAAAAAATAAATAAGCCCATTCAAAAGTGGGCAAAGGATATGAACAGATACTTTTCAAGAGAAGACCTATATGAGGCCAACAAACATATGAAAAAATGCTCATCATCACTGGTCATTACAGAAATGCAAATCAAAACTACACTAAGATACCATCTCACACCAGTTAGAATGGCGATCATTAAAAAATCTGGAGACAACAGATGCTGGAGAGGATGTGGAGAAATAGGAACACTTTTACACTGTGGGTGGGAGTGTATATTAGTTCAACCATTGTGAAAGATAGTGTGACGATTCCTCAAGGACCTAGAAACAGAAATTCCATTTGACCCAGCAATCCCATTACTGGGTATATATATCCAAAGGATTATAAATCGCTCTATTATAAGGACACATGCACACGAATGTTCATTTTGGCACTGTTTACAATAGGAAAGACTTGGAACCAACCCAAATACCCATCGATGATAGACTGGACAGGGAAAATGTGGCACATATACACCATGGAATACTATGCATCCATCAAAAATGATGAGTTCGTGTCCTTTGTAGGGACATGGATGAACCTGGAAATCATCATTCTCAGCAAACTGACACAAGAACAGCACATCAAACACCACATGTTCTCACTCATAGATGGGTGTTGAACAATGAGAACACATAGACACAGCAAGGGCAGCATCAAACACTGGGGTCTGTGGAGGGGAACTAGTGGAGGGACAGCAGGGTGAGGAGTTGGGGAGGGATAACATGGGGAGAAATGCCAGATATAGGTGATGGGGAGGAAGGCAGCAAACCACACTGCCATGTGGGTACCTATGCAACTACCTTACATGTTCTTCACATATACCCCAAAACCTAAAATGCAATTTAAAAAATCAAAAATAAAATAAAAAACGAAAACCAAACCAAACAAAAAAAAGACAATGACCTCCAATTACAACAAATGGAATAATTAAAGTGCTAAAAAAAAAAAAAAAAAACAACTATCAACTTAGAATTCTATCCAGTGACTATATATAATATATATAGTATGTGGTATATTACATATATTTGTATGTAAATATGTAGATACACAATTACATTTAATATATAATGTATTTAATACATATGTTATATACATTAATTTTATATTTAATAGATATTTATATATGAATACTTATAAATAATTCTATGTATGATTACAACTGTATTTATATACATAAATATATTTATATATTCCATATGTAATGTGCTTTTATATATAAATAATGAAGTATACATCCACTGGGTAAAATTCTAAGTTGACATATAAATACACCATATACAATATAAATGATTATTAACTTTTTAAAGCAAAAACTATAGCAATGAACCATGGGCTTGTAGGATATATAATAATGCAATTTAGACAACACCAGCACAAAGTATAAGAAGTAAAGGAATTATACAATGATAGATTCCTCCACTCTCATAAAGCAGTACAATTTATTATTTTTGTGCTAACTCATAATGTATTACTGATACTTTTCTGAGAGAATGATAAATAATAAGTTTCAAGAAGGGTTAAGGTGAGGTTGACTTTCTCTTGCTTTTAGTTCTATCTATACAAAGCCCACATTTATATTGTTAATCCAAAGTATATTTTCTTTTTCTTTTTTTCCAGCCAAACAGAATTTAAAAATAGAATTTCTCAGCAACTTGTTAACATGATCAGCACAGACGGATTTACTGTAAGATTCCTAGGTAACATGTTGCAGTATTTAATTTGAGGTTGGGCAGCCCAAGGCCCAAGTCCTGCCTCTAACTGCACTGTGCCACCTTAGGCATGTTACTTAAACCTTATAAGCTCATTTAACTCATTTATAAATTGAGGCCAATTACTCCCAATCTGCAGGATCATAAAGAATTAGGTTAAATAAAAACATAGAGGAGCAAGACACAGTGCCAGGCACATCTCAGGAAATGCCAGTTCCCCAGTCCTCTGTAAGCTCCAAATCTATGTGGCAACCAAGAAAATCTGTTTGGATTCTGTATGTGTTGATTGACTTGGAACTTCTAGGGATTTGTCTTTATTCCCTTTATATAAAATTCAAGGCCGGGTATGATGGCTCACAACTGTGATACCAGCACTTTGGGAGACCAAGGCAGGTGGATCACTTGAGGTCAGGAGTCCAAGGCCAGCCTGACCAACATGGTGAGACCCCATCTCTACTAAAAATACAAAACTTAGCTGGGCATGGTGGCATACTCCTGTAATCCTGGCTATTCAGGAGGCTGAGGTGGGAGAATCGTTTGAACCCAGGAGGCAAAGGTTGCAGTGAGCCAAGATCGTGCCACTGCACTACTGCCTAGGTGACAAAGTGAGACTCTATGTAAAAGAAAAAAAAAAAAGTCAGGAAGTGGAAACAAAATAAGTAGGTAAAAGAAAAATTAACATTATTTAGGATGAAAGCCGCATGTGAATGAGCCCTAGCAAGGACAATGACTCAGAAACAAGTACATTTTTCTGCAGATGCTCCTGAAGTTCTCAAGTACTTGGAGGTCAAATCTGGCAAATTTATAGGAAGATTCATTAAATCCTAAAAGATTCATTAAGTCCTTGGAGCATATGATGGAGGAAGGGAAAGTGGAAACATCTGTGCTTGCCTCATTCCGTGCAACCTGGGCAGGGCATTAAACAAACATTCAGAGGACCTCCTCCCTGGAGGGAGAGGAGGACTTTTGCAGAAGATCCAGGCAGGCCCATTTCTTTCTTTCCATTTTTTTCTTGAGATAGGGTCTCACTCTATTGGCCAGTATGGAGTACAGTGGGTTGATCTGGGCTTGGTGCAACCTCCACCTCCTGGGTTCAAGCGATTCTCCCACCTCAGCCTCCCAAGTAGCTGGGACTACAGGCACATGCTACCTCACCTGGCTAATTTTTGTATTTTTAGTAGAGACAGGGTTTTATCATGTTGGCCAGGCTGGTCTTGAACTCCTGACCTCAAGTGATGCAGCTACCTCCGCCTCCCAAAGTGCTGGGATTACAGGAGTGAGCCACCTCACCTGGTCAAAGCAGGCCTATTTCTAAGCCCCTTCTCTTCCATCTGTGTGGCTCCAAGCAAAGTCCTTGACGTTTCTGACCTTCAGTTTCTTCCACTATCGAAAGAGATAATAAAACCCCTCTTCTAGCGTTGTTGAAAGTAGTAAGATCAAACATGTAAAGCAAAAGTTGAAATCTGGAACACTTTGGACCAATCTGGCTAGCAGATGTGCTTTGCTTAGCCTGCAGAATGCTGCATGTTTTCTTTTTTTTTTTTTTGGAATTGTTGGCCAATAAATAAGAGATTATACATTTTAAAAATCTATATTTCTATATGCTCTTGAAATACTGGACAATCTGGCAACGTCACGCCTATCTTATTCTAAGAAATTAACCCCTTAAAGCTAGGTAGTAACCATTTCTGGTATACAGAACTTTTCTCCAGATTGCAATAGCCCTCACCATTCCTTACTGTCTCACTTATACTGAGAGTCAATTCACTCATTGATATTACCTGCCTGTCCTATGGAAATTCTTTTGCACTAGGGATGTAAAGTGTCTAGCTCTACAATTAAGGGTTAATAGATAGCCTCTTTCCAGTCTTTCCTCTACCTTGAAGGTCCCATGGCCAAAGGAGATTCAGAGAGGAACACAACAGGTGGGATCATCTCCGCAAGAGTCTGACCCTTCTCTTAACCTTGCACCTCATCAGCTATCCTCATTTCAAGAACATAAATGGGGGAAAGGAAGATGGATAGCACTTTCTTAGCCAAAAGACACAGAGCTCTTTCTCAGCAGACTGGGCTTAGTGCTGGCTACAGAAAAACATCATGATGCATCAAAATCACTTTAGAAATTTCTTCCAGAAACCTCGGGTCTGTCTCTGAGGCCCCATTAAAATGTGATACATCGCAGCCAAAAAAGGGAGGAATATGGACTTAGTGCCTGAGGGTCAAGAAGAGAGGTGGGGCAGGGCACGATGGCTCACACCTGTAATCCCAGCACTTTGGGAGGCCAAGGTGGGCAGATCATTTGAGGTCAGGAGTTTGAGACCAGCCTGGCCAACATGGTGACAACCCATCTCTATTAAAAGTACAAAAATTAGCCCAGCGTGGTAGTGCATGGTTTTAATCCCAGATACTTGAAAGGATGGGGCAGGAGGATTGCTTGAACCCAGGGGGCAGAGGTTGCAGTGAGCTGAGATGGTACCACTGCATTCCAGCCTGGGTGCTCAAAAAAAAAGAAAAAGAGGTGGGAAATCACAGGCAGGTCTCTTCCAGCAACATTTGAAATTCACTAGGCCTTGACTCTTCTAAATTCATCAGTGCAAGCTTCAAGAAGGGAAATTGCAATTCTCTAGATGGCTAGATGAGAGGGAGAGCTGTGGATTATGAAGAGGAGAAAAGCTGGGGAGCGGGGAGAGGAGTGTGGTATGGGTGTGGCTTTCCAAGGGATCCAACTCCTTTCAGCAAATGAGCTTATTGTTATAGCACAAAAGAACCAGAATGTGTTTGAGAAGGGGCGAGGCCACTGGAAATTCTGCAGCTCAACCTCCGGTTTACTGCAGCTGACGACAGATGTATAAATCATATGCAGCAGGTGAGAGAGAGTAGCTGGGAGCCAGCAGCAGGTTGGTTAAGATGAAAAGCATTCATAAATCCCAGGCTTCAACATCTGCCACCTATGATTAAAAATTGACCGGAGGCATCTGACCTTTCCCTTGCCCCAGAGCAGCCAGCTGTGGATGCCAGGGACAGCCAGGGTCCCTGAGGGGACAGGTGAAGCTGGCAGAATAAGAGACATGGAGTCTAAGAGAGAGTCCTTAAAACCAGGGCCAGAGGAGACCCTGTAGGGACGAAATGTGACTTCTAGGAACCTTACTTTCCACACCTGATATACTCAAGTATCACGGTTGGAAAAAATTATGAGGATGGATAGTTCAACATCCTTTATCCAAGTTTTTCTTTGTTGTTTTTGTTTGCTTTTGAGACAGGATTTTGCTCTGTCACCGAGGCTGGAGTGCAGTGGTGCAATTTTGGCTCATTGCAACCTGCACTTCCCAGGCTCAAGTGATCCTTCTACCTCAGCCTCCTGAGTAGCTGGGACTGCAAGCACATACCATCATGCTTGGCTAATTTTTAAATTCTTTTGTAGAGATGAGATATCATTATATTACCCAGGCTGCTCTTGAACTCCTGAGCTGAAGCAATCCTTCTACCTCAGCCTCCTACAGTGCTGGGATTACAGGCATGAGCCACCACCATGGCCAGCTTTATCTAGGTTTTTATGGATGAGGAAATAGAGGACTGCAGAGAACCAAGTTCTTTCTCAAATTCTCATGGTAAGTTAGGATAAGAGCTAGTGTTAGAACTCCTGCCACATGATTATCTCAACAGATGCAGAGAAGGCCTTCAACAAAATTCAACAGCACTGCATGCTAAAAGCTCTCAATAAACTAGGTATCAATGGAATGTAACATAAAATGATAAAAGCTATATATGACAAACCTACAGCCAATATCATACTGAATGGGTAAAGCTAGAAGCATTCCCTTTGAAATCAGGCACTAGACAAGGATGCCCTCTCTCACCACGCCTATGAAATATAGCATTGGAAATTCTAGCCAGAGCAATCAGGCAAAAAAGAGCAATAACAGGTATTCAAATAGGAAAGGAGAAAGGCAAACTGCCTCTATTTGCAAGTGACATGATTGTAAATCTGGAAGACCCCATTGTCTCAGCCCAAAATCTTCTCAAACTGATAAGCAACTTCAGCAAAGTCTCAGGATACAAAATCAATGGGCAGAAATCACAAGCATCCCTATATACCAATAAGAGACAAACAGAGAGCCAAATCAAGAACAAACTGCCATTCACAATTGCTACAAAGAGAATAAAATACCTAGGAATATAACTAACAAAGGATGTAAAGGACCTCTTCAAGGAGAACTACAAACCGCTGCTAAACGAAATAAGAGAGGACAACAGATGGAGAAACATTCCATGCTCATGGTTAGGAAGAATCAATATCATGAAAATGGCCATACTACCCAAAGTAATCTATAGATTCAACACTATCCCCATCAAGCTACCAATGACCTTCTTCACAGAACTGGAAAAAACCACCTTAAACTTCATATGGAATCACAAGAGAGCCAGCATAGCCAAGACAATCCTAAGCAAAAAGAACAAAGTTGGATGCATCACACTGCCGGACTTCAAACTATACTACAAGGCTACAGTAATCAAAACAGCATTGTACTGGTACCAAAACAGAGATATAGACCAATGGAACAGCATAGAGGCCCCAGAAGCAACACCACACATCTACAACCGTCTGATCTTTGACAAACCTGACAAAAACAAGCAATGGGGAAAGGAGTCCCTGTTAAATAAATGGTGTTGGGAAAACTGGCTAGTCATGTGCAGAAAGCAGAAACTGGACCCCTTCCTGACACCTTACACTAAAATTAACTCCAGATAGATTAAAGATTTAAACATAAAACCTAACACCATAAAAACACTAGAAGAAAACACAGGCAAAACCATCCAGAACATAGGCATAGGCAAGGACTTCATGACTAAAACACCAAAAATGATGGCAATAAAAGCCAAGATAGAAAAATGGGATCTAATTAAAATTCAGAGGTTCTGTACAGCAAAAGAAACCATCATTAGAGCAAACCAGCAACCAACAGAATGGGAAAAATATTTTTGCAATCTACCCATCTGACAAAGGGCTGATATCCAGAATCTACAAAGAACTAAAACAGATTTACAAGAAAAAAACAACCCCATTCAAAAGTGGGCAAAGGATATGAACAGATACTTTTCAAAAGATTATGTATATGAGGCCAACAAATATATGAAAAAATGCTCAGCATCATTGGTCAGTAGAGAAATGCAAATCAAAACCACATTGAGATACCATCTCATGCCAGTTGGAATGGCAATCATTAAGAAGTGTGGAGACACATGCTAGAGAGGATGTGGAGAAATAGGAACACTCTTACACAATTGCTGGGAGGGTAAATTAGTTCAACCATTGTGGAAGACAGTGTGGCGACTTCTCAAGGATCTATAAATAGAAATTCCATTTGACCCATCAATCTCATTACTGGGTATATACCAAAAGAACTATAAATCATTCTACTATAAAGACACATGGACATGTATGTTCATTGCAGTCCTGTGTGCAATAGCAAAGACCTGGAACCAACTCAAATGCCCATCAATGGTAGACTGGACAAAGAAAATGTGGTACATGTATAACATGGAATACTACACAATCATTAAAAACGATGAGTTTGTGTCCTTTGTAGGGACTTGGATGAATCTGGAAACCATCATTCTCAGCAAAATGACATGAGAACAGAAAGCCAAACACCACATGTTCTCACTCATAGGTGGGTGTTGAACAATGAGAACACGTGGACTCAGGGAGAAGAGCATCACACACTGGGGGAAGCTGTGGGGGATAGGGGAGAGACAGTGTGGGGTGTGGAGGTGGGGAGTGATAACATGGGGAGAAATGCCAGATATCATATGCACCTAAAGTAAAATAAAAATTTTAAAAAATAAAAAATAATTTAAAAAAAAAGAACTTCTGCCTCTCAGAGCAGTGTCCCTTATGACTCCCGGCATCCTTCCTTGGCCTCTTCCCTTGCCTGTCCTCAACATCTTCATGCCCAGGCCTAGGACTCATGGGGTGAATCTCAATGACTAGGATAAATATCCCGGGCACTCACCAAAGGACTAAGATTCCGACCTGGTTCTCACTTGGTCTGTGGGACAGGGACAAGGGTAGAAAAGTTCAACTGAAATTAGGCTGCAAACTGACCCCTGCCCTCCGGAAACTTCCTAAGTATTTTATCTTCCTACTTGCTCACACCAGGAATGAATGATCTATTGGGTTTAACACACATCAGCCTTGAGGCATTCCTGTATTTTCATCAGTCTTAGTGCTTTCCTGATGCTATAGTAAGTTTTGTTTTGTTGTTCCTTTTCCCCATCTAGACATTTTGTCTCCTGGCTAGAACTGTCAAGTCAGAGACTGTGAAATGTCTATATTTTTTATTCCCTACTCCACCCTCTGTGCCTGGCATGGCATCTGTGACTCTTTATGGCTGAAAGGATGAATGCCTCCCTTTAGCACTGCACCTGCCTTGACTGACTTCCCTAGGATGGTCCAGGGAAGAGTTTGGCTTCTCAGGATTTGAGTGGACGACCCTGTCCTCAGGGAGCCTCTGCACATTGGATGTAATTAGTCTTACTCGTGTTCTGTCTCCATAGGGGTCATGCAGCCCCTATCTCCTGATCCTGGAATCCAAGGCCTCCACTGATAGCTGGAATTAACCTTAGTAATAAATCCACCTGTTATTTGTGGATTACCTGCTGGGTATCAGTCATTGGGCTACACTGATGGGTTTTATGTGATCCTCATAAAAACTGCAGTGAGTGACCATGCCCACTTTATAGCTAGAGAAACAAGCATGGGTAGGAACTTACCCAGGGTTGCATCACAGGTAACCGGGAGGTACCCCAGGTCTGCCTGAAGGTGAGCCCATGCTCTCAACTCCTCCCCATGCAGGGAATGCAGGCTCTCCCCTCCTGCCTTCAGACATGCTCCTCCTTATCTACTGGTCTCCCTCCACCAATGGTGAGGTGTTACTGTCAGTCACGGGAATGATTCCCCACAGGTCCAAGGGGGATGTTTCTCATTACTTCAAGGTCTCCAAAAGGCTGGCTTCCTTTTCTTTCCTACCACCTGGTTCCTACTCAGTCCTCACTATTCTCATCCCTCCCACCAGCCACCACTCCCTCTAGTCGCCAAACTGCTCTGTCGGCAGCTCCTGACATGTCAACAGAGGCCAACACTGCTTCTTCCCTTCCCTTCCCGAGCATTATTATTTATTTTTGCTCTAAGTCATATGATAATTATAAAGGCAGGTCCCTGCCTGCTGTTTCTATAAAATACTCTTATGTCTTCAACAACAAAGTGGAGAGAGAAAGCCTCATCACTTTAAGAGGTAATTTCTGCCTGCACTGATGCAAAGTCAGATGGCCAAGCCATGCAATGCTTACACATTTAAGTCTGACCTCAGTTACCAGGCAAATGGAAGAGAAAGTAATTAATTTATTTAATGGCTCAGAAATATACCCAAAAAAGAGGATGGGGGTGTGCAGTAGTGAGTATTTAAATCAGCAGGTTGGGGAGTTTAATTTCTCTGCATTCATTAAGCTTTAAGATCCATCTGACATGCTTTGTTATAATACAGTGGCCCGCTGGAGGAGGACTATTATCAAGTTAGAAAATGATAAATTAGAGGGACAAAGGTTATTTGTTTCTTGAACTGCTGTTTGAAAATTCTGGGCATAGATTTCTCTTTCAAAGGGCAAAAAGGTGAATATATTTGTTTCCCCCTGTTAGGCAGCATTAAGAAGAGAAAGCGAAATGTTTTCCCCAAACCGCTCTGACAATGTCACTCAGCAGGTGTGCCTTGCTCTGAGTTCCGAGCCTTCCTCTAAGATTGATGACACTGGCAAGAGAGCTGGCCTGAGCTCCCTGGGGCTTGACTCCTTCCAAGTGCCCTCAAATCAGGAGTTCTGAAGTTATTGATGAAATGAGGAAATTAGAAGTCTCTTGCCTATATTTCATTTCATTTTTAAGGCAGACAACGCAGTGCAGATGGAAGCATGTGTACTGGGATTCCGTCCCAGCCCTGCCATTGACTGCTATGTTGAATTTATACATCACTCAATATCTCTACTCTCTCTCCCCTGTTAAACAGAAGTACAAATATCTTGCAAGATGGTGGTGGAGAGTTAAAATTTTGCATGGAGTATGTACATACGCCTCTATGTAGTACAGCACAATCTTTGACACACAGTGAGGTGCTCAAGAATTGCACCCAATGTCTGCCTTCCCTATGCTGGGTCCTGGCTCCTTTCTCATGCCCAGCTTGAGTCTGGGGATACTAGTTGGCCGTCTCCACCAAAATGGTGCATTAAAAATCATGTAGAGGCCGGGCGCGGTGGCTCACGCCTGTAATCCCAGCACTTTGGGAGGCCGAGGCGGGTGGATCACGAGGTCAAGAGCTTGAGACCATCCTGGTCAACATGGTGAAACCCCGTCTCTACAAAAAATACAAAAATTAGCTGGGCATGGTGGTGCGTGCCTGTAATCCCAGCTACTCAGGAGGCTGAGGCAGGAGAGTTGCCTGAGCCCAGGAGGTGGAGGTTGCGGTGGGCCGAGACCGTACCATTGCACTCCAGCCTGGGTGACAAGAGCAAAACTCCGTCTCAAAAAAAAAAAAAAAAAAAAAAAAAGGAAGAGATTTTCCATAGCACACAAAACAGCAGAACTATCATGACATTTCCCATCAGACATTTCCAAGAAAAGTGCACATCACTGTCTATGTGATGGTGGCCCTTGGAGATGTGAGGTGCACAGCCTTCTGCTCTTGCCTCTGTTCTTTCCCCACAGCTTCTCTCCTAAAGGCAATGATCTTGTGTCCTCTCCCTTTAGAGGAGAACTTCTAAAATCACTTCTAGTATACCATCCCATCGACAATGGATATACCGTCATACGTCACTAATAAATGGCTCACTAACTGATCCGGGGAGACCTCTCTGTGATTCTCATACATCCTTAGAGTGTCTTCCCCTCGCACAGTGGTTTACCAAAGTATTTGTAAAAGACACATGTCCCTTAAAGGAGAGTAGTGAAGCTGGTGGTATTGGGAGTATGACAACATCTGAGAAAAATTCTTTTCCATATGGCTCACTCATGCCCACCAGAGAGGCACGGAGTGCCTGCTGAAGGTCTGCTGGCTGATAGAAGGAATCTTTGCAGCACTCAGTTCTGAGTGTGGAGACAACACCTCCAAAAAGGATGAACCATTCTAGCAGGTACAGCAACAGCTTCTCAGGGACCCACAGCTGCTGGGCAATAATGGCCCAAGGCTTGTGGCTCTAGGCAGTGTGAAGGGAGTACACATCAAAGTTGGAGCTATAATCCATTGAGCCTCAGAACCACATAACATTACGGGGGACCCTTTCAGTTTACAAAGAAGCTTGTTTGCTGCTGTTTTGAATAAACCTCAAAGGAGAGAATAGATTTGTAAATAAAAAATTCTGGAATTTCTATTTTGTATAAAGAGCATTTTACCCTGCAACAGCCTTTTTGTGTATCTTTTTTGCTTTGTTTTGTTTTGAGACGTTGTCTTACTCTGTCTCCAGGCTGGAGTACAGTGGCTCGATCTCGGCTCACTGCAACCTCCACTTCCTGGGTTCAAATAATTCTCCTGCCTCAGCCTCCTGAGTAGCTGAGATTACAGGCATGAGCCACCATGCCCAGCTAATTTTTGTATTTGTAGTAGAGACAGTTTCACTATGTTGGCCAGGATGGTCTTGATCTCTTGACCTCGTGAGCTGCCCGCCTCGGCCTCCCAAAGTGCTGGGATTACAGGCGTGAGCCACTGCACCCGGCTCTGTATCTTATTTCACTTTCTTTTAACAATAATTCTGTTAAGTTTATTGTCACTATTTTATGGATGAAGAAAATAGTGTTCAGTAACTTGCCAGAGGATATATATCCAGTAGGATATTCCAAGCCTAGTGTCTTTCTTACAGTCTTGCAAGTCTTAAAAACTTATATGAGAGAACAAATACAAATCTAACAAAGTGGTGTTTGTAACTCTTACAAACACCAGTGGTTATGTTAGTTCTCTAATGCTATATAATTAATTGACACCAGCTTAGCCACTTAGGGCAGTACCCATTTATTATCTCACAGTTCTGTAGGTAAGAAGTCTTGGGTGGCTGTACTTGGTCCTCTGCTTGGGGTCTTGAGGTATCAGTAGGACTGCGTTCTTTTCACAAGCTCATTCAGTTGGTGTGATGGTTAATATTACATGTCAACTTCATTGGATTAAAGGATGCAAAGTGTTGTTTCTGGGTGTATCTGTGAGGCTATTGCTAAAGGACAGTAACATTTCAGTCAGTGGACTGGGAGAGGAAGACCCAACCTCATCGTGGGTGGGCACCATCCAGTCAGCTGCTAGTGCGGCTAGAAAAAGCAGACAGAAGAAGGTGAGGTAAGCTGACTTGCTCAGTCTTTCGGCTTTCATCTTTCTTCCATGCCAGATGCTTCCCGCCCTTGAACATCAGACTCCAGGATCTTCAGACTTCAGACTCTTCGACTTACACCAGTGGTTTACCAGGGGCTCTTGGGCCTTCGGCCAAAGGCTAAAGGCTGCACTGTCAGCTTCCCTACTTTTGAGGCTTTGGGACTCAGACTGAGCCACTACTGGCTTCCTAGTTCCTCTGCTTGCAGATAGCCTATAATGAGACTTTACCTTGTGATCATGAGACTTCACCGTGTGATCTTTCACCTGTGAGTCAATTCTCCTTAATAAACTCCCTTTCATATATACAGATACCCTATTAGTTCTGTCCCTCTGAAGAAACCTAACTAACATGGTTGGTCGGCAGAATTCAGGTCCTTTGTAGGACTGAGGTTCCAGGTATTTGCTGGCTGTCAACCAAGAGCTTCTCTTTCAGCTTCTTAAGTGTGCCTTCATTCCTTCTCATGTGCCCTGCTCTATTTCAAAGCCACTGAGGGTTAGAATAATCCCTTCTGCCAAATCTGTTTGACGTCTTTTGCCTTTTAAAGGGCTCCTACGATTAGAGCAGGCCCACTCAGATAATCTCCATATTTTATTTTATTACTTAGGTACAGGGTCTTGCTCTGTCACCCAGGATGGAGTGCGGGGGCCCAATCTCAGCTCACTGCAACCTCTACTTCCCAGGTTCAAGCGATTCCCCTGCCTCAGCCTGCAAAGTAGCTGGGACTACAGGTACCTGCCACCATGCCAAACTTTCTGTATTTTTAGTAGAGATGGGGTTTCACTGTGTTAGCCACGATGGTCTTGATCTCCTGTCCTTGTGATCTGCCTGCCTCAACTTCCCTAAATGCTGGGATTATAGGCATAAGCCACTGTGCCTGGCCTAATCTCCATATTTTAAAGTTAACTGACTAGGGGCTTTAATTCCATCTGCAAAATCCCTTCCTAGCAGTGCCTAGATTCATGTTCGGATAACCAGCAGCAGGTATTTTGTCGTGGGGGTGGGGTGGGGCATCTGTAAAATTCTACTCATCACCATGGTTCTCCAACTTTAGTTAAGAATCACTGGATTTCCAGTTGTCAGTGTCAATACTTGGCACTATTTCTAGAGATTCTGGTTCCCCTATCTGGGACAGAGCTCAAACACCTCCACTCTTAACAGGCTCTTTTCCCCACTCCTGGCCCTACTGAGACTCTGATATGGGTAATCCTGTACCATGTTTTGAGAATAATTATTCTACATTTAGCTATGCCTATGATAATTTCTCAAACCTACCTAAGCACCAGGCCTCATCCAACTCTATAAGTATTAACTCATTGAATCTTCACAACAAATACTCTTGAGTTTGATACTGCCATTAGCTCAATTTTACAGGCCCAGAGAGATTAAGCAACTTGCTTAATGTCACACAGATTGTAATTAATAGAGCTGGGATCTGAACTTGAGCAGGTGGGCTCCAAAATCCCCATCCCTAACCATTACACTCTACTGTAAGTTAGAATATACCTTTGTTGAATGAGACCTGAACAAAGTACAGACCAGACTTGGAACCAGCTCAGAAGACCATTTTTCACGCGTTACTGACATCTGGTGTGGGTGAGTGTGCAGGAGGATTTTAAGGTGAAAGGATGAGAGGGCTTGGTAAGAACAATTCCAGACCATCTCAGATCCGCCACCTGCTCATCCCTGGAAAATGCTGCAGACGTGCACTTACATCATTTCTGATGTTTGTTTTACTTAGCTTCTGGTCTTATCAAAACTTATGACTGGGGATGACTGTAGGAAAACAGTATAATAAAGAAGGTGTTTATCCTCAAGAATCCAGGTTTTCCCAGGATTGAGGAATCTGTGCTGTCTTCAAGGTTCAAAGATGTCCTCCCATGGGATACTGACCAGAGCATCAGCTCAAGAACTGGCTTCCTTCCCCAACAATAGACAGGGATCCAATATCACACGACTGCATCTAATGTCATCATCATTCACTTACTTACCTCCACGAGACTTGCACAGTTCCAGCTTCCCCCACATCCATGTTAGTGGACGTCACCCCAACCTTCCCACCACAGCATGGCAGTGGAACAGGGGCTAAGACTTGGGGTCACTGCTCCTACAGAGCCACTCCCCCCTGTAGCCCATGCTTGCTGAGTTGTTCTGATTCTCTTGGTGACAACATCAGGGTGCTCTTTAGCTGGCAGGGCCATAGCCACATGGCTCCATATGTGGCCTTGGAAATGCTGAGGACTGGTAAGAGACTCCCAGCTGAAACCCACAAACTGGCCCAGACCCAGAGAATAGGTAGTGGGTTCTGGGTGCGGCATCCAGTCCTCAAAGGGACCCTACAAAAAGGATCAAGGGCTCTGCCCTCCTTACTGTCCATCCCCAAACACCATACACCTTCACTTCACAGGTGGTCCACACAATGTTCTGCTTAGTGACAGATATAAAAAAAAATAATAACTTGAATAGCTTTAAATTGATCATGATGTGATAAATGATCTGTTATATTACACAGTCTCTGCAGGGACTCCTCTTTAAAGAGCCAAGTCCTACCACCAAATAGTAATTAGGAAGGAATCATGAGCATTATTTACATCTCTTGAAGACTGTGAAAGGGATCTAATTAATAAGCCACAGTAACTCTTTTTAAAGCCCTTTCTTCTGTTATCCAATTCTCTCCCATCCTACAGAAGCCTGCACACAATCCCTAGAACTCCCCCCAGACTCACAGCTGAGTGGCTTCTCTTCTTTCTTTCCTTCCCTTCTCTCACAGCTCCTTATCTCCTTATTATGTAGGTCAATGTAGCATCGCTATCCCACCCAACCCCTTCCATCTCCCTTCTTGGGCCAAGTCTCTTTCTGTAGATTATGACAGATTTACAAGTCTGCTGGCATAAACTTTACTGTTCCCCAGTGAACAGTAAAGGAGGTGTGTGTCTGTGCAGTGGCACAGTTGTACAGGTAAGGGGCTGGGGAATGGAGCATTAGTCTAAGAGAAAAGCCAATCCCTGTGTCATTAATACAAGTGAAAAGGAAGGAAAAAAATATAAGATAAAACAAAAGCTAAGTGGAATACAAATTACAATGCAAAGTTTATATATAGCTATAATGTACTTAGCACTTTCACACCTACTATTCTATTTGGTTCTTACAGTTTCCTTATAAAATTGCTCTAGAAAATATCCTTAATACACATTTATCAAGAAGATACAGAAGCCCAGGTAGCTAACAACTCATCCAGATTTGGCTAAGGGAGACCTGACTAAGAAACTTCCAAATCAGTAACCCCTTTGGAAAGAGAGGGGGTGAATGCATTCAGGCATATTAAGAGAAGAAGGAGGTGAATGAAGAAATCTTGGGATTCAGGAAAATTATTGGAACATGAAAGTGATATTATGGGAATGATTAAAACTCAAATGAATGAACATCCCAAGAAGGAGGCTGTCCTGCCTCACATACCTCTGGCCTTACTGCCCAATACACTTTGCTTTGGCTGCTTGAAAGGTAGAACCACTTCCTGAGCCTTCCAGCTGTACCTGCCATACAGGATATCTCAGGGAAGAGGGAGGTAGGGCAGCTTAGAGGGGGTCTCCAGGGGGTCTCCATTGGAGCCCTATTTCATGCCCCGTCTTTCCAAAGCAGCTATGGCACAGACCAGCTCCTCCATGTCTCCATCCTTTCCCTTCCTGCCCCAGTGCGCGCACATGCACATGCACGCGCGTACACGCGCGCGCGCACACACACACACACACACAATTTGCATGTAGGCTCAAAGAGGCTTGTGTGCACATATCTGTCACCAGGGATTAATTGAAGCCAATTCATAATTCATGCCGAAGAGCACTTTGTGTCAAAATTGGTACCTGGCAGCACCACAAGGCTTCAAAAGCCTCTTTATTGCCTCTTGACCCACCCTCACCGTCTCTCCGTGACCCCACCCATCTGCTGGTGATGAGCCTCCATCTATCTGCTTCTAAACCAGATGAGTAGAGACTCCCTCCCTGGCACAGAGGCAGAGGGTAGCAACAAGCCACAAACCTAGACTCCAGTATGTGTCTTGCAGAGCCCTTTAGGCACGCTGAAAATGTACTACACAGAGTACTGGGCTCTATGATGAGATGAATAGGCTACTCCCTCTGTAGCTGAGAACAACAAAACCTACCCAGGTAGAAAACCACTGCATTTGCTACAGTTAATCATCTATCATCTCAGATTGTGATTTCTATGCCAAACGACTAGTATAGAAATTATATCATGGAGGAGCTGAGAAGAGACCAAGCACACGTGGGCAACTGGCTTCTCCGAGCCTTAAATAAGAGTAGAATTCAGTATCAGGAGAGGTGGGGAGTCTGTGGGCAGGATCATCTTTGGAATGACCCAGACAAGGGGTGATGAAAACGTAAATAAGAGAGACAATTGTAGAAAATCAAAGAACTAACAAGACCCAGGTAAGGTTTAATACAGAGCCCAAGGGGACGAGGATGTTATTGGTTAAATCATTGTATTGTCTGAGGTGGCCCAGAGTCAAAGGCAATCTAGAGTGCCTGTCTTCAGGGAGGGGGACAAGTAAAATGTGTGGAGGCACACCATCTCAGCATGCAGGAGTTCAAAGCGATGAGCTGAGCTAGATGCCTGCAGAGAAAATTTAGCTAAATCTAAATGGAAAAAAATTAGTAGCAAAATAAGGGTTATTACAAAATATTGTTTATGTCAACCAAAGCACATGAACATACACAATACTAGAAGGACACATATCCAGCACATCAGAGCAGGTGTCCAGGCAGGTGAGGGGAGTATCAGAGAATGAACAGGGGAAAATAAATGGGAGAAGAGCCTTGTGGTGAATGATGTTGGTAGTGCTGAGAACTGAAGCGTGTGATTAATTCGACCCTGTATGAGCCCAAAAGGGAGATAAATAATTGCATATATGCATACATAAATTTACGCTAACATTGAAACATACAAGCAACAGTTTGGAGGGTGTTATAAAGATCTGCATGCAGGTGAATGGCAAAAGAAAGAGAAGGGGAAAAGGACACCAGGGGTTGACACCTGCATGACTGACACTGCTCTTGCCTCTAAAATTAGAGTGGCATCTTCTTTCCTTCCAACTTCAGTTCTTTGAACACTTGCCTTGACCAGTTACCACATTCTAAGAAAATAATCTTTGTTATCAGACTGATTGATATACAAGTCACTTTTTACTTTCTGTATAACACAGAAAATTGTTTAACCTCTTCATATCTGCAAAAAGAACAGTAATACTTCACATAGTGCTTATAGGACTTCCATGAGCTAATCGAAGTGGAAGAACTTTGTACAGAATTTGGTTCAGTACATAAAATGTTTTTTATCTGATTGCCCTGGACCCAGGGACCATAAGTTTTGGCCAGTGTCCTCTGCGTGGCCAGTAATAAAAATGAGAGCAGAGCTTTGTGGAAGACAGTGATAACCTCAGCTAAGTGCTGGAAGGCCCTGCTTTTCTCAAGGAAGATAGACAGAAATAGCCCACTGGGCTCGGAGCAGACCCTCATCTCCTCCTTGGCCCGTGGGAGGGCAGCATCCCCAACTGGCTGTGTGCCCGTAGTCTAACGAAAATCCGTTGAGAAAGCCTGGGCTCCTTTATACCCAACATAGCTGCACATTTTCATCTTTTTTATGTGTTTGGGATGTTACACTAATTGTGATGGATGTTCTCTTTGTGCTCACGCTGAGGGGCGTATGATGAAGCCATAATGTAAGGTAATATGTCTATTAAAGATTTAAAATAACCCGCCTGCTCGATGATTCCTCACTCCTCTGGCAGATTCAAGCTTCTTGGGAAGAAGTTGACTCTAAATTAGAGAGGGAGATAGGGTGGGGGGAAAGCCAGGGACCCAAAGAATATTCTCTAACTTCTGGAGGGCTAGCTGATCTACCTTTTCCTCTCTTAATTAAGGAACATCTACTGAGTACCTACTACATACCAGGCTTCAATCCTAGCTTTGGATACATATGGATGGTCAATGACTTTGGGATCTCTCAATTTAGGAGAACTATTACCTGGATTTCATGAACAAAATCATAGTACCTAAAAGTCATGAATTAATTATCTTTATCTCTGATGCCCAGATCAACATCAGAACTCTGAGCTGTGGATGTGTCATAAGAAGTGGCTCTTGGGGCAGCCTGGTCCCCAAATTACAGAAACAAGATGAAACTTAGACTCATAGAACCAGGTGATCTCCCAGCCACATCTATCTCTAACAAAACAAGAACCTTAAAGAAACACCAGCCAGAACTGTGGTATCTTCTGCATCTGTCTCCTCATCCTGTGGTCTCTATTTTACCAAAGAGAAAGAAATAGCAAGACGTGTGCTTTCACCATAGCCAGAACCTCAGTGCCATGTGGCCATGAGGCCATGCAAGCCAACAGTTTCATGGCTGGAGAGAGAGCATGCCAACAGAAGAACTCACAGGAGAGCATTGTAGGTGAAGACCAACAACCCAAATATTCGTACTAGCTCTACTACTATCTCAGCTCTTCTGCCTGGGCTCCAAAATCCTATGACTAGCCACAAAAGTCTAGCTTCCTTCCACTGTGGCTCATCACCTATGAGTCCCTTTATTGCAAACCAGACCCTGCCTGCACTGCCTCCTCTTGCTCATCCCTACCTCTGTTCCTTCTCTCATTTAGCCCTCTGCCTGCAGTGCCTGCCTGTCTCCCATCTGCCTCCAGAGCCCTGTTTTAACTTCCAGATAGACACGATTAATGGAGGAAGATAAACAATATCCCACATTATTACCTATAGAAACTAACATCGATAACAACATTTTCATCATCGGCAACCGGAAATAAATAAGATATGATCTCATGCCATAAATTTTGAGTAGTGGTTGCCAAGAAAATCAAGAAAATATTTGGGCTGGGCATGGTTTATCACAAGTCTTAACTCCATCCTTCATCCTTTATGCACCCAACAGGTCACATGAGGCCAACAATGTCATTCATAAAAATCTCAAGAATACAACCCCATTTGAAAAGACATAGAATTAAAGTGTGAGTATGTAGGCCAGGGCAAAGATAAAGAAACATTCTGTGAAAGAGAAAATCCATTTACTATTGCAGTAAAATCATCACTCCTAACATATTTTGAGTATCTACTAGGGCATGACAATAACCCAGTACATGCAATATTCTATTTAAATCTCAAAAATCCCTGTGATATTATTAGCTGCATGGTGTACATAAGAAAACCAGGGCAAGTTAATCCTGACCAACATGCCATTTTAGTAGAGGCAGAAAAACTACTTGGATTTATCATTTTTTAGGATTCTAGTCTAAATTAGGGGAATATTCCAAAGGACAGGGTATTTCCCAACATAAGTAAGATGTACCTTTGATCAGATTTGGTGGTTTCTAATGGCATATTTTTTAAAAATATCAGAAAACTAGGGCCCAGTTTATCTAAGTAGCTGTCTCACAGCTCTAGCTCACCTTTTCTATTGGCTCTGAACCAGTGGGAAACTGAAAGGCAGTAAGAACATAATACCTCTAGAATTTGGCTAAAGGGGAAGCCAAACTGTCTCAACAAAATGGGAAACATGTGGCCAAGTGCAGTGGCTCATGACTATAATCCCAGCACTTTAGGAGACTGAGGTGGATGGATCACCTGAGGTCAGGAGTTCGAGACCAGCCTGATCAACATGGAGAAACCCTGTCTCTACTAAAAATACAAAATTGGCCAGGCGTGGTGGCACATGCCTGTAATCCCAGCTACTCAGGAGGCTGAAACAGGAGAAGTACTTGAAGACAAGAGACGGAAGTTGCAGTGAGCCGAGACTGTGCCACTACACTCTACCCTGGGCGACAACTGTGAAACTACGTTAAAAAAGAGAAGAAGGAAGGAGGAAGGAGGAAGGATGAAGGATGAAGGAGGAGGAGGAGGAGGAGGAACAAGAAAAGAAGAAGAAGGAGGAGGAGGAGGAGGAGGGGGGGAGGAGGAGGAGAAGAAAAAGAAAGAAAGAGAGAGAGAGAAAGAAAGAAAGAAAGAAAGAGAGAGAGAGAGAAAGAAAGAAGGAAGGAAGGAAGGAGGGAAGGAAAGAAAGAAGAAGAAAGAAGACGAAGGAGGAGGAGGAGGGAAATATGTTTAGAAGCATTTGTCCCAATGTACCACAGCAGTCAGAGTTCCCTACATTTACATGAGCAAGAGGATGAGGTGGGCATGTCATGGTGGCTGTGGAACCTATCACAGGAAAACCAGGAAGGAAAGCGTGGGTTACAGGAGACAGAGAAACAACTCCTCAGAAAGCATAACCCAAGAAACAGAAGAAAAGTTCTAGCAGGTGCTTCAGGCTATGGAATAACTTGGTAATATTAGTAACATGAATTCTCTGTTTTATAAAGGGCTTTAAGACAACATGCCAAGAGAACAGAATGAGAAGAAAACAGAGATTGCAGAACTAAGGGAACTAATTGAGGACCACAACAATATCATTACAGAATGAATAATTAGAGCAGCCAAAAACAGAATCGACGTGGCTGAAATTTTAATTAAAGTCTCAAAATGAAATTCCTGAGTGAATGCAAAGGGAAGGAAAGGGGAAGATAGGATGATTACGGATAAAGTAACAGATATCAAGGGAAGACAGAAATGATACAACATATGGTTAAAAAGTGTTCCTGAAATAGAGAACTCAAAATATACAGATAAGAATTATTCAAAGATATTTTAAAGCTAAACTTTCTTAAATGAAGAAAGAACTGAATAAAAGCGGGTAAATTGAAAAAGCACATCCATTCACAGGAAACACTTATTCTGAATGACTAAACCCAAGAGCTATCCTGCTTACATTCTCGAACTTCGAGGATAAAGAAAGGAATTATTTAGTTAAACCTGCAGAAAAAGCAAGAAGATAAACCAAAGCTGTCTCCAGCTCTCTCCAGAGCAGCATCCAGTGTCAGAAAAGAAAGGGGCAATACTTCCAAATTCTGAGATGAAAAAATCATGACCCAGGAATATTATACACAGACAGAAATCCTAAAATATAAAATGCCATCATGGTTTGATGTGATGAGGTCCAGCACCCATCCCACCTCCTCAATCTAAACTTTCATGACCACGCGAGCACTCATTAATCTTTTTCTATTCTTATTTCACATGTGTCAATCTCTTCTCTTAGGCTATGCTATAGGCTCTGAACTTTCTATTGTGGCAAATGCACACACATACTAGTGCTCTGGAAACAGTTTGTTTTAGTATAATGAAAATGCTCAAGAAACTGTGAAATCCTATACAGATGAAAGAGACTGTTATCATTGGCTGTGATCCAAATCTTAGCTTTTACCATCTTTCTGCCTCATCCCTTGTCAGCCTTCCTCTCATTATTCTTCCTTTCCAGAAAGCAGATCTGGAAAAATCTGTAAAGAAACAGGCCAGTTTTTTATTTTGTTTTGTTTGCATGTGAGTGAACTGCTGCTCACAAAGTTTAAGTGACTGGCTTAATAAGATCACAGGCAAGAAGTAGCCAAACTGAGATTAAAAATCAGCTCTCTTTATTCCTTGCACTGGATGAATGATTCTAGAAAGCCTCCAGCATACCTTCCTGCTAAAGGTACTATCTGAGTCAATTTTGAAGGCTGAGGCCAATATACGGCACAAATACAGCTAAGCACTTCTTCTGTGATCTGTATGTTCAGATGTGGTTGTACTTGTTAAAATATTGAAATGACTCTGAACCACTTGATACAGAGCTACTGTCTTCTGGGACCTTCCAATTTCCTCAAGATCCAATAATCACAAGAGTAGTGCCTGGAATAGCAGGGGACCACAGGGCTTTTTTGGAGTGCCACAGCCTATGTACATTCTGATGGGTGATTGCCCAGGCTACCATGGTCATTAAATATTGTGAATGTGCCCCTGCAGACACATAGTGGATGTGGAGATAGATATGGCTATGGGCATATAAGGAGACAGAGTTGGAGAAAGAGACAGAGTTAGGCCTCAACCACATTCTCTTGTCCCTAAACCTTTGTGGTCTTCCAGGGACATGGCCTTGAACACAAGGGCTCTTCTTAATCTAAGATCTATTCTCATGGCTGGAGCCACTCTAAATGTACTCAGCTAACAGGCACTTTCATATTTTCTCTGGGAACATAACAGAAAGTCCCCTGTCAGAGAATTCACATTGCAATAAATTTCAAAAAGGTAGAAGATATTAGGAATCATCCCATAAAGTTCTGTTATTGATCAATGAAAATGAAAAGTTCAGAGAATGGCTCAGGAATGTGTGAGCTGGTGTCCTCACAGACACACACACATCCATACTCTGTGTGCTTACAAACTCCCCCAGTGTATCATCTATTCTAATAGCTTCAAATTAAAAAATTCCTATTCCATCCCTTTCCGAGAAGTGGTAGAATAAAGGATACAGGTGTGAATCTCCAGTAAACAGAGTTCTTACTGTTAAATGTTATCAAGTTTGTAAGTTTGTTTCTTTAAGCAATTACAGCCAGAAAAGTAAACAGTTTATAGTGTATAAAGAAAGGAATTGTTTAGTTAAACCTGCAGAAAAAGCAAGAAGAGAAACCAAAGCTGTCTCCAGTTCTCTCCAGAGCAACACCCAGTGTCAGAAAAGAAAGGGGCAATGCTTCCAAATTCTGAGATGAAAAAATCATGACCCAGGAATATTTTACACAGACAGAAATCCTAAAATATAAAATGCCATCACTGTTTGATGTGATGAGGTCCAGCACCCATCCCACCTCCTCAATCTAAACTTTCATGACCACGCGAGCACTCATTAATCTTTTTCTATTCTTATTTCACATGTGTCAATCTCTTCTCTTAGGCTATGCTATAAGCTCTGAACTTTCTATTGTGGCAAATGCACACACACACACTAGCATTGTTCATATATAGAGAGTTGTTCGTATCAGGGCTGATTAACAAGTGTTGCCAGATCTCCAGATTCTTCCACTTGGCAATCCCATTTAAATCCAGATCTACCTTGGAAGGAGCCGACTATGGTGGACAAGTCTAGAATTTATAGGAATAGTAGGCACCCTTTGGGAGTGGTTCTAAATCATGGTGTTGGGCATCCCTCAAGTTATACAGCCAGATAGTGAGACACTGAGGACATTTATAGGATTTGTTACGGGCGCCTGGGAAGAGGGAGACTGAAATGATTTATCCTTTCGGTAAACACAATCTCATCTCTTCATTCCAAATGTTCACCAGACACGTGTGTTTAATGGTTAACCTGACCATTCAATTCAATTTAATAAGTATTTTGCTGTTTATTTGGTGAAAGAGAGTGCATGGCACTGTGACTTTGTGATGGATAACTGTGTTACAGTCCATGGTATTGTTAGATTTAAATCTATAAAACACTGTGGCTATGGTCAATATCTGATTGTTACTGAATTTGTGGTTTACTATGTCTCTCAGAAAAAAGCAGGTATCTAATTAGAAACCAAAATGAAAAGCAAAACAAAATGAGAAGAAAAAAAAAAAGAAGACATCAGAAGCTGAAGAACCAGGGAGTGAAATAAGGAGGACAGGACTCGACAAATTATGGTCCAAAAAAGAAATGAGACACAGGTGGGATGAGGTGATGCATGGAGGCTGAGAAGCCCAGTCTGCCCTGGTAAGAGACTCAGATTAAAACCAGCAAGATCACCCTTTAGCAAGCCTGGGACTCATGAGAGCCTGAGTAAAGAGCTAGACAAGCAAGGTCTGCCATCTGTGGAGAAAGAGCTTCCTCATGTATGGAGAGCTTCAGTTCAGAGGAGCCTTCAAAGTCCTCTGGAGCTTCACTCTCCATCTGCAACATGAGGACCAGTGTCCTTCTCTGGTCGATGTGGTAGGATCTTTGGAAGTAGCAAATAAAACAATGGACGCCTAGTCAATTGTTAAATACATGAAAATGGTCTGATTACCATCCTCAATTGCCTGAAACTGCAAGAGAGATTAGTTTAACAAGATACCTCCTTTAAAATGCAAATACGTTTCACTTAATTAAAGAAATCAAGTTTATTCTTAGTTTTTGTGATAGGTATGCTCTATAAAGTCTCTGCAAACATTGAATTACCAAATATTGAGCCATTGCTCCTAGGGGAAATACAAGGTGAGGTTCCTGCAAGCCTGGGGTCACAACCTTGTCAACCAATCAATACATAACTTTGTTCTACACAGGTTTCTGTGTAAAGACACCTTTTATATGTATTTATAAATATCTTTATATATGATATAAATATATATAAATGTAAATATATATATATATACATACACACACAAATATATATAAACACTGAACTCATGGCCAACAGCACTATAACTCAAGCATGAACAAAATTTATCTAACATATTTTTTTTCCACAAAGCACACCAGAGCCTTCTTGCAGTTAGAAACATTAGGCAGCACTTCAGCATTCTTCTTGGAGACCAATTTAAACAGCAAGAAGACCAATAAATACCACAAAAACATGAAAAAGACAACACCAAACAGACAATGAGAACACCCTCTTTTACAACAAGAGAGCTGAAGCAAGATGGCAGAGCATTGCCTTGTTACCCTGAGCTGGAAATGTCTGTGCCAGGTGACTCAAATTTTTTATTGCTCTGTGTGTGTCTCTGAATGTCCACAAAAGTAGAATATATTAATTTGGGAGTTACAAATAAGTTCTATCAAGTTTGTGAATTTGCAAATACAGAATTCATGGATAATGATGATCAACTGTATTCAATGAGCACTTAATATTTTTAGACAATATCCAGTCATTAAGGTTATGACAATGAAAACAGGCTACGTGTGTGTGTATGTGTATAGGCATATGTATGTATATTCTCTAACAAATACATTATACGTATTTATTATAAAACAATTAAGACAGACTATATGTGTGTGCATATATATTCTCAAATATGTGAACCAAATATATATATATATACCTCATACATATATTCTCTAATAAAGCATGCATTTAGCAAGGGGAAAAGACAACATATAAACACAAAAAATTTTTTTAAATTGTCCTGAAAACATTCGGCATGGTAAGGGGTGTTTTAAACTGGGTAGTCAGAGTAGATCTTAAATAGAGAGTGAGTTTTGAACAAAAACTTGAATGTGGAGAGGAAATGAGCCTTGCTGTTACCTAGCGGAAGAATGCTCCAGGAAGAGGAAATAACCAGTACAAATGGCCTGAGCTATTTGAGGAATAGGCTACAGAAGATTGAGAGGAGAGTCACAGGAGGCAATAATAGAGAGGTAATGGGTCAGATTGTTACCCCGTGCAGGGCATACTACTACTAAGTACTTAGACTCCAGCTGAAGTGAGCTGGAGAGCCATGGCAGGGTTTTAGACTTGGATCATGGAAATGGCTCACTCTGGCTATCATATTGAGAATAGACTATAAAGGGATAGGTAAGAATTAGAACAAAGAAGCAATTAGCAATCTATTACAAAAAATCCAGGCAAGATGAGAGTGGCGGCAGAAGAGTTGGTGAGAAGGGGCCAGATGCTGGACATATGTTAAAGGAAGAACACGATTTCATGAAAGGTAGGATGCAGAGTCAGGGATGACACCTAGGTATTTTAGACTATGTTGATAGAAGGATGGAGTTGCCATGAGCTCTAATAGAGAAAAGCATGGCAAAGAAGGTTTGGGGAAACATCATTTGTACATGTTATGTTTGTTATTTCTGTTAGACATCACTGACAGAGCAGGAGCATCATCTTGGACAAGCCCCTCATTCTAAAGTTCACATTATTTTTAAAAACCACCTAAATCCAAAGGGCATCAGCCTAATGGCTAAGGTCTTCAGGACCATAAGCCACAAATAACATCTCCAACCAGAAACACTCCAAACTCCTCCCTGAGCAGAGCCATGCTAGTCTCGATACCTCACCAGCCAGAAAGATGTCTGCCAAAGATAACCTCCCCTCATCCTAAAGACATTCCAACCCTGCCATAAAACTTCTCCCTCACAGAGAAGCATTCCAAGGGGCTTGTAATAAGCCCCTCACCCTAAAATCAAGATATTCTCTTACGTAAGAGAAAGTGCTCTTGACCAAAATTGGCCAGAAGCCCCTCTCAGGTTGTATCTAAAGAAAACCTGTCTTTGACTATTAGGCCATTTTTCGTGTTTCCTTCCTCTTTCTTTAACTCTTATAATCACTATCAAATAAGAAGCTGGATGGAGTCAGGAATTAAGTAGCAATATCTGTACTAGTTAGGAGCATACTGGTGGGATTTAAAGCCATGGGACAGGATTACATGACCCATGCAGTGAATGTAATAGAAAAGAACAATATCTAAGAATTGAGCCTTGAGGCACTCCAATAATAAAAGACAAGGGCAAAAAGGAGAACACAGAAAAAGAGATTAAAAATAAAAGTAGGAGTAAAACCAAGTATGTGGTGTTTAGGAAGCCATGGGATGAATGCATTTTCAGAAGTAGGGAGTGAATAACCATGAAATGTTTACTAAGAGGCTAAATATCAGGTTTAAGAATTGATTATGGATTTAGCAGCATCAAAGTCATTGTAACCTTAAATGTAGGTTGTTTTGGTGGAGGGGTTGAGGGCAAAATCTTGTTTGACATGGGATTAAGAGAAAATAGAGGTAGTGGGTAGAGGCAGGTATTTCGAAGAGTATTAATGTAAGGTGGAGCAGAGAAATGGGAGGGGCAGTGAGAACAAAAGACGTATTTTCAGAGACTTTATTTTTTAGAGCAGTTTTGAGTTCCCAGCAAAACTGAGCAGAAGGTATAGAGATATTCCATATACCCCTCGGCCCCATTCATACACAGCTTCCCACATGATCAATTTCCTCCACCAGAGGAAATTTGTTACAATCAATAAACTTAAACTAACATGTCATTATCACCCAAAGTCCATAATATTCATTAGAGTTCCCTCTTGGTGTACATTCTATGGGTTTGCACAAATGTCTAATGGCATGTACCCACCATTATAGTATCATAGAGTAGTTTCGCTGTCCTAAAAATCCTCTCTGCCATAATGATTCATCCCACCTCCTTAAAATAACTGATCTTTTTACTGTTTCCATAGTTTTGCCTTTTATAGAATGTCATAAAGTTAGAATCATACAACATATAGCCTTCTCAGATTGGCTTCTTTCACTTAGTAATTTGCATTTAAGGATTCTTCATGTATTTTCACAGTTTATTTATTAGCTTCTTTTTAGCATTGAATAATATCCCACTATTTGGATATACCACAATTTATTTATTCATTCACTGACTGAAGAACATGTTGGTTGCTTTAAGAGACATTTTTTAAGATGGGAGAAATAAGTACATCGGTCATGATGATAATAATTATTTCGTAGAAGTGGAAATATGGATGGTATAGGGGGAAGAGGAAAGAATTGCTGGAGTAATGACCTTCAGTAAGTGGGGGTGGGTGAAATGTGTGGTGCTGTGGCCTTAGAGAGGTACATGAACAGTTCACCTCCATTGACACTTGAGAAGTTTATGGGTGTAGATGCTGGTAGATGGGTAGATGTGGTGATAGAAACATCTGAAAGTTGTCTTCTGATTGCTTCAATTTTATCAGTGATGTAGGACTCAATGTTGTCAGCTGAGAATGATGATGAAGGAACATATGGTGAAGGTTTTAAGATAGAGGCAAATAGATGGAATGTAGTGTGAATGCCAGGGAACACTGTAGCTCAACTGTTAAAGCAAATTACATATGTCCTAAGAGGGACTCTGTACTTCTATATTTGAGTCCTTGTGGATGAATTGTAGCCTAACTTAGTAGATAGACAAGATTGAAAACCTAACTTGGGAGTAGGCATCTGTACAATAGCTGAGTCTTGGCCAGTCTCAGCAGCCATACTTCAATCACTTCTATACTACCAAGTGTTCAAAACTGTTCAAATAAGGCAAATGCTGAGCTGTAACCAATCCAGTTGTTTCTGTCCCTCACTTCCGATTTCCATACATCACTTCCCTTTTTTGTCTATAAATCTTCTTCCAACATGTGGCTGTGCTGGAGTCTCTGTGAATCTGCGGTGATTCAGGGGACTCCCCAATTTGTGTATTGCTCATTGCTTAATTAAACTCTTTTAAATTTAATTTTGCCTTAAGTTTTTCCTCTAACACAACTTAAAGTTGGTAGCCATAAATTGAGAGCAAGATGATCAGCATGTTTATGTTTTTCTCTGTTTGAGGTTAGCTGCATGGGTGTAGGTGCAGAGGTTGTGGCGAGTTTGCTTAGGATCTTAGTTCTCCTGAGAAAGTATTATAATGGGTCAAAGAAGTTGAGGGGCAAATACAAGGGATAGATATAATGAGTATAATAATGTATTTTAAGCTGAGTATCAAGGGTTTATTGAAGTCAGAGTATTGAAGAAATGAGCTACAAAAATAAAAGGTGAGGTCAGAAAGTGGGCTCTCTTAGTAAGGCTAGGGCAGAATGCAGCCAGGAGATCAAGTGGTGGAGTAGAACAGAAAGAATGCGTTCATTAGAGAAAAAAGAAATTCAAGGAACTAGAAGGTCAAGAGTTAAAGGGATTATGTATGTATATATGGAAATCACTCAGCATTAAGATAGGAATAGAGTCAGAGAGAGGAAAAGTAAGCCAAGAGCTAAAATCACTGAAAACTAAGACATAACTCTGGGATTAGAAGTTAATTGTAGTTAAAAGAGGAGTGGGCGGCAGAGTCTGAAGACACAAGATTCAGATCTGCAGGTTTAAAGGGAAGACAGGGGAGGACAAATTAGAAGCAACAATTAAGAGCAGGAAGTATCTTTAGCTTTCCTCCACATCCCATCGTCTAAGGGATAAGGGCAAATAAATAGCCCTCACTCCAGAAAGATCCAGAAAATCCCTGTTCTTGGGGGAAAGCTAGGCTTTAGTTAGGGCAAGAAAATGAAGGGAGAATTCAGACAAGAGGTTTAGAATACAGGGAGGTTGCTGCTGATGGACCATGTGCTCTAGCAGATAGTGTTCAAGAGACGGGGAGGGCAAGGTGGGAGATGGGGACAGAAAAGACAGGGTACAGAAGGTGGAAGGAGCATAGGTCTGGGGCTTCTCACAGTGACTCTCATACACAGGGACATGAGATCAGCCTGGATGGACTCAAGTCAATCAAAAGTGGCCCACTCTGTTTGATGGGGTGGCTAGAAGTAGGATCTAAGTCTCCCTTTTGATCCTTGTAGATGGAGGACAGAAACTTTGGAGAGGCATAAGTTATCCATCAATATTTTCTTAAAATTAATATGGTTAGAAAACAAGTGAAGAGGCAGGGCTGAGAGGAGAATGATTTGGATAAGAAGGGAAGGGAGGAAAGGGAGGGTATGGAGCATGGTTCACACAGAGGCAGGCAGGAATATGTAAGCTATAGCAGTGGAGCTGGGAGAGGCTGGGGCAGCTGGGGTCCTGGGGAGCAGAGAATGGGGCCGAAGAAGTGTAAAAGGGACACAGCTGCAAATGACAGGCACAGGTTGTCAGAGCAGAAAGGGACCTTCCAGACCAATCATGTTCAAATGTTATTGCTCATATGCCCTGAAAAGATTTATATTTATGTTCTACACCTCTGTCTTTCTTACATTTTAGTAGGCGTTAGCTCTCAGAAGATGTATCCCTTTGAAAGAGACAGGATTGGAAGAAGTTGTGTTACAGCAATGTCAGTTTCTAAAACTCCTTCTATAAGCTGAAAATCACTTGAACTATTATTAAAAGTTACTTTTAGTGATCTAGCACAGGACAGTTTGATTAGGCTCCTCTTCACTTTCGCTGACAGCAAAGAATTGGAAACCACCTGAATTGAAAAGTGTGTGTGTGTGTGTGTGTGTGCATGTGCGTGTGTGTGTGTGTGTGTGTGTGTGTGTGTGTGGTACCAGCTGATTTTTGCACTGCTATAAAGAAATACCTGAGACTGGGTAATTTATAAAGAAAAGATGTTCAATTTGCTTGCAATTCTGCAGGCTGTAGAGGAAGCATGGAAGCATTGCAGGTTCTTCCTGTAGGAAAGCTGCAGGAAGCTTTCAATCACAGCAGAAGGCAAAGGGGGAGCCAGCAATTCACATGGCCAGAGCAAGAGGAAGAGGGGGGAGGTGCCACACACTTTTAAACAACCACATCCCAAAAGAACTCACTAGCACCACGACAATGCCAAGGAGAATGGTGTTAAACATGAGAAACTGCCTCTATGGTCCAATCACCTCCATCAGCACTGGGGATGACAATTTAGCAAGAGATTTGGGCAGGGATACAGATCCAAACCACATCAGTGTATGTATATTTCTGTTCATTTACTTAAAAAAAAAATCTTTTAGAATCATTAGTCTCCATACCTGGGAGAAATACCAAAACAACTTTACCAAAACTTACTGAGATACTATTATTTGTGTGCATTATTGTTTTCCATGGAGATGCATATTTTTAGTACAAAACACCCAGAGACAATTCCAGATAGAATTGGCAAATTGAAAATACTGTTAATTTCAGTACATCTTCAACAATATAATGTTTTACAATAAACTTCTTTTACCTCATCCTATTTTTAAAATATAGACTTGGCTCACTTGCAAATGGGACAATGTCTGCTACACAGCCTAGTTAGTAACATCAGTCATGACTCTCAAGCAATCACCCCAGTCGGACTCACTTTCTGTCATAAAATGTCCGAGTTCATTCTTGAATTTAAGTAAACATACTAATACACATTTCAGAAATACTGTTAAAAATTACTCAGCAATAGATTGTGGAACTTGTGTTTTTTAAGGTAGAATACTAAAAGTAGTCAAATCAAGATTATGCTGATACAAAGCTAATATAGTCTCGTCTTATAATTTATAACAACAATAAATCCTTATGCTGCTTCTCACTACTTAATTTGAAATAATGCAGTGTAATCTGCAGCAAATATGTGTTATTTATGGAGCAAGAAGTATAAAACTCTTGTTAGTCCTTTGGTAAATGTGGGTGGCATGCATGAACTCAATCTGCCTCTCAGCTTTTGAAAATCATTAAATAAGAATTATGAATATAATTTCAGAAATAATGCCATTAATTTTGTGAGACATTATGACCAAGATTTTCTCATCTATTTAAAGAGAAAGGTACACACTGGTAAAAAGAAATTGTCACAGCTAGTGTCATTTTATTCTTCATTAATCAGATCCAGAAAATATTAAGCATTTCATAAGAAGAAATAAGCTGAGAACTGACTGACACAAATAGTTCGTGATACCATTTGATAAAATAGGTTTTAACTAACTTATTAACACACATTGAATTTAAAATAAATAAGCTAAAGCTTTATTCACATACATTTTAACATTTACCAGTCCTGAAAAACATTCCCATTGCATTGAATAGACTCTGTGTCCCTAACCTGTACACTTTCAGCTGCTCCAAGGTGCTTTTCATTCCAGATAAAGCATCATTAATGCTTCACAGGAATGAGTATTGAGAATAGCTGAACATAATTGCTTGTGGTTACATTTGTATAAGAAGGTCATATTTAGCATTCACTATTTCTTCCCAATTCCTTTTTGCTTTGCACCTACCATATTATCCCACAACGGTGGAGCATCTCTGACAAGAGTCAGGTCTTAGAAGAGGAGAGATCATGAAACAGAATGGTCATAACACCATTGCCTATGCCCTTCCCAAAAGGTCCAACACACTCCATGTCTAACACTATTAAAGGAAAACAGTAAGGAGAGGCACTTTCTGTGAGTTTCTGCTGCTTTGATGAATACAGGAGGTTTGGCTTTCTGGATGTATTTACACCCTGTAACAGTGTGCCAAAGGAAAAATCGGAAACAATGAGTGTCTTGGTTTTCTAAAATGGGAAATGAGTTTTTATGAAACGGGCATGAGGCGGGACAGCAGGGAGAACCAGCAAGAGACCAGTAGACAATAGGTGGAAGTTGAGGAACTGAAAATCAATGTCCTAAAAACCAACAGTACAGTCACTCCTGGAACTAAGCCCTCAGGGTTCCTGATGTGACTGCTGCACTTTCCACTCTTCAGGAAATGGGCTAACAAGAGGTTTATGTTAAAGACGGGAATCGGAGGAGAGGGAGACCATAATCCCAGAGAGTCCTCATCTTCTGAGTGTGGCTACAAAGGCAACAGCTCTGTAGCTATCCTGTTGGTTTTCAGAGCGTACAAGGAGGAGAGAGAGAAGGAAAGGAGAGGAGAGGGGAGGATAGACAAGGGAGAAGAACAGTGAAAGTTCATGGAGGAGCAAAAGCAAAAGGGTGGAATTAAAAGTTCAAAATTAGCATCCCGATTCATGTCTCCTAGAGCACTGGGTAGTACACGCCAGAATCAATAAGAAGTGCAAGGGAAATGAAGACAGAAGTTCATTACACTCTAGAACTGCACAGGGAAACGGAATTCTTTTGAGGCTCCTTCACATATGCCCCCAGGCTTTGCCACTTTAGTAGAGATGCTAACTCTTGTGGCACAGGGTGCAGGCATTGCCTCCCACCAGCAACCCAGAGATAATGTGTGTGGTTTTATTTTGTTTCACATGGACCAAGCAAACACACACAGAATGTACACTCTTTTGAATGATAATGTTTAATAATGATGTGCATTTATTAGTAAACCACTGCCATATCAACAGTCATTGCCTGGCCTCATAGAAACAGCAACTCAGGTTTCCTTACCACTCTTATGGGGACTGGGACCTTCTTTGGGGAGACCTGATGGAGATGCCAGGTGGGCTGTGGAGAGCCATGGGCATCACCCTCCAGGTTCTGAAGCCCACAGATGGGGCATTTGGTCTCTCTCTATGCCAGAGACATACACTCCTTTTCCAAAGAAGCCCAGACCACACTGACTAACATGAATCTTTCATTTTCTTTTGAAGTGTGAAAGTAAATAAAATGTTTTACTTGACTGTAAGGTAAGATTCTGGAGCTAGTGATTCAGAGGATAAGGGAGAGGCTGCATAGGCACAGTGTAATCTCAACCAAGGAGGAGCTCCAAGAAACTCCAGCTGTTCACACTAAAGGATGGGAGGGAAGACAATTTTTCCATGGCTGTCATAATCAAACCATGACAGGTAAGCCATGGATTCCATCAACTAGAAAGACTATACTGTGCAGCCACTATGGACCCAGCTCTTCGGTTCTGTGAGGACGAAGATACTTTTAAGTATCATGAGGGCAGTGGCCTCATGATAGTTAAAACCCCATCCTTGGCTCCGTGTGGTCTCCAATGAGTCAAGTGGCCACCATACCATAGGCACATTCTGATTTTATTCCATTTTATTCTGATTTGCATGTATGAGCTAAGGTACCTATTTATGCCTGTGTGTAGGACTAATTGGAATGTACATGTGTTATCATGCATCCATGTAAGATGGCATGTTGGCACATGCACATATGCATATAGTTGTACATGTATTTACATATATACATATATATTTATGTGACTCAGTGTAACTATATGTGGTCTTACGCCAGTGGATGTGAATGAGGTTTGTGTATACAGACATGTGGACATGTACACATGCATAAATATATTCCTGTATTTCTCTTCCTTTGTATGCAGTGAAGTCCTTCAGCCCACCTGATAAACTGGCCTCACATGATATTTACTTATCTTGATCGGCTTATCAGGGTCCCTATTAGAGAGATAATTACATCTGTGCCCGAGAACAAAACGGCTCCAGTGCCATCACTTGGTAATCCCTCCCCTGCTGCCAGCACTTAGCTGGTCTCCTTCTCACTGAATCACAACTTAACAAATCCCTCCATCCTTCACTGGGCAACACAGCCCAGGGAAACTGGGGCTTTCTGGCTCTCAAACTCACCATGCAGCCCTCTCCCCCCGATAATTTAATTAGCCTCAGAAGAGAAATGGAGGCTTCTCCTTTTTTCTACTCTTCCCTTCTCTCTCCAGGACTCTAATGCTAGGCCTTCTTTTTCCCTTTGTAAGCTGCCGCTGACAGACCAAGCATATGTAGGCCAGTTGCGAGTTCTATACACGTGAATGGCTGCACCAGCAACAGGCCAAACCTTGTATGAATGGCCATCCACCTCATGGAGAGGAACAACTAATTTTAAGAAAAGAAAAGAAATTGCTAGGCTGGGCGTGGTGGCTCATGGCTGTAATCCCAGCACTTTGGGAGGTCGAGGTGGGCGGATCACGAGGTCAGGAGTTGGAGACCAGCCCGGTCAACATGCCAAAATCCCAGCTCTACTAAAAATACAAAAAATTAGCCTGTTACTCAGTGTCCTAGGCCTACCTGGGGGGAGATGGAGAGCCTGTGGCTGGCTTCCACTGACATGTCCCCTTGCACCTGAGGTTCTGAGGCTTCAATGTTCTCAGTCATCACCTAGAGTGCTTGTTAAAATGCAAATTTCTAGGCTTGTAATCCCAGCACTTTAGGAGACTGAGGCAGATGGATCATAAGGTGAAGAGATTGAGATCATCCAGGCCAACCCCGCCTATACTAATTAGCTGGGCATGGTGACATATGCCTGTAGTTGCAGCTACTCGGGAGGCCGAGACAGAGACAGGAGAATCGCTTGAACCCAAGAGGTGGAGGTTGCAGTGAGCTGAGGTAGCACCACTATACTTCAGCCTGGTGACAGAGCAAGACTCCATCTCAAAAAAAAAAAAAAAAAAGCCAATTTCCAATAATCAATAGAGTGGTAGAGAATTGGGTTTGGGCCTTAAATAAACAGCAAGGGCACAACCTAGAGGCAATGAAGGAATAAACCAGAAGATTGTATTTAGAATTTGAATCGTATGGCAGGAGATGCTGCAGACCCAGAGGAGGCTCCTCAGTCTTCATGAGAGGTGATTATCAGCCTTGGTTCTGGTAACCATTCACATGATATAGGGTTAGTCATCGTCCCTCTCTAAGCCTCTGTTTCACTCATCTGTCTTTTCTGACATTTGGGATTCTATAGTCATGAAACCATTGCCTCTCTTGTATTTATTCTCTCCTTGTTCAAATACCTCCTTGAGGCTTCTGTCTAGGTTCCTAGGACTGGTAGAGAATTGGAAACACTGAATTTTGTGATTCATTTCCTTCACTCAATAGTGCTTCTTTCTCCACTGTGTGGTGTCAAGTAAAACAGATGTGTCCAGCTTTGTGGATGGCCTTGAACCCTCAGCCAGGGACAACTCCCTAGGGGCTGAAAGGCTGATGCACAGGATGAAGGCAAATAAAGAAAAAACAAACTTTAGTTGTAATTTCTTTTGTGCTGTAATCACCAGCAATCCCAGCCCCAGGTGCAAAAGGCTTTTACACTTGCAAGAAACCAGGAAGACACCAAGAGGCCCAATTCAACCGCCCTGTTACTTGAATTGCCACTGTTGGAGATACAGTCCTTTGGATCATGACCTCATTTTTTCTTATTTCCATGGGAAATGACCAGCCTAACATGGGCAGATCATTTTAAACTATAGATACCTTCGAGTAGATTACTTTATATTTCATATGCATTCATTTGTAACCTCTTGACATAGCCTTACACATGAAAAAGACAGAGACAAAGAAATGATTTTTTAAAAGTAAGTAGAGAGGAATGGAAAGAAGCAGAGGTGCTGCTGTTCCACAATGAAGATGGTGCAGTCATGCCTAGGTGCTAGAAATGGACACTACATTTGGCTCTAAGCTTCCTTGAAGGAAAAGCATAAATGGAAATAAGTTTGCTTGCAACATGATTAGTTTAAGACGCTAGTAGCCATACTGTCTAAGAACTATAGCTTCTTGATTTATTTAATTATTTTTATTTTTTGGTGATGAATCTCATGGGCAGGCATGGTAGTTCATGCCTATAATCTCAATACTTTGAGAGGTCAAGGCAGGTGAGTCACTTGAGGTCAGGAATTTGAGTCCAGCCTGGCCAACATGGTGAAACTCTGTCTCTGCTAAAACTACAAAAATTCGCCAGGTGTGGTGATGCATGCCTGTAATCCCGGCTACTCAGGAGGCTGAGGCAGGAGGATTGTTTGAACCTGGGAAGCAGAGGTGGCAGTGGGCCAATATTCTGCCACTGTACTTCAACCTGGGCAGTGACAGAGCAAGACTCCATCAAAAAAAAAAGAGATAAAGCATCGCACTCTGTCATTCAGGATGGAGTACAGTGGCAAAGTCATGGCTCACTGAAGCCGGAACCTCCCAGGCTCAAGCAACCCTCTTACCTCAGCCGCCCAAGCAGGTAGTACCACAGGTGTGAGCCACCACGCCCAGCTAAGTTTTTCATTTTTTGTAGAGACGAGGTTTTACCATGTTACCCAGGCTGGTCTTGAACCCCCCGGCTCAAGTGATCCTCACACCTCAGCCTCCCAAAGTTCTGGGATTTCAGGTGTGAGCCACCACATCTGGTCCAGAGGTCTCCTTAAACAAAATCTTGTTATGCAACTATTATAGGCCACCTGCACCCATGTGAGGGCCTGTGAGGGATCCAGAGAGTGGAAGTCCATGCTCTCAAGGTATCAATAGGCTTAGTGGTGGAGAAAACACACACATGGATGAGGATAAGCTCATCGCAAGAGGTGTTACATAGTTGTATGCTAGAGATACAAAGTTTTCAGGAAAGGAAGACTTGGCCATGCCTGATGGCCTGAGGAGATCCGTGAGGAAACTGGATATCTTCCAGGTCCTACAGAAACACGTTGGCTGATGAGACGGGGAGGAGGCTTCGAAGTCGGAAAAATTCAAGGGAGATTCCAGCAGACCTGATGAAACCAGTCAGGCTGGAAAGAAGCAATTTTCAATATGGCCATCCCCTGGTGAGACCTTTTCATGTCTTACCTAAACCACATGTCAAGGAAACATTTCCTGGACTGGCCTCCAGGTAGGAGGATGGGGGAGCCTGACCCACATGTAGTCTCATGAGCTGATGTTGATTAAGCACGTACAATGTCCCAGGCATTGCGCTATGGGGGCCAGGTGGGGATGCAGAAGAGATATTTGTCCTGTCTGTCCACTTTCTTACCCTTTGTGGGAACTCCAAGTCATTTAAAGGACAAGGAGGGTCAATTTCTCCTTGCAGTGAAGACAAATGGTATGTGTCCAGAGAAGCCAAGCTACATTCCATAGAGCCTGTCTTGATAAGCCACTGGGAGAATACATCAGTTTATTTTTTAAAAAATAAAAGTAAATATATACAAATACAGGGTGAGTCAAAATGACTTCTACAATTACAGGCTTTATAAATTCCAAGAAAATGAGAACAGAAAATAACTCCACTTCTCTTACCTGCAGTTGGGAGCCAAATACACGCTGTGCTGCTCCTCAATGGCCTAACTACAGAGACTTTTTCCCTCTGTGTATTTGAACAAACACATGCATGTATTCATTTCTCCATTTTTTATTTAAGTACCCTCGTGAGGTTTTTTTTTCATATATCTGTCTTTCATTCGATTATAGAGTCCTCAAGAGTAACAAAGAGTATGTTTTAGTTCTAATACCTCCCACTCTGCATATCTTAGGAGACAAAGTGATTTAGAGAGAGAATCACTAGGCTCCAGTCCTGGTTCTCTTATCAACTGACTTGCATGACACTGGACAACTGATGTCACCTCTCTGCGCTCCCAAATTCTCATCTACACAAGACTATTGACTAGAGCTACCCTAATCATAGTAATGACTTCCATTTCTTGTGCTCTTACAATGTGCCAACCACTTTATGTAGGTTCTTCCTGTTTGTCATAAGAACCCTAAGAAGAACTATGTTCATTTTGCAAAGTAAGATTCTTAGTGTCAGAAGGTTAAGCAACTTGCCAAGGTCACACAAATATTAAATGACTAAGGTAGGACTGCCTGACTCCAAACTCCAGGCTCTTTCCTCTACCTCCACATAGTCTAACATCTTTCTGTCTCCTCATTGCCATGGTCTCATACTTTCCAACCTCAAGTTCCCTTAGAGCCCAGGCCCCTCCACAACATGGAAGAAAAGACAATGAGTGGCAGCAGAAAGTTCAGGGGCCAAAGAGCAAATGTCAATGCTCCCCGGCTGAAGTCAGCTCTCTGGGACTTCAGAAGGAATCTGGCTTTTCCCAGATGGAGGCTGAAATATGTGCATCTTCCCACCTATCTCCCTTCCACATCCAGGCAGGGAGTCTCATGACTGTGTGTAGGCCATACACTCATTCTTAATCCTCTAGGTGAGCTGGCCAAAAATATCCAACCCAAAGCGCCCATGTAGGAGAAGATGATGGAGAATAAGAGCTATTGTTTCCCATGGCTTTAAGTTTTAATCAGCATCTGAAGATGTAGTCATGGTACACAAACACACAAATAAATAATGACTTTGCAGGCACACACACATATATCCCCACAAATGACTGTAATGAGTTGTAGTGTGAAAGTACTTTTGAATCCTTGATTTATTTTTTCCTATTATAGAACCATCTTTTCTAAAACAAAAATCAAACAAATGGTCCAACACACAGTAATCATTTAGTCTTATGATGTACAAACACAATTGCTTGCAATTAAAATGTCTCAGAAAATAGGGGCATGTGGAGTTGTCCTAATGAGAGGAGTTTATTTCTCCGTAACCTTACTTTGCCCTGCTGCAAAGTTCAGAACCCAAGGTGGGGCGTATCCTGAGGACAACTTGTCTCTTTTCCTAGTCTACCTATGGAACAAGGCTATGAGCGCTTTTAAGATGTTTGTTCTGGGAACTGGGATCTCGCCTGAGAAGTTATTTTTAGCCTTTTCTTTTGACAAAATAATCTATTTGGAACCCACAAGTTGCTTTTTTTGTTGTTGTTAACTCTGGCCAAGAAGAAAGGTAGTCCGTGGAGAGAAAGGGATTTTCAGCAGGTTGCCTTGTTTCTCTAGGGCAATGTGCCTCTGCTATTAGGGAATAGGGTGACCCCAGGCACAAACAAAGACAAGTAAGTAGCAAAGGCACTGCTGCTGCTATGAATCAGGAACAATGAACCCAAACATAAGGGGTTGTAATTACTGGAGACAGAAAGCATGGAGCATGCAAGCTGGAGGATGAATAATTTAGAAAGCCAGGCTTAGGGGCCCAAAGAGAGGGCCTGTAGCCCACATGAAGCATTATGTTTGGCAAGTGACAGTGTATCAACTGCCTGAAAGGTCCAGCATCACTTTTCAACAGGGAGGAGGAAAGCTCTTAGGGCATTTAAAAATGGATTTATATGTGAACAACGGACACATCAACTAGCTATTGAACATTTAGGTGGGCCCTATTATGCTTGACAGTGTAGAAGGGAAAATAAAATGTAAGTTCAGAGAGACCTGGTTCCTCCTGTCAAGGATCAACTCGGTAGAGCCAAAAGAATGTGGGATTTTAGGTGAGATAAAATGGAGTTTGAATCTCAGTTTGGTCATTTACTAATTATGTACACCTGGAAGTCAACATGCTTGACCTCCATAAATGTTGGTTCCCCCATTGTTAAGTAGTTAAATAATACCTCCTTCATAGAGCTTTTGAAAAGTCTTAAATGACCAACATATGCAAAGAGCCTATCTGTAACAGAGCCATTAGAAGGGGCTCAATAAATGTGGGTCAGAGAAAAGAGCCTTGAGGATCTCTCCATTAAGAAACAGCTGGCCCTGAAGTTAACAACCTACTAAATGGTGAAAGACTGAAAGCTTTTCCTCTAAGATCAGGGATAAGACAAGGTCCTCTTTTGCTACCTCTGTTCAGCATAGTGCTGGAAGTCCTAGCCAGAATAATTAGGCAAAAATAATAATAATAATAATAATAATAATTGAAGATGAAAGATATCTGAATTGCAAATAAAACATAAAATTTTCTGTTTTTCACAGGTGTCATAACTTCTATGCAGAAAACCCTAAATATTTCACACACACACACACACACACACACACACACACACACACACTAGAATAAACAAATTCAGCAAACTGTAGGATAAAAAAGATCAACATGCAAAAATCAATTGCATTTCTATGTACTAACAGTGTGCAATCCAAAAAGGAAATTAATAAAACAATTCCATTTCCAACAGCATGAAAAAGAAGATAATACATAGGAATAAACTTTACCATGAAATGGAAGGCGCGAGCTCTGAAAACTACAAAACATTACTGAAAAAAAAAATTGAAAGAGACACCAATAAGTGGAAGACAGCTCATATTCATGGACTGGAGCAATTAATGTGGTTAAGATGTCAATACTGCTCAATGTGATCTACACATTCAATGCATTCTCTATAAAATTCCCAACAGTGCTCCTGCAGAAATATAAAAATGTACTGTAAAATTCACATAGAATTTCAAAGTACCTCAAAGTTCAAAAAAGTCTTGAAAACACAGTTAGAAGTATACTTCTTGATTTCAAAATATACTCCAAAGCTATAGCAATCAAAACAGTGTGGTGCTGACACAAAAGTCAGACATATATACTAATGGAATAGAATAGAGAGCCCAGAAATAAGCCCTTGCATATATGGCCAAATGATTTTTGACAATGGTGCCAAGACTATTGAATGGGGAAGGAGCACTTTTTTTCGCCCAACAAATGGTGCTTGGAAAAGCGGATATCCACATGCAAAACAAAGAAGTTGAACCACACTCTCAAACACCACAAACAAAAATTAACTCACAATGGATTAAACAGCAACAGCTAAACTTACAAAAACTCTTAGAAGAAAACACAGGGGAAGAACTTCATGACATTGGATTTGGCAAAAATTTTCTTGAATATGACAAAAAAAGCACAGAAAACAAGGGGAAAAATAAATAAATTGGGCTACATAATAATTAAAACCTCTATGCATTGAAGGACACTACTAACAGAGTTAAAAAACAACCCATGGAATGATAGAAAATATTTGCAAATCGTATATCTAATAAGATGTTAGTACTCATAATATACAAAGAACTTCTGCAACTCAACAATAGCTAAAACACCAAATAACTCCATTTTAAAATGGTCAAAGGACTTGAAAAGACATTTCTTCAAATACATGTACAAATGGCCTAGAAGCACACAAAAAGATGCTCAATGTCACAAATCATGGCAGAAATGCATCAAAACTGTGATGACATGCCACCTCCCACCCATTAGGATGGCCTAGGAGCACACAAAAAAGATGCTCAGTGTCACTAATTATTGCGGAAATACATCAAAACCACAATGCAATACCACCTCACACTTACTAGGATGGCTGCTATTAAAAACCAGCAAACAAGCAAACAAAAAGAAAAAAAACAACAAATGTTGATGAGGATGGGGAGAAGTTGGAACCCTTGACCACTGTTAATGAGAACGTAAAACGGTACAAACGTTAGAGAAAGCAGTATGGCAGTTCCTCAAAAGATTAGAAATAGAATTGCCGTATGATTCATAAATCCTGCTACTGGGTATATGTCCCTAAAAATAAAATTAGGGTCTTGAAGAGGTAGTTCCACACCCATGTTTATAGCAGTACTAACCACAATAGTCACGAAGTAGAACTCAAATGTCCATGAATGGAGGAATCAATAAACAAAAGGTAGTGTATGTAACAGACTGTTATTCAGCCTTGAAAAGGAAAGAAATCCTCTCACAGGCTACCACAATGATAAAACTTGAGAACACTAATGCTAAGTGAAATGAGCCAGTCACAAAAAAGACAAATACTGTATGATCCCATTTATATGAAGTATCTTATATAGTCTTATATAGAGTAGACAAATTCATAGAGACAGAAAATAGAATGGTAGTTGCCAGGGGCTGGCAGGAAGAGGAAATGGGTAATTTTGGTTTAATGGGGATAAAGTTTCAGTTTTGCAAGATGAAAAGAGAATGAGAGTGATAGTTGCAAAATAATACGGATGAAGTGGCATTAAGCCAGTGAACTGTACACTTAAAAATGGGTGAAAATAAATTTTGTTGTATCTATTTCAGTACAATTAAATTTAAAAAGAAGGAAAACTACCAGTCAATAAAAACAAGAGCAGTCCAGACACCAAACACTGTGGGAGGTTACAACAGTGAGAGAGATTTAGAAAACAAAGCTTTTCAGAAAGGGCATCATGGAGGATTTGTGAATGATTTGAATAAAACAATGAAGAGGTGAGGGGACATTACGGACAGACAGAGAGTATGAGCAAGAAGTTAGGGAAACACTAATGCAGCACATCAGAAAAATACAGAGGGGATCAGCCCCAGTATCTGGAGCAGAGGTGTCAAGCTGAGAAAGTGAGACAAAAACCTTAAAGTGGAAATACGAGGTCAGAATGCAAATAGCCTGGCAGAGTTGTTGAGCCAGACTCTGCCCCTCTTGAGGGGTGAGGGACCCAGGGGAAGATGTGATCGTGTGTATTTAGGACCTCTCACAACGCCAGGAAGAGAGGAGAAAAGAAGGAGTGAGGGCAACAGCGGAAAACCTAGTATATTTGACACATTTGATACCTGAAGCAGGTTGTGTTTTAACATCCTTCTCCTTCTCCTGGATACAACAGTTATTTTGCCAATTGTAATGAAATAAATATATTTTATGTATCAACAAAAATTTGGACTTGCCAAAAAAAAAAAATTATTGAATTCTCCAGTTCTCATTCTGTTTTGCTATTTTAAATTACAGCCACAAAAAATTCCAAGGACTCGTATAGAAGGACAGAACTGAAGCGGCTCGTTATATTTCTTTATCTTAACAATCACTGTGTTATTATCATTTATTTCTTATCCACTGTTCAAACACAAAATTATGTTCTACCGCTGACTGTGTACCAGAGCACGTTTCAAGGTTCGTAACTGTTAAACATTCACTCTGATAATAAACAGGCATACTCAGTCTTCATGTGTCAGAGACAACTGTATGCTAGGAGTTCCACAAATTGACTTCTATATGGAATACAGTATTTGTTAAAAGACATGTTATACAAAATGTGCTAATTTGAAGCTCACATATATAATTAAAACTCAACAGTAACTGCAATAATTATTTAGAATATAGATCAATAAAAGAATTATTGAATGGAAGGGTGTTTTATCACTGACATTGGTTAGAATTGCCAGTGCAGGCCGGGCACCAGTGGCTCACACCTGTAATCCCAGCACTTTGGGAGGCCGAGGTGGTGGATCACGAAGTCAGGAGATCTAGACCATCCTGGCCAACGTGATGAAACCCCATCTCTACTAAAATACAAAATATTAGCTGGGTGTGATGGTACATGCCTGTAATCCCAGCTACTTGGGAGGCTGAGGCAGGAAAATCGCTTGAACCTGGGAGGCAGAGGTTGCAGTGAGCTGAGACTGTGCCACTGCATTCCAACCTGGCAATAGACTGAGACTCCGTCTCAAAAAAAAAAAAAAATTGCCAATGTGTAGTAATAACAAAAAGCAAACCAATTTTTAGTCATTATTACTGTTTTTAAATTCTTTGCAGATGAAATGAATCGTTATTGCCTCTATCCAGTTGGAGACCACTACCACTGCCTCTCACTCCCTTGGTATGCCTCTCAAGGGAAATCAATTTGATGACACAGAAGAGGAGTGACTTTATATCTGTATCCTACTTCCAGCAGTAGAAGTTAGTTACACCATGTACCCTTCAGCTATGACAATGCCACACTGGCCATAGGAGTTACTTCTGTTTGGAGTTACTTCCATTTGAAGTTCCATCAATTCATTCAGCCTCGTGTACACTTTTCTGGCTAATTCCTGGGCTAATAGTCACAGTGGGAAAACACACACAGGAAATTCATCTGTTTATGATTCAATTTTCAAAGCTAATAGTTCATTTAACTAACAGGTTATTTCTTGATTACAAGCCACTAATAGGCTATGGTTGTGTTTGGATTTCATGGATTGAATTTCATAAAACTTGCCTTTTAAAACAGTATGTCTAGTTCAGCACATTCCTACACAAATCTTTTTAATCAAGGCATGAAGAATAAGCTTTTATTTGTAAATAAAGCTGCAAACACATCAGCTTTTAAATGAGGAGAATAACTACACATACATTTCTTCTACAAAGAAGGGCATAATGTAGCCAGGGCTTGAGATGCAAAACCGGTGAAAATAAAGCCCCTTGTTCACAGGGGTTGAAAGTCTAGAAGAGAAGGTTGACAGGTAAGGACAAATCAGCCAAACTTACCACTTCACCACTACTGCCATCTCAAAAGCAAAACTGCAATGTGTCTGAGCCTGTTTAGCCCCTTTAAGAACTCTTACAAGCACCCTGTGAGGGCACCAGTGGCTCTGCCCCAGGCCTGGAGAAAGTGCAGCAGCCTGCCTGGCCATGTTTCTTGATCAATTCTCCTGTCTCTGACTGCTGCCACCCTGCAAAATGATGACTAAGATAGATTTTTTTAAATTCCGATTTGAAGCCCAACTCAGTCTTTCAGAGCTTTCTAGTTCCATGATCTGCAGCACAGGAGTGCCATGATCTGCAGTTACTAAATGGAATTCAGACATCGCATGTATGCTAAGTGCAGAACTGTATGAAAGTACAGTTGGGGAGGGTGGTTCAAAAGACAGCATGGTCATTTCTATGCAGGCGTCATTGGTAAGCTTCATTCCATCAAAATTCAGCAAATATTTATTGAGCGTCTAACACATGCCAAGCAATGTACTAAATTCCTAAGATAAAGCAATAATACAAAGACAAGGTCCCTTTCCTATGAATATAACAATTTTCATGAAACTCAAATATTAAAGGGGTAACTACATCTGTTTTATTACCAAAAGGGAGATAGAGGCCATAATGGAACCATAAAATAAGAGGATTTAATTTACAGTGGAGGTGGGAGAAAGAAAGACCTTTTGAAGGAAACAGAATCTACTCTGAGGCTGAAGCTTGACTAGGAGTTTAACCAGGTGAGAAAGGATAGTGACAGCAAAGGGAACAGTGAAGGCACAAAAGAGAACATGACACATTTGGGGAAATACAGACATTTCACCATGGGTGGAGTCAGAGATTAAAAGAGGGACAATAGTGCTAGATGGTGCTCAAGAGGTAAGCTGACTATAGAAGTTATGCTTGAATTGAGTCTTGAAAGACAAATACGGTTTTGGTGGTGTGGCAAGGAAGGGAGAATATTTTAGAACAAAAAGATCTGCATATGCCATGGTGTGTGTGGATGTAGAGCCCTGTGCCATGTTTTGGTAACAACAGATGGTATGGTATCACTACAATGTTTAGTGCTGTGGGGAAGAACGATGCTAGATAAGTGGGCAGAGATCAGATCATAAAAGATGACCAAGTATCTTTACATATATGTTCTGAAGTTTGACTTTGTAGTGACGGATGGAGGGGCACCTAAGGGCTTCCGTTAGAGAAAATTCATAAATGAATCTGTGCTTCAGGAAATGGACTCTGCCAGTAGAGAGCATAGATTCAAACCCAGTTAGAAGTGTGTTGCAATATTTGGGGAAAAAAAGATGATGCGGGCTGCAGCTACAGTGGCAGCTGTGCAGAGGAAGGAGAGAGGAAGAATTTGAGAATGCTGTAAGAACTAAAACTGTCACAGCTTAGTGACTAATTCTTTGATTGGAAGGGATGAGGTGAGAAAACAAGAAAAAAGTACCGTTTCCAAACTTGAATGACTGAGTTGATATTGAGACCTTTGATCAGGAAAACATATACTGGAAGAGAAGTGGTTTTGAAGGTCAAAAAATTCAACATGTTTCTAATGCAGACATTTCAGGTTGACGTAACAGGCAGTTGGATGTGTTGGATTAGAGTCCTATGAAAGGTATTTCAAAAGAAAGCTACAGTCATGAGAATAAGTGAGATTGCATAGGGGATATATAGGTTAAGAAGCAAGAATGGCCAAAATATGACTCAGAAAGCATGCCTTTATACAGTGAGAAGAGGAGATATCCAAGACACATAACAGGAATGAAAAGGATTAGAAAATATGTAGGCTACCATACAAATGGCAAAGGAGAAGGCATTTTTATTACACAAGGTATGATCTACAGGTTCAAATGCAAGATCAAACAGGAAGAAGAGGAGAATTTGATGATTAGGGAGGAGGTCAAGGGGATCTCTGCCAGAGTTTCCTTAGAACTTAGGTGACTGCTGAACAGAAACATGTTGAAACTAAGCACACTGAAGGCTTGAGTGAAGTGGAGGGATGGAGGAAAGAAAACTGTGGATGGAGAATGAGGCATTAGTGTTTTAGATTGCAGAGGTGGAGTCTATCAGCATGTGGCCATGGGAGGCAGTATGAGTGGGGACTAGGGGTGTCAATCACTGAATTGTGGAAGTCAAGGAATTACCAGCATAGGCATTGCAGTCATTCAGAATGAAAGCAGAGATGCTGGAGAAGAGTACTCTTAGACAGAAGTCTTCCCCCTTGAAGAATGTGAAGGACTAGCCCCCACGGTTGGTGGAGTAGAGTGATGGGAGAAAGTGGGGCAGACAGTGATGAAAGCATGCATCTCTGGAGAAAGGTTTCACAAGTGGATGCAGGAATAAAGCTTGGCAGCAGTAGAAATAAATGACTGGCAGGTCAACAAGACCTCCTACTTCATGACTGAGGTCTTCAGAGGATAAACAAGTTCCACCTGAGAAACTGCAAGGACAATGGTATCATCAGGGAGAATGCCTAATTTTATTTTAGGAGATATTGAAAAGATTTTAAGATTTTTAAATAATGGAGCAGATTTCCCGAGGCACAGCAGAAAGCATTTAGATAAAGGTCAGAAATTCAAGAAAAAGTGAGCCAAGGGGTCAAAAAAGCACAGGACAGCAAATGAGGGAGCATTTCTTGGCCCAGACCAAGAAAGGCCACAAGGAGGGAGTAAACAGGAATAGCTTCAAGACACACTTTCGGATGGAAATGTCATAAATTGTTTTATTGCTCAAAGAACTAAAAATAGAACTACCATTTGGTCCAGCAATCCCACTACAGGGTATCTACCCAAAGGAAAAGAAATCATTGTATCAAAAAGATACCTGAACTCATATGTTTATCACGGATCTATTCACAATAGCAAGGATATGGTATCAACCTAAATGCCCATCAATGGATGACTGGATTAAAATATCTACATATATTAGAGATATAATATCTATTATATTATATATGAAATATTTATGTATATTTCATACATATTTTATATGTAATATAATTATACATTACATATATTTATAATTATAATTATTATATATAATTATATATATAATAGTATATGTATAATGTTGCCACCCTGCAAACTGATGATTAGGACAGAATTTTTTAAATTCCAATTTGATGTCCAACTCAGTCTTTCAGAGCTTTCATGCAATCATCACCCAAATAATGTAAATCGTAGCCATGAGATAATTTTGGTGTGTATATATACATACACACACACACATATATATATATACACATATAAACCATGAAATGTTATTTAGCCACAACAAACATAATAAAATCATATCTTTTGCAGCAACACAATTAGAACTGCAAGTCATTATCTGAAGTGAAATAACTTAGACACAGAAAGGCAATACCACATGTTCTTACTTTTAAGTGGGAGCTAAATAATGGGTACACACAGACATAGAGTGGAGCAAGAGACATTGGAGACTTCAAAAGGTGGAAGGGTGGGAGGGGCATGAGGGATGAGAAATCACCTAATGCATACAATGTACATTATTTGGGTGATGGTTACACTAAAAGTCCAGACTTTACAACTATGCAATATAGCCACGCAACAAAATTGCACTTGTGTGCCATACATTTATAAAAATATTTTTAAAAATTTAAAAAATCATTTCATGGGTGAAAGCTCATGAGTGATCTGGATGTGAAACTTGTGGTCTAATTCTGAAATTATTCTTTCACAGTCTGTGTTGAGTCAGAGGAATAATTCACACATTTGCTAAGTATCTGACTTTGCCATGGAAGTAACCTGTGTGGCATCACTGGCATGTCTGTCTCCCCTTTATGGATGTATTATGTGTGTCCACATGGGCATAGCTCTGTACATCCCAAGCTTGTACTGTATTTCGTAAGAATATTTTTATCTTCAGTTTTAACCCATGTTAATATTTCATGCAGATGTGAGTTTTCCTAGTCATTCTGAATGGCAAAATTATTATAAAAATTATAGATAGGATGAACACAGCTTCAAAATTTTGGCCAACAAATGCAACTGAAACCACATTATCTCTTCCCTTTGTTGAACCTGAAAGAAAAGATATTTTGACATTTCTATGAGCTGCTCTCATTTTTTTAAAAGAAAAAATAATCTGGGTATTTTTTTCCCTAGTCTCTCAACATTGGGTAAGTTCCATTTCTCTTTCTGATTTCATTAGCTGCCAGAGCACAAAAAAACCCTTTCATTTTCCTCTCAAGCCACCCACTTGGTATCTTTTATGCTTCAGCAATCTATGCACAGATCACTCCCGCAGCATGGCTGCCTCATTAAGGAATTCAGAGAGAGGGACTCAGAACCTCACCTCCCAAAAGAAGAATCAAAGCAGTCACCCAGCCCTTCCCCTGAGTTTTGCCCCAACCATCTACAGAGCAGCCTTCTCATAGCAGCTCAAGCATGTCCCACGTGTCAGAATCTGTTTGGATTCACTGGTGAGGTCCTCAGAGAGAGAGAGCACGTAGGGAGAAATGGAGAGTAGATAACCGGAACCTTATTACTGTCATCATTTGTAAGCTGGGCCTGTTTCATCCTTCCTTAATGGAGTATGAAATGGGAGACACACCATCCCCTGTTAATCAGTATAGCACGTGGCCTGGGGAACATCATATGCAGAGCTTAGGGCCTGCATCTCAGGCCAGGGTGGGCAGCAACTGAGCTCAATGGTCTGAATTGGGACTTGGGGAAATAATGGAGGGAGAGAGAGAGATCCCCTCTCTGGCTCACTGACTATATGTAAGTTTCTCTTCCATCTCCTTGCTCTTATCTCAGGGAGTGCATTTTATCACACTGAGAAGGGCCTTCCACCCTGTTAAGACTGTCATAATGCCTCAAATTATCACAGGGTAAAGACACTGGAGTCCCCCAGCTTAAAACCAAACATTACCCTCTAATCCTCAGAAGGATGACATGAGCTCCAAACTGGATAGAATTTCATTATTAAGATGAAAGAGTTACAGTCTAGGAGATGTGTCAGAACCTTGGAGAACACTTCATTTTTGAGAGCACTGTCCACATGAAATTATATGGACCTTGGAATGAGGCAGAACTGAGCCAAGTTCTGACAGTCTCACTTCCTGTGTGATCCTGAGCTGGCTATTTAACCCCTCTAAGCCTGTTTTCTCATTTGGGTAATAGAAATACAGATATGCAACCATGCAACCCAAAGAGACATTTTTAAAGATAAAATTAAGTAATATAATAGATGTAACATGCCCAGAAAAATAAATATATATTTTACATAGTACCTCTTTTTCCTTTTTTTTTAATTTTTTTTTTTTGAGATGGAGTCTCACTCTGTCTCCCAGGATGGAGTGCAGTGGTGCTATCTTGGCTCATTGCAACCTCCGCCTCCCGGGTCCAAGCAATTCTCCTGCCTCAGCTGGGACTACAGGTGCACACCATCACACCTAGCTGATTTTTGTATTTTTAGTGGAGACAGGGTTTCACCATGTCGGCCAGGCTGTCTCGAACTCCCGGCCTCAGGTTATCCACCTGCCTTAGCCTCCCAAAGTGCTGGGATTACAGGCATGAGCCACCATGCCCAGCCCCAGTCTCTCTTATTTTTAGATTATCTTCTGCTCTTCGGAAGGCTCTGAAGAAATCAGATTTACGGTTCATGTTTGCTTAGAAGAAAAGGAGAGCCACACACTGGGACAGGGACTACTAAGAAGAACACTTAGGCAAGGCAGGGATTGGCTATTGTACAAAAGCGGTGGTGAATGAAAGGCAAATAGAGAAGATAATGCACAACCTGAATATTACAAAGAAAATTGATTTGAACACTTGGGTTTGAATCTTGGTGTGGCTGCTTTTTACTTGGGTGGCCTAGGGCAAGTTATCTTAGTCCTAGAAAACTGACCTCATTTATTCATTCACAAAAGGGAAATAAAAAGAATACTTGCCTCATAGGGTGCTTAAATAACTTTATCCTTCAAACAAGGACACTTCTAAGAGTAAAAAGGGGTACTATTGATGATATGCTGGAACAATAAGAGGAAATCAAGACTCTCTTGGGCAAACTCAAATACCCTATTAGTGGGGTGAATACATTAAGCGACCTAATACTTGCAATGTACTCTGATGGATGTCTGCTATGTTCTAAGTACTCAGTAAACATTGCCATTACTTTCACTAGTGACTGACTACCTTGGACAAGTGACTAACTCTGTCTCAGTCAGTTTCCTCATTGTAAAATGGAGGTAATAATAGTATCTACTACATGGAATTGTTGTAAGAATAAAAAGAAATAATGCTTAGATGCATTTGCCATGGTGTCTGGCACATAGTAGATGCTCAGTTAAGTTAAATATTATTACTGGGTCCATGGTTAGGAGTGATATGAGAAGAACAGGAGAATTTTTAAACTTCTGAAATTTATTTCTGGGTCAGTGTTGACATGATAATTCACACATTTTTGAAGTATTTGTCCTAGCCATTAAAAAAAAAATGTGAAGGCAAATTTAGGTAAGTAAGCTTTTACTTTTATTACTAGTGGTGAGTATAATGTAATAATGAAAGGAGCAATGATTTTGAAGTCAAAACTCTTTATCATAGCCACAGAGTCATATTTACTAGCTGCATGACTCCGAGGAGGTCTTTTTATCCTTATAAGCCACAGTTTTCTTATCTGAAAAGTAAGGACTGCCAGTCTCTCAGAATTGCCATGTGGATCATGAGAAGGTTTGGCTGTAGGTAAACTATAAAATGTATGAGAATTCAAGAGACAACATTTGATAATGATATCTCCTACTCTAGCCCTACCCTGGCTAATGAAGCACTCCCCCGTCTTTGCTGTTGTGCCTTAGGGGAAAAAATGAGGAATAAAGTAACATATTATTAATACCTTCGCCATCCACAGTCCCTGAAGGATGCTTCCTACTTTCCATTCTCTTCTCTTGATACTCTTGGCGAGTTAATATATTCCTAACAGATCAGGCAGCACTCTAGGCCACAGAAAACCATCCCACTGTCATGTACAGTTATTCAAAATGCTTCCTGTTCTCTTCATCCCTATTTCGTTCAGCCTATGCTTCTGAACTGCCACTCTCATGTTCTAGATTATTTCTATCAACAGAAGGCCAATTAAGCTACTTCCTCTCAACACAAATATTAGCATACCTGAAATTCACATTTTGATTATGATTAATACTGGGTTAAGCTTACTGTATGTACTGTAAAGACTGTTTCCCAGTTTATACCATTAATCAGGCCATTTCTCATATACTTCCAAGCATGTAAATCTTGGACACACACAGACACACACACACACATATTCAGAGGCCTTGGCCAGCAAAAATGGCCAGATGGTTTCTATACATAGCTTTCTATAGAAGGGTTTCTATACATAGCTTTTATTATTAATAGAGTTTTTGGTTAAGAGAAGGCTCTAAGCGTGCTCTGAACCATATATTGACCCCTATTCTACCTTACTCTCTTTCCTTATGTTATCTCCTTTCTTTATTTCCATAAGTCAGTGTCAGGACAACAAGAAAAAGCCCATTGATGGGATCCCAGACTTTCTTCTGTGCTCTCTATGGAAGGTTAGAACATTCCTGACACTCTCTCTGATGAAGAGGTGGAGCTTGATCTTCATAAATAAACTGAACTTGGTTTGGGGGTTACAATTCTTAGTAGCTCAACCAGATGGGACTGGAGGTAAACTATTGCACAAGCATGATTTGAAGGAATTTACGTCTTTCTTGAAAATGTGTCAGTTGCCTTTTACTTTATTCTATTAGAATTTAAGAGCTTAGATTTAGTGACTTGGGTACCAAGGTATCCAGCAAGAGAACCATGAAGTTTTTTAAAAGCTCAGCAAGTCTGGGTCTTAACTCTCACATATCAAATTAGCTCATCTATCACCTGGATAGCAGGAAATGCAATGGACTTTCTACAGCACAGGTAGAAGTGTAGAGTCACAACTGTGTAACTGGCAATAGAACAACCTGCCCCAGCAGGCCACCTTCCAAAGTGCACATTGGTACAGAAAACATCCAAAGACAGAGAATTAGCCTGTCAACTCTTTCAGCACCACTGACAGCTCATCTGTGAGGGTGGAAAATCCAGCCCTTTAAACCCAAGTCTGTATAATACCTTTCTGATGAGAAACCTCTGCAAAACTAACAGGGACAGGCATAAACCAACATCTGTAGAGTTCACAGAAAACAGGAATTCGAAAGGTCCATAGGGTTTGCTTTGTCACTTAGTAAAATCGCAAAGGATTCAAAATCAGTCTGGGAGGAAAACTAGCAGCCAAACTTAGGCAGAGCCTCAGTTAGAAGACGATAGCTTTCTATTATAAGAATATAGAGAGTATGAATATATGATTAAAAGCTTTTATTCATGAATAAAAAGGTATTTTAAATGTTTTCATAATAATTTACTGAGAAAATTCCTAGTTGGGGAATAAATTATATATATATTATCTTCATCTCTCTCAGACACATATATACACACATGTGCATACACAAACACATAAACTCACACAGGCATGAGGTCACACACTCACTTCAAAAGTCATTTCCTAGTGTCTTTTGCAGAGATCCTTCCTATTCTTCTCTTTGTGCTCTCTCTCCCATCCCTCTTTGGTCCTAGTTTAGTATGCTAACTCAAAGAATATCTACATTGTACAGGCAAAATCATGAAGTCAGCTTATAGCACATCAACTTTCAGAACAACTTCAAGGCAACATATTGATGTGGGATGACCGAGAGGTCATCTGTGGTGGTTAATATGGCAGAAGTACAGTGAACTAATACTAAAAATACTTATTCAAACAACTGAACGTTGACTCTGTGTCAGGCCTAGTTCCCTAGAACTAGGGAACTATCAGTGGCCAAGACACAGAAGAATCCTGCCACCACGGAGCTTTCATTCTTATGGAAGAGACAGATAACAAACAAGTCAGCAAAAATATGGTACATTCCAGGAACTGATAGATTCCATTAAAAATATTGCTGGGGCCAGGTATAGTGGCTCAGTTCTGTAATCTCAGGTCTGTAGCCCTTTGGAAGGCTGAGGCAGGTGGATCACTTGAGGTCAGAAGTTTGAGACCAGCCTGTCCATAATGGTGAAACCCCATTTCTACTAAAAATGCACAAGTAGCTGATGTGGTGGCACATGCCTGTAATCCCAGCTACACAGGAGGCTGAGTAAGGAGAATTTCTTGAACCCTGGATATTTAAAATATTATCCACTGATATGGTTTGGCTGTGTCCCCACCCTTGAATTCCCATGTGCTGTGGGAGGGACCTGGTGGGAGATAATTGAATCATGGGGGCAGGTCTTTCTCATGTTATTCTCATAATAGTAAATCACTTTTAGGAGATCTAATGGTTTTTTAACAAAAGGGAGTTTCCTTGCACAAGCTCTCTGCTTGCTGCCATCCATGTAATATGTGACTTGCTCCTCCTTGCCTTCCACCATGATTATGAGGCGTCCCAAGCCATGTGGTACTGTAAGTCCATTAAACCTCTTTTTTCTTCCCATTCTTGGATATGTCTTTATCAGCAGCATGAAAATGGACTAATACATCCACTAAAATTATTAATGGGATAAAGTTACCTGGAGTGGAAGCTGCAGTATACTTTGAATAGAGAGGCCAAGAAGGCCTTTGTAAGGAGCTAACATTTGAACTGAGACAGATAGCTTCACCCCAATAATAACCATTAGTAATTGAAGGCAGATGTATATTATCCATAGTTCTGAGAACTACTGTCATCTGGTCACCATCTAGGCAAGGAAAGAAATTATTTCATCATGCAAATGAGCACAAATATTCTCTATGTCTAAGGGGATAGCAAGTATGTTTCTTAAGGTAAAACTGACTAGTGTAATAGACAAATCCCATTATTTCAGTGACTTAATAAAAATTTATTTATTGTTCACTAAAAGTGCAATCCAAAGCCAGCAGCAACCAGGGGTGGGGTGGTCTATGGTTATTCGAGGCACCGTCATTCATCTCTAAGGAAAGGGGAAAGAGGAAGCATGGAAAATTTAATGAAAGGTATTTTGGAGGCCAAGCATTTATCACATCCCAATAACTGGAATTCAATCACACAGCCACCCCTAACAGCAAGGCAAGCTGGGAGATTTGGAGAATAAATGGGTTTCATGAACATGTGCCTAGTCTCTGCCATGATGAAGCAGAAGGAAAACTCATCTTACACTTTGAAAAGAGCATCTAGATTGCTGGAGGACCGAATAGTCCAGAAGCCACTAAAAATGTGGTTTGTATCATTCACTCTAAGGGATGAAAAGCAACAAAATTTCATTGCAGCAGCCCTGTGTACAATAGCAAAGACCTGGAACCAACCCAAATGCCCATCAATGATAGACTGTACAAAGAAAATGTGGTACATATACACCATGAAATAGTACACAGCCATAAAAAACGATGAGTTTGTGTCCTTTGTAGGGACTTGGATGAATCTGGAAGCCATCATTCTCAGCAAACTGACACAAGAACAGAAAACCAAACGCTGCATGTTCTCACTCATAGGTGGGTGTTGAACAATGAGAACACGTAGACTCAGGGAGAGGAGCATTACACACCAGGGGCAGTTGGGGGGTTAGGGGAGGGATAACATGGGGAGAAATGCTGGATATAGTATACACCTAAAGTAAAATAAATTTTTTTTAAAAAATTGTAGCAATAACATAATAAAGCTTCAGTGAACATTAACTCATTTGACCTTCATGTATCCTATGATTATCACATAAGCAGAACAAAGGTATTACTCCCATTTTAGGAAAAAAAATGAACTAAGAATCTTTTAGCACTGGAAGAATCTAGCACAGGTTAACTACATTCATCATTTCATAGTTGGGAAAATAATCCTCTAAGCAGTGATGCAGTTTGCCCCATGTGTATAGAGGTAGCCAATGGCCAAACTGGGACTTCTCTTTGTTTATTTTCCCTTTAGGAGGGCAGGTTTCAATGTTTAGGATAAATATGAATCACTGGGTTGGAAGAGGGTAAGAATAAGGACTTGAAAAAGATGCAGACTCCGTGGCTCCATCCCCAGAAACTTTGATCTCACAGTCTGGAGTCAGACCCATGGATGTGCACATAGACAGAGGGGAGCCTCTTCGGGAAACACTACTTCAGACATTGTTCCTCATAGTCCATCCCTGGAGCCCCTGACTCTGCTGCTGGAGACTGAATGTGTACAATACAGACAAAAATACAGTTAGAATAAAATATAAAACTATTAGAAATTAAATTATTAAAACCCAGAAAAATTGGGATATTATCTGATTTCCAGATAGAAAATAACTTCCTAAACTTAAAGATATGGAATATATTACCAAGTAAAATATGGCTGTGACAATTATGCAAATTATGTAATTATAAAAAATAAAATTATGCAACAATATTATCAGCAAATTTTAAGTTCTTTTTTATTTTATGACTATTACTGGTTGAAATAATTGCTGGCACTTTGTTTAGAAAATAAAAATTATAAGGATGCAGAAAGAAAACTAAAAACCTCCTGCAATACACATAGCTTGGGATAATATTAATATTTAACATACTGTTTTCTGGTGTTTTGAATACATATATATAAATATATATGTGAATACATAAATGTACATATACATATGTATCACAAAATTGGGTCTGTTAATATAACTGTTACACTGATTGAAACTATCAAAGATAATTTCAACAGCATTTATAAAATGCCAAAATACAGATTTAACAATAATACAGGAATAAAATATCAAAGTATAATTTAAAAATAGGGAAACTGAAAATAGAAAAAGGAAGAAAAACATGCTAATTTCTAAAGCAGGAGTCAAAAGACACAGTTACACTTTTCACGCTCACAACTAGTGAGAGAAAACTAAATATGTTGGTTTCTTTTACCTTATAGATTACCATTTGAAAAATGTTTTTTAACTGCAAGATGTGACCAGTCAGTGACTGAAAAAATTAATTTAGTAGATTATACATCAGCATTTTTATCAGAATAGAATAGCAAATATCAGAGTGCATCATATATAATATAGTAAGGGTGAATTTTATTTCATGGAACTTTTTTATTACATGCCTCTAGAAACACACACACACACACACACACACACAGACACACACACTCATGTGTCCTGGGTCACAATCTGAAAGCTGATCACCAGCAGTAGTAACAGGAAACACAGACACAAGTTCACTGCAGGTAATAAAGAAACAGAAAAGAGCATGGCTCCGTTACTGCCTGCCAGTCTTCCACTCAGTGTATAAGGCTCACATTCCTCCAAGTTCATCCTGAGACTTCTCTGTTTTTCTCACTCCATGATTTCTTCTTCACCATCTCATGGTTTCAACTGTCATTTAGTCAGGTTTGGTGGCAACACCCAAAGCTCTCTCCCAGCTGCAGACCTGAAGGTATCCAGCTGCTTCCTGGATATTACATCTGCTTCTCCAGTAAACAAAACTGAGCTTCTCTGCTCCCACAGACCTCATCCTCTTCTAAGCCTCCTCTACTCAGTCCTCAGCATCTCCAGCTACCCACTTTCCCAAAGGGAAAGCCAGAACTCATACTGCCTTTTCACTGCTTTCTTACCCAATCCTGTCTGAAGTTGAGCTCCCTAAAAGTGGAACCTGAGATGAGGGATCTTCTGCAGGTGGGTGATTAAGAAAATGCTCTCAGGAGAAAGGGATTAAGGGAAGAAGGATGGAGCAGGTGAGGAGATGAACAAGGAGGTGGCCTCAGCTGGAGACCAGCATCACCTTGAGGCCAGGGTGCCACCTTTTTGTACTCCTATGTCAATCAGCCATTGGCTATGAACTCCAGTGAGGGAGGGTTGCACCATCTCAAAGATGAGTCCAGTCTATTCAGAGAGAGTCTGTGTCCCAGAAAAGGGGTTACTGTGAGGACTTAGCAATCACCACTCACAGCAGCTGGGGATGGATGCACCTGCCAGAAGAGGATCTGGTTGAGGTGCCAACAGCAAACACAATGCCTTTCTTATCCAATTAATCTTCAAGGACTATCAATTAATCTCCTAAATATGAGATAAATATGAGAAATATGAGTTTTTTATATCCCCTTCACTCCATCTCCAATGTCCTTCTCCTTACCCAGACACTCACTGCCTTTCTTTCTTTTTTTTTTTTTTGAGACAGAATTTTGCTCTTGTCATCCATACTGGAGTGCAATGGCGTGATCTCGGCTCACCACAACCTCTGCCTCTTCAGTTCAGGCAATTCTCCAGCCTCACCTCCTGAGTAGCTGGGATTACAGGCAGCCACCACCATGCCCAGCTAATTTTTGTATTTTTAGTAGAGACAGAATTTCACAATGTTGACCAGGCTGGTCTTGAACTCCTGACCTCAGGTGTTCCACCTGCCTTAGCCTCCCAAAGTGCTGGGATTACAGTTATGAGCCACTGTGCCCAGCCCTCACTCACTGCCTTTCATCTTCTCTCACCTAGATAACCCCAACTCTTTTAATCCTAGACAGACTTCTGTATGTTTCATTTATGATTTGCAGCCTTGTGTCTAGCCAGTACCTTCCACCCTCCCCTGAATCCTGTCTACCCAAAGCTCTTCCTGTTTCCTAATCCTACCAAGTGCTTCCACACCCCTGCTCTTTTGCTGGGTTGGGTTCCTCTGCTAGGAATGCTTTATTCCACCCATGAATGCTTATATATCTTTCAAGTCCAGGTCCAAATGTCAACTTCTCCCTGTAGTTTCTGCTGACTTGTCTCTCCTTCTCCCCAGAAATGGTCACTCATTTGTGTTCCCATTGTACTTAACATATTCACCAATTATAGAACTTGGACTCAGGTAACTATAGCACAATGAATGATTTCCCCTTTAGATAGTGATACAGCAGTCTCCTTAGATCAGGGAGTCTGACTTATTCATTTTCGTGTCTGTGATGCAAAACACAGTGCCTGGCATGCAGTAGGTACTCCATAAATGACTGAATAGACCTTTACTATATATGTAATAAGAAGTGGGCAGTGAAGCTGTATTTGACTGATTTATCAGTGGAAATCCTAAATTGGGTAGAGAAGAAATCTAGGCATGGATATATTCCTCTTCCCACACTCTCCTCAAATATTATCCATCTGTTAAATGCAAGCTCAGCTGGTCTGCCCTCTAGTCCAACCCTCACTGATCTATCCCTTTTGCTTTATAGTAAGTTCTAATTATTTCATGGTGACTCCTTGCAAGCTAGGGCCTTGTCTTGTAATTCCATGTATTGCACAGGGTGCAGTGACAATACTAAGTGGGAGCTCAAGAAATTCTTTCTGAATTGATGATGGCAGGAGTTCTGGGTATGGAGTCTTTGGCATTTGGAGAGAGAAAAAAAAAACATTCAAACCAGATGAGTGTACACAAAAGGTAGTTCATCAGTATCAACTATGCACCCCTGCCCTGTGACATGACTGCATTCCATCTGGTTAACTATGAGCTCCCTAAGCTATCCGGTCTAGGAAAGGAGTCACACCTGACATCCTTGTTGAATATCTTAGCTACCTACCCCAGGAAGTGCTGCTATAGCCACATGGCCCTTGTTCAGAGTTAGGACACAGGTTAGTTATTCTACAGTTTAAAGGAAAGAGAGAAAGAAAGAGACAATCCAGTAAACCTGGAAACAGCTCTGCACTCCAGGATCCAAATTGATTTCTTCTTTCTCTCATCTGAGGCTGCATGCTGTAGGCCCAGAATGCAGGCTGGGATCAATAAGACATGAGTCCTCTATTAAAGACAACATAAAACATAGTTTTGAGGCAGGGTGGGTAACTGGAAGTCTGACACTCATAGTACTGAGAGATTGATGAAGTATGTAGCAGGAAGACAGGTCCTTTTCTGGTGTCTCATTCAACCCTTCCTCCATGCCTATTGCTCACGGAAATGCAGTATCTGCCTAATGGTCCAAGGGCTAAACCCGAACTGGCCTATTGATTAAGAAAAGGGTATGTTCAGGTTTGCTTTTTCCAGCACCCACATCCCTGCTTAGTTCTGGTTCCCTCATTTATAAAATGGGGATAACAATACCAAATTCCAGAACACACATGCAGAGTTAAGACACATGAGCATAGTCGGTGTTTAATAAACGTTAACATCTCTTTTCCTTTCTCCTGTTGCCATGGAAAATCCCAGCTCTTGTTTGAGTGGATTAGCATAGGACTCTGCTTTCTTCATCCTGAGTTCAGCCTAGATTTGAATTGTTTCAGCCTGTGAGTTTTGCCTTCACTGGAATCACTAGCATCTGGAGTTACAAGCGCCACTCAGCATGGATGGTGGATCTCGGTTTGTTTTTGTTTGTTTTTTTCACTCTTGTTGCTTCATGGATGCAACTTTGGCCTACTGGGGTAAATTCCAGGAATACCCTCCACTGGCAGATATGGAGAACTAGGAAACAAAAGTTCCATCAAAAAACGGACCAGGCCCATTCAGTAATGCCAGCCCTGAGGGGTGTGCCCAAGAATTATTTGTTGAATGTGTGAATGAATAGCAAAGTAATTCAGTTCTATTTCTAGATTTGAGAGACACTAGAAGGGATATAGTTTAAGTAACAGAATTTAGGATCATTCAATAGCTTTTGTGGAACCAAATATCGGTAATGAGTTTTGTTGCATAAAACCCAATTTTATAGCTATGATAACGAGTATGGTTCTGGGCATCTTGGAAATCTTAAAGCTCCCTGTACATGTAAAGTAACATTGCTATTTCTAATTATTCAGGTATTCAGTCATTATGAATTGAACTTAATCTGATTTTGCTGTAAACAACCATAACTACAACAAAGTATACACTCAACTGGGGAGTCTCCAGGTTTGAGACCCATCTTGGCTCCTCCCTAGCCCTGTGACTGTGACTGTGTCCATGGATGTGGACATGTGTGCATCCAGTAGGCCTCTCAGATATATTTCCTTATCTGTAAAATACTGATATCTCATATTTACTCCAGTTTGGGGGCTAAATTCAATTTGACAACACAGCTCAGACTGCAACTTTCCATTCTTTTCCTTCTCCTTTCCACCTTTCTCATTTTTAATTATTGTTATACACAATAAAAATATTATATTTTTATATGCAAGAGTGATGGCTTAATTGCCATGAGAATTTTGTCACCAGATCAGGATGTAAGATCAGGATGTAAAGCATGGCACACTAACATTAAGTAGGACTCAAAGCACTGAATTTGCAACAAGTCTGACCAGCTACATTCTACTGTGGATATTGGTCTCAAATCTCTACACATTTAGTTTCCACATCACAAAAAGTTAGAGAGCTCCTGGGAACCATAGAGGTTTCGAGTGCAACCCCTTTGTTTTATAGACAGGACACAGCAGGCCAGAGATGAAAAATGACTTGGCTGCTGTTACAGCGGTCATCGTAAAATCAGGACTGGGGCCCATCTCCTTACTCCCAAGTCAGTGGTCTTTCCATAATGTCACTCCATTTTCTCATATAAATGCAATTGTTTACCTAAATATATACTACAAAAAGTCTCTGCTTACTATGAGCCTATACAGATTTATCACCACGCTGACCAAAAAGTACATGAATACTGTGTTTTTCCTTTGTGTTTGTGGGTTGATTTTCAATTTAAAGTAGTCATCCTCATTTAAAAGCTTTAGGAAAAAGAAACCATAAAAATAGAAAGGAGAAAAAATATAGAAATGATTTCATTATACAACTATCTAAACCCAATCATCATCAACAAGGTGGCTTGGTTCCTTCCTATTTTTTTGTAATATGCATATTTGTAAGTAATTGTATGCATAATAGATATGTAATTGTGTATTTTGCTTTTGTCATGTAAATTATGAGACGTGGTTTTCATGTTTTTATGTTGTAGTTTTCCATTTTGAATATGATTTTGATTGCTATAGAACATTCTGTCAAATGGATTTATCAATTTATATAAACATCCTGTACTTGAACATTTAAGCTGTTTACAGTTTATATATATATATATATATATAATATGCATATGTCTATGCACGTATATGAAACAATGTGGTGAACATCGTCGTTATATATATTTTTGATGTTTAGATTGTTTCTTTAGCACAGATGCTAAGGAGTGAAATTGTTAAAGGGTACTGATGAACATTTAAAGGCTCTTGACACAGTCAGTTACACTGATTTCCAAGAGGTTTCATGTCAGTTTTCACTGCCACCTACAACCTATTAGAAAGATACTCTTTACCTTCAAAAAAATTACTTATATCCAACATAGGACAAAGAAATTTCTGTATATAATGAAAAACATCTACAAGACCTTTTCTATTAAGGAGAGTGTAAAATGCTCAAACCCAGGAAACAATTGCTGACACATTCCTGAGACCCCAAAGTGGAATGGATAAGCAACAAAGCAGAGAAGATATATTACAAGCACAATTTGAAAGGCTTTTCATATATTGCTTTCTCTACAGATGAAAATTTATGAAGTTATTGAACTTTTCTAAAGTTTTTTTTTTCTTTTCAGTCACAAAGCAAATGGATTGAAGAGGCACTTAAATAAAACATCAGTGGGAATAAACAGTCACAATTTGTCAGGCAGTATGCAATTTGGGGGGGATGGATGTGAAGAAACCCTGTATTTCCAATCATATGTGATGACCACTAAGGAGAAGATGCCTATTTTATGTTAGGAACACTCTGCAGGAAACAGTGGGAAACATCAGTAACCCTTCCCTGGACTCCCCTCCCCACCAACATCTGTGCTATTCATTCAGCTTCCCTGCAGCTCTGCACTCTTCTCAACCTTCCTGACTTCCACTGCCCACGTTTTCCTGGTGCTCATTAACAGCACCGAGTCCTGCGAAATGAGGCTCTGGAGAACCAGCCCAATCTGCTCACACATGGGGCATGGACAGCCCATGTACATCTTTAATTGGGGCTCAGCCCAACTTTCCTTTTTCTTTTTTCTTTTTTTTGAAACAGATTCTCACTCTGTCCCCCAGGCAGGAGTGCAGTGGCATGATCTTGGCTGACTGCGGCCTCTACCTCCTGGGTTCAAGTGATTCTCCTGCTTCAGCCTCCCAAGTCATTGGGATTACAGGCACACACCACCATGCCCGGCTAATTCTTGTATTTTTAGTAGAGACGTGGTTTCGCCATATTGGTTGGGCTGGTCTCAAATTCCTGACCTCAGGTGATCCGCCTACCTCAGTCTCCCAAAGTGCTGAGATTACAGGTGTAAGCCACTTTGACTGGCCCCAATTTTTCACACATGGTAGTAGCAGAGGAAGAGAAGGAAGAGGGGTGCTTTTACTTCTTTGCATATGGATTGATAATAGAGGAGTATAGATTTTTACCCAAACAGTATCATGGACAGACACATTCCTAATTTAGTACCTCTACTATATAATTTATGTAGACATAACACACTGATACAGCTTACTCATAGCATGTATACTTATTTCTTGATCTGTATTATGAGACATTTTTACACACAGGTTGGTGAGAGGCACTGGTACTTCCAAAGGATAAGGAAAAAGAAACTGCAGAATAATATATTTTATCTGGTATGCATAAGTCAAAAAAATAAAGCTGTCACCTCAAGATCAAGGTCAGAATCTATGCAGCAGAGTTGTGCCAGACCCTAAAGGCTAAAGGAATCCCATAGAGAGCCCAGCTCTTCAGAAAACCTGCTTTGAAAGGAGTGCAAAATGCTGACCCTCGGTCATGTAGAATCCTCCTATGTCTATCATGTGTGGGAGGGAATGATATGCAGGCTCCCAAAGAAGCAGAAGCCCTTTTCTCTCTGTGTTTTACTCTAAGATGCCAGAGCTGACCCTGCAGCCAACTGAAAATACCCAGCAAGCTCTAATATGCACTGCCACTTCTAGCACACATTGGAGGCAGAAGGACAATGCTGCCTAAGGGCTGAAACAAGACAGGGGACCTTGGCATTGTTACCTGGGGTCACCAGGTGCTGGTGACAGCTTCTGACTTCTTCCAAGAGGCCATTTCACCTCAGTCCACATCACTAAGAAGTTTCCTGAGCAGCCCTCTCTTCCATCAGCTTGTAGATCTCCAGCTTGCAGGAGATTCCCCAGGTCTCCACACAGAATTTGGTCTTCAGGTCAGCCTGCGTTCTAATAGGCCCTGGCTTTTACTTGCTTCTGTGTTTTCTGCTAGCCACAGAGCTGCATTCAAAAGGAAGTGGAAATCTTCCTGATCTTTGGAAACATTAAAGGAAAGAGGAAATCAAAGGGCTCACATCTGAGCTACTGCTCAGGGCCAGATTCTCTACTGATCTGTGCAACTGAAGAGGGGAAGGAACACAGTGTTGCTGAAGAAAGAAGTCTCTGGGGAGAGGCTCCATAGACCCCAGAGCTGAAATGTGCCCTCAAAAGGAGAAAGAGATTAAGGGAAAAACTAAGGACAACAACTTGCAGGTAGAGAGATTGTCTAAAGTTCAACGTATCAGAAGACGACTTTAGATAACAAAGTACTTCCTTATCCATTTGTTCATTCCTTAATGAAACATGTAAAGTGTTTTGCTTTCTCCATCCTATTAGATTAGTAAACTGAGGCTTGGAGAGAGATTGTCTGAGGTCTTAAGGCTCCTTGATCTTACTGGCTCCAACGCTTATGTTCTTTCCCTGGATGTACTTGAGCAAGGCACAACTTCCGGTGAAGTGGACTTGATGGGAGGCCGTATCACCAGTGGCAAGATCACCTCTAGGTTTAAAGCCTTCCCTCCTTGGCCAAAGCTTATGCAGAAAAAGTACTACTAACATTGCTCTTGCCAATTACCATTCTCCACTCCAGTAACTGATATTGCCCCTAACCACTTCCAAAGTCTTATGTCAGGAGAGATTTTAGAAGCCCCTAGGACTGCAATTTAGCACACGCTATCTTCATGTCTAATCCAGGCAAGACTTTATCACAGGCTTCAGCCTAGAAAATGCACCAGGTATCCTTTTCTTAACATCTCTCACCCCCATGTTTTCTCATAGTTTTTTTTCTTGCTTGTGATGGTCTGCAAATAATTCAAACTCTCCCAGAATGAGAGTGCTACCTTGCTTCCCTCCTATTCCCAAAGACCACAACTCTTTCCTTGAAACCTAGCACTGTAGCTAGTGGCCCTGGTCCTTGCTCTCAGGACTCCCAAAGGCTAACTTGTCTGTGTGGTCCAAAGTGTGTCTTCTTACCTTATGCTTCTACGTATCCCCTATCAGATCAAACATTCCCCTATAGGAGTCATTCGTACTTAGAGCTCCAGCCAAGCTCCCATTTCCCATCCTCTCACTCATCTCTGGGTCTAGACATGTTGTCACAGGATAATAAAATATAAAATGAGTCTCTCTAGTTACATCTTCTATCTCACTGGCTCAGGCTGAAGGGAAAGGTCAGCATTCTCCATTGCTATCATGTCCCACTACCCTTCCGTCCTACAGACTGGAGGTGTCACCACGGAAAGAACATGAAACGGGTGAGCGCCAACACATACACACACATGCATGGCTTAACAAAGGGTTGGTGGTGGACCACTGAAGCCCAGAACACCAAACTTAGCCTGTCTCTGACATGGATGAGGGTCATCCAAAGTCAGCAAGTCAGAATTAATCTTCTGTGGTCCTGTGAGAGAAATGCAACACTAGCTGGCAGAGGTCCACACAGCAGGCTCCTATTGAAACTGGGTCCCAGACACAAGGTCTGAGGACAATTGCAAATGTTCCTTAGTACATCTGGTCAACCTACACATATATATCCCTAGGGGGTGTGTGTGTGTGTGTATGTGTGTGTGGTGTGTGCAGTGTGTGTGGGGGTGGTGTTTATGGAGGTGTGTGGTGTGTATGTGTCGTGTGTGGTGTACGTGGTGTATATGGAGGTGTGTATGTGTGATGTGAGTGGTTGTATGTAGGAAGAGTATGTGGTGTGTATGTGGTGTGTGTGTGTTGTGTTTGGGGAGGTGTGTGAGGAGGTGTTGTGGTATCTGTGTTGTGTATGGTATATGTATATGTTGTGTGGTATGGGGAGGTTTGGGTGTGTGTGTTTTGTGTTGTGTATGTGGTGTGTGTGCTATGTCTGTGTGTGGTGTATATGTGTTGTGTGTGTTTGTGTGTGTGGTGGTGTGTGTGTAGTGTGTATGGAGGTGTGTGGTGTGTGTGTGCATGGTGTATGTGGGTTTATGTGGGGAGAGTGTGTTTTGTCTGTATGGTGTGAATGTGGTGTGTGTGGCTTGTATGTGTTGTGTGTATGGTGTGTGTGGGGAGGTGTTTGGTGTGTGTGGTGTGTGTGTGTGGCATGTGGTGTGGGGGGTATGAGTGTGCGGTGTATGTGTGTGGTGTCTGGTGTGTGTGGTGTCTGTGTGGTGTGTGTGCATGGTGTGTGTGGGGGGTGTGTGTTGTGTGTTGTGTATGTGGTATGTGGTGTGTATGTGGTGTGTGTGGTATGCTTGGGGAGCCGTGTAGCATGTATGCGGGGGTGTGTTGTGTGTGGTGTAGGGGGGTATGGGTGTGTGTTGTATGTGTGGTGTGTGTGTGTGAGATGTGTCTGCCTCAGTTGTCATGTGCCCTTCTTCGCTATATCTCCTCTATGTCTGTGTCTAAACCTCCCTCTGTTTTCTCCATAAAGACACCAGTCATTGAATTTATGATCCACACTAATATGGTATGACTGCATCTTAATTTACCACATCTGCAAAGACTCTTTCCAGTTAAGGTCATATTCTTAGGTTCCAGGTGTGTGTCGTGTATGTGGGGTGTGTGTGGTGTGTGTTGTATGTGTGTGTTGTATGAGGGACGCAGAGGGTTAGTGATGCAGAAGGTAGAAATGGGAACCAGGGTGGTGGGGAGCCCTTGTCTGAGTTCTGGGTTCTCTTCCTGAGGTGCACTGACAGACCCAGTTTGTCCAAGGCATCAGAGGGAGTTTAGTCAATAATAAACTCCAAAGCATGGGGTTCCCTTAGTGTAGGTCTGAGGCCAGGGCCAGGGTCTAAGGGCAGTGTTGTCTGAACAAGACTTTCTACATGGAACTTTTGACTCCTCAAACTGTGTCTTATGCATAACATGCTAAGCCTGTTGCTGGCCCCAGAGTACTGAATATATCTATTTCAAATTGGATAGAATCCTGAGTGTTAAGAAATATTGTAAAAAGCAAAAAAAATCCAAATCTTGCTCCCATAACCACAGCAGGCCCTGATCAAGATCTCATTAATACTCTTCCTACTAATCCTTGAGAATTAGCAAATACAACTTTATCCTGCTATGAAATACTCCCTACCTCCAGGGCTCAAGGAAAGACTCAGAAAGAAGGGTCGAAGAAGCCTAGTTAAATGTAGCTTTGAATCTAAGCATTGGGTAGCATCCCTAATAAGCCCTCTCAGGCTTAATGGGGCTTTCCAACAATTCCCTGTTTCAAACTCCTATATGCCTTACCATTTACTGCTTATAATTCTGTCTAGTAGATAATCAGGGTATCACATTCAAAGTCACTTAAGTTTGAATAGGCTTTCTCAGTGCCCTTTGAGTGCTTAAATGTTTTATGTCTGCAGTGCCCAGGCCTTTCTGGGAGCTCACTGCTCCAGCATTGGTTAGCAGGGACTCAAATGTAAAAAAGCTCATAATCTCTTTAGAACAAATCTTCCAAGGAAAATCAAATGCCTCCAGGGAGCATTCAACTACCCACCTATTATCAACATGGTGACCCAACTTCCCCCCAACACAGCTCTCTCTCCCTCCATATTATCATAAACCTAGAACTCCTGAGTAAATTTTTGAGTGGCTTACTTCACCTGAGGCAAACTGTAAATGCACACCCCATGGTTTTTCTTTGCAGTAGAAAAAATTAAGTGTAACTCATCACTATCCGTATTCACCCTCCTCAGAGGACTTGAACTAATCCCAACGCAAGGAAAGTTCTAGTCTACTAACTTGCTTTTAGCCATGTTTGTCTTCAAGATTCAGATCCTCTGAAGATATCTGACTTCAAGGGTTGCTAGAAAGATAGACTTTTAAAATATTTTTAAAATAGAGGCAGCGTTTTGCCACATTGCCCAGACTGGTCTGGAATTTCCGAACTCAAGTGATCCTCCTGCCTTGGCCTCCCAAAGTGCTGAGATTACAGGCATGAGCCACCATACCCGGCCAAGACTTTGTACAGCAGGAGGATCCATATGAAAATCAGTTGATGCACATGTGCAATTGGCCCGAGAGTACAACTGCCCTTAAAATGGGCTACTGCACTCACAGGCAGGCAAGGGCTTCACAAATGGCTGCTTCATTGCTAAAGAATGCTGTGGGAGAAACTGCATCTATGCCCCTCCGGCATCTGTGACACACCTGCATCTGCTGGGAGCCCGCACCCAACAAACCATCATCTACATTAGGTATTTCTCCTAATGCTACCCCTCCCTTAGTCCCCCACCCCACAAAATGTCCCTGTGTGTGATGTTCCCCTTCCTGTGTCCATGTGTTCTCATTGTTCAACTCCCACTTATGAGTGAGAACATGCGGTGTTTGGTTTTCTGTTCTTGTGTTAGTTTGCTGAGAATAATGGTTTCCAGCTTCATCCATGTCCCTGCAAAGACATGAACTCATCCTTTTTTATGGCTGCAAAGTATTCTGTGGTGTGTTTGTGCCTCATTTTCTTTACCCAGTCTATCACTGATGGACATATGGGTTGGTTCCAAGTCTTTGCTATTGTGAACAGTGCTGCAATAAACATGCATGTGCATGTGTCTTTATAGAATTATTTATAATGAATGGCAACCAGTTCTAACCTCACCATAGATATTCATAAAATATGAAGCCATTAAAGGTTATTCTCAGAATTCCTGTACGTAAAGGTCCAAGACTCCATTCTACCCCAGGGTTCCCAGATTCTTCAGCTACGCTCAGAAGACGGCCCATCCCACTTCTGACATCCTGGTCTTCCCTTGCTGAAATTTTTCAGAGGATCCAAAAAAGGATCTAAAGTCATTCAACATACACTTTATACTAAACCATTCATAGATAGCAATGGAATTTCTATTTTAGTAGAGACTTTTGATGGTCTAATATAATAGAGCAAGCAAGCTAGGAATTTGGGGCATGGCAGAGAATTGTAGAAACTGATTTGGGCCCTAAAGAGCCCCTTGCATCCCTTCCTGCCTCAGAACCCTGCTGGGCTCTGTGCAAGGTCAGTTCCATGGCCCACATACTCTCATCTTCCTCCTTTCTCCCAGCTCCCCTGCCCGCTCCTCTGCATCTCCAAATTATCTGCTTCTAGTTCTCTCTCCTTACAGTTACCTTACCATAACTTTCCCACCTTTTCTTCCATTCCTCCCTAGTCCTGAAACAAAATTCCTTTCATCTGATTTGCCAGGTCTGAAAAAGTCCTATGGGTTTTTTCATCTGTCATCCCTTGGGAAAACTCTTTATAATTTTAATCATCAGGAGCAAGATTACACTTTCAGTATGTCTGACTTTTAACGTCACTGTATAGCGAAAGCTCCTGTTTTTTTCTCCTCCCACAAAGACTTAATGATGTGCGGCTCAAGTTTTTGTTCCTTGTTCCTCTTAGTCAATTCACTTACAGGAGCCAGTGATAAGCACCTTGGAGAATTAATTTTCTAGTAGCCACCGTCAGAAAAATCAGTATTCCTGTGCAGGAGGACCCTCTGAAATGCATCCCTATGGCATTTCACCCAGTAGGACCTTCCTTGTTCTGTTTCCTGGCCCTGTTCCCCGGGGCTTTGTCCTAGACAGATGGGCAAGCCATAGAGTTAGCCCGTAAGTAGGAGAGGCAGGCCTAGGACTGTCACCCTACAACCAAACAGCAGCTGCCAGGTCAAGTGGAACATAAGCTCTCTGCTCTGGTGAAATAGTGGAGTCATTATTCCTGGCCACATCCTGCAGCCCTTCACAGTCCAGGTCCAGCATAGCCACACTACTGACATCCCAGGTAAGCTGTATACATGCTCATAGTGAAAAGGGTCAGTGGCTTCAGAGAAGCACATCTATGTCTATTATTCTGCCAATGACAGGTGACCAAGGGAAGGCTTTTTCATCACCAGATTGGTCTGGTTGATCTAGTACTCTAAATAGATCTATACACAACCAAGTTCCAGAATACGTAATTATTAGTTGGCTGAGTCTTCAATCACATTACCTGGAGCTGGTTGTTTGAAAAAGAGAGGTGGAAGCTGTTGCCTTTTCTCTGCTTTAAGAACAGTCAGGCCCATCATATTGCCCATGTGTATTACCTGACATTTAATTTGTAATTCTACAGTCTAAAACATTAGGCCCTCTCAAGTTCAATACCAGGGAACACATTTTTTTCATTCAGAGAGGCCAATAGGTACAAGGATCACATGATTTACCCTTCAAACTAGGACACTTTGAGAGTCAAAGAGAGAACCACTGATTATTACAAAAGAACAATGAGCATAAACCATAACTGTCCCAGGCAAACCAGGATGTTAGCCATTCAATCCATTGGGATATACAAGGGCAAAAGACCCAAATCAGTTAAAATAGAATGTAAGGAGGAAAAACGATGATTTGGACTGGTACCAAGGTCCCAGACCATCTTACCTTTGAGGTTGCATGCCCTGGAATTATGGGTAAGACTTCTGGTTTGGGAGCCCTTAAACAGCTGATTCAACTGAAAGCACTCGGCACTGCACAGCTTTAACAAGAAAATCGTGTGTACCCGGTGACAGCTGGAATCAGGGCTGTGGAAAGGCTTATAATGGAATATGAGTTGGAAAAAACAGTAAGAGGAGGCTTCAGACTTAATCTGAGCTTGAGGAAGCAGAAACAGCAAGATGTAATATCAAGGAAAAAAGTCAAGTGTGGTGTCGCAGTCCCAGCAACTAGGGGGCTGAGACAGGGGATCACTTAAGGTTAGAAGTTAAAGACTACAGTAGGCAATAATCGCACCTGTGAATTGCCACTGCACCCCAACCTGGCAGCACAGCAAGACACTGTCTCGAACATAAAAACAAAACACTTAAAATTTTTAAAAAGAAGAAAATAAAGCATCTCAAACAAGAAGGAGTACTCCATGATTTAGAAAGAATACTGAAGCAAAAGTACAGTCCTATACGGGAGGGAAATTACAGAAGTCAGAGAAGCGAGCCTGTTTGTGGAATCTGTTTAGAGATGAAGTCCAGCATAGCACTTAAAGTGTGAAGAGTGGTTGGGCATGGAACCTCACACCTGTAATCCCAGCACTGTGGGAGGCTGAGGTGGGAAGATCACTTGCAATCAGAAGTTTGAGACCAGCCTAGCGAACATGGTGAAACACCATATCCACTAAAAATACCAAATTAGCCAGGCGTGGTGGTGAGTGCCTATAATCCCAGTTACTCAGGAGGCTGAGGCAGGAAAATCACTTGAACCCAGGAGGCAGAGGCTGCAGTGAAGCAAGACTATGCCACTGCACTCCAACCTGGGTGACAGAGCAAGACTCCACCTCAAAAAAAAAAAAAAGAGTGTGAAGAGTATGTTCTGCATCAGACTGACATTGAACACTCACTCTACACTTTCTAGGGGTGTGACAGGTGTCTATGTCTCACTTTTCTCATCTGTATAAGAATAGTGAAGGTATCTTTTCATAAAGCATTGGGGTGCTGGGTAATGGGAATTCTAAGAAGGGAAGTGGAAGAAAACACTCAAGATAATCAGCATTGTAAGTTTCACATGAATAAGGAGTGTGTGGAGTGGGAGGAAAGGAAATAGCCAGGAGACTTGTTATTTTTCCAGACCCTGTGTGGGCTGCCCTAGTTATGGCCTACACTGGTTCTTGACATTAAAGTAGAATGAGAGAGCTAGGCTTGGTATTGGCAAGAAGAAGGAACTCTAAGGCATTAGACAGACTTGGTGCCAAGGCCATAGAACTTGAAGCTAAAAGTAACCCTTCAAAATAGACTAGACTTTGGCCTTCCACAACATTGTATTAAAACTACTGTAAGGTTAAGAGCCTGGGAAGGAGGCTGAGTGCAGTAGTTTATGCCTGTAATTCCAGGCTTTGGGAAGCCAAGGTGGGAGGATCACTTTGAGACAACCCTGAGCAACATGACACCCCATCTCTGTAAAATCTACAAAAATTAGCTGTTGATGGTGGGTGATTCATGCCTGTATTTCTAGCTATTCGGGAGGCTGAGGCAAGAGGATCTCTTGAGCTCAGGAGTTCCAAGCTGCAGTGAGCTATGATCAGACCACTGCACTCCAGCCTGGGTGACAGAGTAAAACCCTGTCTCTTAAAAAATAAAATATAAAACTAAAAGCCTGGGTAGAAGATGATGATGGGTGCTATGGTCCTCAGTTATCTTTCTAAAATTCATAGGTTGAAATCCTAACCCCTTAAGGGGATGGTGTTAGAAGGCAGGGCCTTTGGGAGATGGTTAGGTCATGAACCCTCATGAAAGGGATTAGTGCCCTTATAAACAAGGAGCTGGAGAGCTGCCTTGCCCCTTCCACCCTGTGGAGACACAGCAAGAAGTTGCCGCCTACAAGGTCCTGAGCAAGCCCTCACCAGACACGAATCTACGGGTGTCTTGATCTCAGACTTCCAACCACTAGCACAGCGAGAAATGAACTTCCATTGATTCTAAGTCTATGAAACTTTGTTACAGCAGCCCAAGTGGACCAGGACACTGGGTTATGAAAGATGAGTATAAATTTTGATGTAAAACAAAGAACTGAGGAAGATGTTTAACTCTAGGTGGAACCAAGATGCCACCTATCCTGGATGGTTTAGAAAGTTGCCAGACTGATCCAGGGGCTGATCCTTTTGAGATTCCTTCTATAATAGTAATGATGTGATTTTTTTTTCACTCCAACAAATATGATTTTATATGTTTTAAACATAAAGAAAGAAGAGTGATGAGAACAAGATACGGCTGGGGCAAAATGTAGTTCTACCACTGCATTTTTCTCACCCTTCCCACCCCATTCATTGTGAAGATATTGTAGTTTCCCAACAGAATCAAACCTTTAAACAGGAGACACTCAGCTGGGTATGGTGGCTCATTCCTGTAATCCCAGCACTTTGGGAGGCTGAGGCAGGTGGATCACCCGAGGTCAGGAGTTTGAGACCAGCCTGGCCACCATGGCAAAACCCCATCTCTACTAAAAATACAAAAAAATTAGCCAGACATGGTGGCAGGCACCTGCAACTCCGAGGAGGCTGACGCAGGAGAATCACTTGAACTTGGGAGGTGGAGGCTGCAGTGAGCTGAGATTTCACCACTGCACTCCAGCCTGGACAACAGAGCAAGACTCCGTTTCAAAAAAAAAGAAAGAAAGAAAGAAACAGGACACTCTCTGCCTGGCATGTCTTCTTCCTCTTCCCCTTCCATCTTTATCTAGAAAACTCTTCTCTATACTCCACCATTAATTAAGGAACCACCTTTTTCAGGAAGCCTTCCATGATAGGCTATTCTCCATCTGCCCTCACCCCAAATCTACAGTCTGGAACTTCTTCCCTGCTCTGTGCCCAGATGGCTAAGCCCTTCAGAGTGCCTTACTTAGGTCCTTTTGACAGCTGACTTTCATTTGGGTTTTACTGCTGGGAAACAGCCACAGGAGTTGAGAAGATAGAATTAAAAAGTGGTTGGAGAATATTTTTTTTTTGCCTGCTCCTTTATATCTGGCGAAAGCTGCATCTCTCTGAGGCCATGCTTCTAGCTGCCAGCCCCTCGTTTGTAGCTCTAGCTCTTACTGGGCTCTGGTAAAACCATTTTCTTTCCTTGACCTTTCAGCCTTAAAGTGTTAAGAGCATCCCATGATTGCTGGACTCTGGGTGCCTCAACCTGTCTTTTTGACTTATTTAATTCGGTCCATACCCCTGTAAAAAGTCCCTTTAAGGAAGTTCACTCAGTTGAACCATGTAAGGTGAAACTGACATCCTGCCAGGACCCTGGCCCCAGAGTCTCCCTTTTGAGAATCTTTTCTGTACCCTTCATTTTTACTCCTGTAGCATCCTCTGCTTACAACTGCAATAGTAATTACAGGATATTGCAATATTGGTTTGCCTGCCCATCTCGCTTTCTGGGTGGTTAGTTTAGAGGCATGGTTTTGATTATTATGCCTGGCACATGGCATTCAGTAAATACCCAGACCCACTCATTCTGACTTAACAATTTCTGAATTAATACTTTAATGCCTGTCTCAAAAACAGCTAAAGGCAAACACTTGATGTAACAAAAACTCAGTAAGTAATATGAACATAACATTGGATAATGTGTCCACTGTGCAAAGTATTCTTATGTCTATTGGCTTAATTGTGATTTTTTTTCCATGAAAAAGCACATTCAGCTAAATTCTAGAATCCAATAGTTGAGAAGTCTGTGAGTAGAACCTACTGCTTGGTCAAGAGCTGAGCCCAAGTACCAATCAGCCTGCACTCAAATGCTGGTTCTTCTCTCCAGTTCTGTAACTCATATATGGTTTGGCTGTGTCCCCACCCAACTCTCACCTTGAATTATAATAATCCCTGCATGTCAAAGGTGGGGCCAGTTGGAGATAATTAAATCATAGGGGTAGTTTCTCTCATACTGTTCTGGTGGTGGTGAATAGATCTCCTGAGATCTGATGGTTTTATAAAGAGAAGTTCCCCTGCACAAGCTTGCTTGCCTGCTGCCATGTAAAGATGTCTCTTTGCTTTTCCTTCATTTTCCACCATGATTGTGAGGGCTCCCCAGTCATGTGGAACTGTGAGTCTGTTAAAACTCCTTCGTTTGTAAATTACCCCATCTTGGGTATGTCTTGATTAGCAGTGTGAGAATGGACTAATACAATAACCTTGGACACAACCTAAACTCTCTGTGCCTTAAGTTCTTATCTATGAACAGAACAAAATAATATGCATCACCTCATGGTGACCACTGAATAAATTGATAGGTATAAAGTTTTAGAATTGAATCAGACATCTAGTAAATGCCCCATATTCTCTTATTCTTTATAAAACAATAATCTCATGAAGATGTCCAAGAAAATACTTCTCAGCTGCACAACATGAACAGCTTTTTCTCTTGAAAAATGCCTACTATAACATCTCAGAAAGAAAAACAGAGAATATTCCCTGGCCACCCAGCTTTCGCTAGATCTCAGCAACTCACCAGAGCCCCAGAGTTCATATTTTATGTTTTCTTCACACAGACACTGATTAAGCATCTTCAGTATGGCTGGCTTCCTAAGATGTGCTCTGCCTCCTCCAAGAGATGAGGAGGTAAAATGAGAGTTGGAGGCAGACAGCCCCAAGTCCAAATCCTGGTTCTGCCCCTTGTAAGGCATGTAAGGCTTCTAACCTTTTCTTTTTCTGAAAAACTATAAGGGTAATACCGACTCATTGAGTGTAGGTGCAGACTGATTTAGACAACAGGTGCTACATAGTAGCAATCATTGAGTTCCTCTTCCCTCCAATGGAGAGGACCAAATAAGGAAAGAGGTCGAGAGCCATAAAAGGGGGGCCTCTTGCTGGCTCTGCCTGGGCCCAACAATACTTGTGCCTCAGAACATTCCTGCAATGAACAGGGCCTCAACTTCCTCATCACCACTCCCCACCCCCTCAAGAGAGGGAGAGCATAAAAAGTCAATAGACCCAGATAAACTTGTATTATCTCAGCCTTGGGATTGCAGTTTGATTTTCCTTCATCTTTTCAAGCACTGTACTCCTAAAGTAGAACCAAGCAAGGTGAAGGGAGCAGCCCAGTGGGAGGTTTGCGGGTTTGAACTGGTTAAGAAAGATGAAAGTCCACACATGGAAGTGAGCCAGTGTGGGTCTCAGAGCCCAGGCAGAATGGGAAGGGAGTACCTGCTAAGGGCGGGCCTGCATGGTCTGTGTTGGGACAATCAAATGCAAGGTCTTGAATCTAAGTAGGCTGAAGAGGCATCAGCATAGGGTGTGACCCAGGACGAGATACTGGAGCCTAAATAGTGAGAAATGGGCATTTTCCAGGTTGGGAGAGGAGACAGCAGCATTGTTGGGAGATTGGTTATATACAGGATGAATGAAAAAATAAGCAAATATATTAAGGATAATAGAAGCCACATTCCTCACTGGAAAAAGAAGGGAGTTATGGCCGGGCACAGTGGCTCACACCTGTAATCCCAGTGCTTTGGGAGGCCGAGGTGGGCAGATCACAAGATCAAGAGCTCAAGACCATGCTGGCCAATATGGTGAAACCCCGTCTCTACTAAATATACAAAAAAATTAGCCAGTCATGGTGGCGCATGCCTATAATCCAGCTATTTTGGGAGACTGAGGCAGGAGAAATGTTTGAACCTGGGAGGCAGAGCTTGCAGTGGGCTGAGATTGTGCCACTGCACTCCAGCCTGGGCAACAGAGCAACATACCATCCCAAATAAAAAAAGAAGAAGAAAGGAGTTACAACATGGAAAGGAGAAGAAAATAGAATAAACCCTGTAGTATTGATGTGAAATTAGAGACATCATTGTGAATTCTCCATTTTTAATATTTGTAGATATAAACATGAATATAGATGTAGTGGGTGTGCATGTGTGTGTGTGTGTATCCCTACACACTCCATCCACTGAGAGGTCCTGGAGTCAGTGACACCCCTAAAGCAGTGAGCATGTCTAGTGGCCCTTCCTTGACTTCTGTATACTATTTTTCACTAAAAAGAACCATGGTTCCTTGGTGAAATGGCTGACTCCAGGGCTAAGGTGAAAAAAATATATAAGACAAATCTGGAATAACTGGTTGTATCATAAACCAAGGAGCTAATAAAAGGATGGTGACATAGCATGAGAACACACAAGACACCTTATATCAACATGCAACTGTCTTTTCTATTTTACTCAAAGACTTATAACCTGTGGTTTTCATCATTTCTTTTAATGCTCAACTGGTCCTAGTTTTGAGAGCATCAGAATAAATGAATAAATGGAATGTTTGATGAAAAACAGTATATTTTCATATTATTTAAGTAACTCCTCATCAAATATTTATTAATTACAAATGAGAAATGTGTAACTTTATAGTAAAGATGCCTAGAAGTATCATCTTAATCAAATGATTATCAAAAATTAGAAAAATCAAAACCATGTGTCACAGGATAAGATGCAATAAGAAGATGGCAGTTTCATTTCCAGGACACTTCTGAATCTAATCTTGAGAAAACATCACACAAACCCAAAATGAAGGACATTCTATAATTAAAAAGTCAAAAAGCAATAGATGTTAGTGTGGATGTGGTAAAAAGGGGAACACTCTTACACTGCTAGTGGGAATATAAACTAGTACAACCACTATAAAAAACAGTGTGGAGAGTCCTTAAAGAACTAAAAGTATAACTACCATTCAATCCAGCAATCCCACTACTGGTTATCTACCAAAAAAAAACAAAGAAGAAGTCATTACATGAAAAAGACACATGCACATGCATGTTTACAGCAGCCCAATTCACAATTGCAAAAATATGAAACCAACCTAATTGCCCATCAACCAATGAGTGTGTGAAGAAAATATGGTATACATACCATGGAATACTACTCAGCCAAAAAACACAAAATACTGACCTTTGCAGCAATCTGAATGGAGCTGGAGGGCCATTATTCTAAGTGAAGTGACTCAGGAATGGAAAATCAAATAGCACATGTTCTCACTTATAAGTGGGAGCTAAGCTATGAGGATGCAAAGGTTTAAGAATAACATAATGGTCTGGGGACTTGGGGGAAGGGTGCGTGGGGGTGAAGAATAAAAGACTACACATTGGGTACAGTGTACACTGCTTAGGTTATGGATGCACCAAAATCTCAGAAATCACTGCTAGAGAACTTATCTATGTAACCAAAAACCACCTGTGCCCCCCAAAAAACTATTGAAATTTTTAAAAAATGAACAAACAAAATTAGCATTAGAAGGACATTAGCATGATAGCTGGACTATCTTCAAAAGAGTGAAGGTCATGAAAGTCCAACAAAGACAGAGGAACCCTTCTAGATAGAAGCACACATGTATAAATGCAAGGCGTGATTCTGGACTGGACCCTCCTGCTGAAAGACATAACTGAGCAAATGCAGAAATGTGAGTGGCATCTAAGGATTAAGTGGTAAGCAGGGACCAATGTCCCCTTCCTGTTTTGATAGTTGTTTTGTGGTTGTTTAGAATAATGTCCTTGCATGTAGGAAATATGACTAAAGAATTCAGGGGTGATGGGTCATGAAGTCAGCAACTTCTCTTACATGGTTCAATTAAAACAAGTTATTTTTACTGTATTTGCAAATTTTCTGTATGCTTAAGGGTATTTCAACATTTACACATTTATGTATTTTTTAAAAATCTGCAACTAGAACTGCAAATTTTGTTCAAGGGAAAGAGTGGCAGGCCCTGCCTTTCACAATTACATTATATCTTCAAGAGTTTTTTTCCCCCTTTTTATTCTGTTGTGCTAGTTTCGCTGATGCTGTGTGTTTAATTTTATACCCTGTGCTGAGAATGTTTTAAATCAGAGAAGAAGGCCAAGAAGGCAGAGTAGGAGTGAAATAATACACTCCAGTGATCTTTATGGATTCCCAGGGCCCTGAAAATGCAAACACTTATTATGCTGACCTCCCCAACTTTGCCCATAACTGAAGGTATCATGACTACTTAAGAATCTGGCTCCGTAATTGCTGCCATAAACTATGCACCACAGACCTTGCTACAACACACTTGGCTCCGGCCACCAGTAGAATTCATGCAACCCCCTCCCAAGGTTCCATCAGTGGGGCGGTCTGAAGACAAATTCCCCTTGGTAGGACAAAAACCTGAATCCAACTTCTTATTTCATCTGGAAAACAACTGCCATGCTATTGCCTCTGAACCCAAAACCATTCATGAACAGGGAGGCTGCCAGGGAATCTATGGCACAAGCAGAAAAGACTAGGTTTAAGTTTGGATGGAAACCCCAAGCACCACAATTTTAGTCTGTTCAGGTTGATACAACAAATGCCACAGGGTGGCTCATAAACAACAGAAATTTATTTCTTATAGTTCTGGAGGCTAGGAGTCCAAGATCAAGGTGCTGTAGATTCAGTGACTGATGAAGACCTGCTTCCACTTAGTTGGTTCCCTTTTGCTGTGTGCTCATGTGGTGGACAGCGTGAGGGGTTTCTGTGGGACATATTTTATAAGGGCACTAATCCTATTCACAAGGGCTCTGCCCCCATTCCCTAAGCACCTCTAAAGGTCTCAAATCCTAATAGCATCATCTTGGATAACAGCATTTCAACATATAAATTTAGGAGGACACAGACATTCAGACCACAGTACCCCACAATGTCTTTCATTTAATCTATGCTCTGGGACTCAGAATTCAGGGGAGATGCTCCTCCACTATCTGATGGCTATGCCAGAGTAGGGCTGAGGAGGAGGGAAAGGTGAACTTTGTGGTTTTGAGCCTCTTAACTTCTAAATAAGCTGATTTCATTATTTAGAAGATAACCCAGAAACGACAGAAATGGAACATTTTGAATGAAACAACTTTATACTAAGTTCCTCAAAAATAAGTCTAATGCCTCTTTTAATATGAATCAAACAAAAAACAAAAACATTCATCTAGAGCTCCTGCTTTGAACAAGGCCCAGTTGAAAGCCACCTGGAATTTAGACATAGGAATAGAGTCTATAGAGTAGATTAGAAAAAAAACACTGTGGAATCAGACAGACGTGGGGCCCAGTCCCAGCTCAGCCAATTACTAATTACATTAAATAATTACTGTAACGTTCCTGAGTATAAACTTCTCCAACTATGAAATGAGAATTTGACTAATACTATGTGGTATACAGAGCTGTTGGAAGTGTTTTAAGATATTAAATATGTAAAACACAAAATAGACCACTTGACTCCTACAAGACACTCAGCAAATATGAGCTGTAGCTATTAGTATAATTGTTGTTGTATCATTTTATCAGTGAGAATAGAATAAGCCATTCTGTAGTAACAAATAAATCCCCAAACTCTCAGTGCATTAACAAAATAAAGGCTTATTCCTCACTCATGCCAAGCTTGATGTGAATCAAATCACCCTCCTCTGGCATGTAGTTTATGCTACCTGGGACACATTACCTTCCAAAGCTGCAGTGGCAGGCAGAGGAATAGAGGAGGGCTTGTAAGTGCTGACCTGAAAGAGACATGCATCACTTCTGCTCATATCCCTTTGACAAGGCCTCAATCTCGTTGTTCTACCTGCACAGCATCGAGCCTTCCCATGTGCTAGGAGGAAAAAGGCACATGGACACATAGTGGTACCCCTTGCACAATAAGTAGTAAGTAAGGGTCTTAAGAAAATAAGATCAAAAAGCAAAAGTAAACTGACTTAAGGATCTTGAGCATCACAAGAGAGACTTAGGTATAAAAAGAGCCATGGCAGGCTGGGCACAGTGGCTCACACCTGTAATCCCAGCACACTGGGAGGCTGAGGCAGGCCTATCACCTGCAGTCAGGAGTTCATGACCAGCCTGGTCAACATAGTGAAACCCTGTCTCTACTAACAATACAAAAATTAGCTGAGCATGGTGGCATATGCCTGTAATCCCAGTTACTTAGGAGGCTGAGGCAGAAGAATCGCTTGAACCCAGGAAGCAGTGGTTGCAGTGAGCCAAGATTGCATCACTACACACTCCAGCCTGGGTAACAGAGTGAGGCTCCGTCTCAAAAAAGAAAAAAGAAAAAAAAGCCATGGAAAAGGCAAAATATAATCAGAATCATAAAAATATAGACATGTAGATATATTGACCTGAGAGCATAGAAGAGAGACCTCTCTTCTGAGTGGGAGAAAAAAAAAAAAAAAACAGATTTCATGGCAGAAGCAGCACCTGAGTTGGAACCTGAATAATATGTATGACTAAACCCATGTATGACTAAACCCAGAGCTGGAAACGTGGAGGTGCTCAAAAATGCATAATTTTATGTGGACACTCTCACAGTCAATTGCACAACTCGTAATTATAAGCATGTTTCTAAACAGAACCTAATTTTCTGTGAGAATTCAGAATGTCCACACAATTTCCTTCAGCAAAAGGTGAGGAAAGCTAAAATAATACTAAAGAATCTAACATAGAGTTAAGCAGAATGTGAACCTTCCTAAACCCAGGTGTTATTCAGGTGTTGATAGCTGTTCTCAGTGGGCTCAGGGGAAAACTGAATTATTTTCTGGGTCATCTACTGCTACGTAACAAATTACCCCAAAGCAGGAGTTCATGTTGTATTTATCTGGGTGAGTTTTCTGTCTCATGTACCACAAATGAAAGCTAAATATTGGTGGATGGTCTGATCTGGGGGTCCCAAGGTGGCTTTACTCATATGCCTAGCACCTTGGCAGGGATGGCTCAGAAACTGGGCTAAGCTGGGACTGCTACCCTGAGTGGAGTGCTGATCTTGGCCTCTCTAGCATGGCAACCTCAAAGTAATCAGACTTCTTACATGGTGGCTCAACACTCCAAGAGCAAGTGTTCCAACAAGCAAAGTGGAAACTATGACCTTCTCTGACTTTGTCTCGGAAGATCCGCAGTGTCAATTCCACCATGTTCTACTGGTTATGGCAAACCATTGCGTCTAGCCCAGATTCAAGAGAATAGTAATTAGATCCCATTTCTTGAAGGAAGAAGGTGTTAAACATTTGCAGTCATTTTTAATTGTCCACCCTGAGGTTTGGAACAATTTAATATAGAGAAATACTTTAAAAGCTAAATAATCAAGTGATTCTTGATTGAGCCTTTTCTGTTTATAGAGAATAGTGCTAGGAAATGAATATGAAGCCATGATGGTGCCAGTGGATAGCAGACATTGAACCAGTAACATGAGGTCTCATTTCTGGTTCCAAAGAGCAGCGTGTACCCAGTCAAGTGATTCCACCTCCCATGTATCAGTGTCCATGTCTGTCACATGGGCATGGCCATACTTATCCTGCCACAGCTGAATTCATGGAAGGCAGGAAAAGGCTTTGAAAAATGTGGAATGCTCTAGTGTCAAGCAATACATTATTGCCAGTCATGGAAAATACCTTCAGGGAACTAAGTGTCTGGCTGGGAAAGTAAAACCTGGCTGACATGAAAAATAAAGTGCAAAGAATACAAGACAGCGAGCGATCAAGAACAGGACTGTGAGGCTCTAACTATAAACAAAGGATGAAGGAAGAAAAAAGAGGAATTGGTATAAGCTGTTGAGGAAAGACTCCCAACATATCAGACTTCTTTTCCACTGAAGAGAGATGACGGATTTGCAACTCTGTGGGAACTCAGGGAATTCACATTCTAAACATGCCTGCACACACTGTTGTTTTGGCTCACGATGACGCTTTATGTGTACCTAGTTCAAATCGTATCTAGCCAGCCATATACCCTTAACCTTAGCCATCCGTGACCATCAAGGTACACAGAAACTACACAGGAGGCATGCTGTGGCCCAGGGCTCTTGGCAAAGCACAAGCGTGTAAAGATTTTGGGTCTCCATGCTGCCCCTGACTTCACTGAACTTGCGGGAGGATGAATCTAACAAGCCCTGAAGCCTTTCCTTGGGTCTCCTCTTTGACCTCTGATACCAGCTTCTGAGTGACAGCTTTTGGAGGTTGTGTCACCTTTGTCCAGAACAGGAAGAGCTCAGCTCTTGGGGACCAGCTGCTGTGAGAGTACTGCTGCTGCTGGTAGTTGGCCGAGCTGCCAAGAGGGCTCTGGGCTGGGCAAGAGGCCATTTGGCTCTAGTCGGTGGGGGTAGCAGACTTGTTAGGTCCTATCAGACTCTGCATAGGACAAAGTTCTTTCAACACAGGAAGCAGAGACTAGACATGCCCAGGAGGGCATCTCTGAGCCTAAGCTCCACTCTTTGCTGACTCAGGGTCTTCTACTTTGTGGTTCTTCTCATACAGGGGTATGTCAGCACATCCTGGCTGGAGGTGCTCACAGCCAGTTTCTAAAAGGTAACTGATGTGAATGAACCGGGCAGACACTCTGCACATGCCATCAAAGATGAAATAGCAAAGGCTGAGAGGCCAGGAGACTCTAAAACCACAGATCTGATAAGGAGAGGAAACTAAACTCCTAGCCCTCATGCAGCAACCCTGCCCAGCATGCTTCCAGCTGATAGCCGATGAGTTTTGTGCTTTCTCTGCTTTGCCACCTGCAAAATGACTAAACGGAGTGAAGAGATGCCTTCACTCAAACTCCCTGTTTTCAGTACCACATTCTTTGTTAGTCCTGTATTTTTGAGGGCCTGTGGTGGCTGAGGGTTTTTTCTCCATATTTTTCCTAGTCTCAAATAATTTAAATTTGCTTTCTCCATCCATGCTATCTGTCCTTGGCAAGATTGTGCTGCAGTTTCCCTGTTGTCTAAGACTTCCTTTCGTCCATGTTCAAATGGAGATACTGGCTTTGGCTGTGTGTATGTGTGTGTGTGTGTGTTTGCAGATGTGCATGTTATAAACTATTCCATGTTTTATTAAAAGTTCTAAACATTTTTTGGATGGAATATCACTCTGTTGCCCAGGCTGGAGTGCTGTGGTGCAATCTCAGTTCACTGCATCCTCTGCCTCCCAGGTTCAAGTGATTCTCCTGCCTCAGCTTCCTGAGTAGCTGGGATTAAAACCTGCACCACCTTGCCCATCTAATTTTTGTATTAGTAGGGAAAGGGTTTCACCATGTTAGCCAGGCTTGTCTCAAACCCCTGGCCTCAAGTGATCCACCCACCTCAGCCTCCCAAAGTACTGGAATTACAGGTGTGAGCCACCACAAAAACATTTTTTAATGATTTCTTTTTCACATCCTTTCCTGTGGGTTTCCTGGGTCTTTTCACACAGTTGACTAATGGGCCAGGCATTGGCATGGGCCATATGAAGACTGGCAAATTCCTTAAAGTTCTCTCCTTTCTCTTTCACTACATTGATTTTTTCCTTCCTGTATACATGTTGGTGGGGGCTTATGGATCCTGTCAGCCAGGGGTTGTAAACGGGGACACAAGTTCCTCTGTAGAGCCCATTTCACTTCTGGAGCAGAGGATCTCCTGGGGAGGCGAACATGCTCAGACTTCCTCTAGCCACTGTACATAAGCTATGCATTGTAGCTAATGGAAGCCACAGAAATACCCATAGTCCACCCCATTTTCTTAGGGCACTATCTACTTTTAAGTCTTCCAAAACAAACCCTCTGCCACCCTGAACTTCCCCATGGTGCCTCACAGTGGGCTGTCTACCACCGGCCAGACAGGTTCACATGCAGGTGGGGGAAGTTCTGTGGCATTTGCCCTCAGGTCTGAAGATTTCATAGCTGGCTGACTGGACCATGTGGCCACTGCTTCCGGGCCTTGTGGAAGTTGGCTTCAGAATTATGCCATTTCAACCGTGAGCTATGTCTGCCCAGTGAATTAACTGCTATCCAATCCATCAATAAAAGTTGGGGTCAGAGTTACCATTGTTGTTGTTATTGACAGGGTAAGGGTCTACAGTAAACAAAGACAACAGCAAGGAGTGGGGCACAAGCGGAGCGAGAGCTGAGTGCATCCTGACTCAGACGTTTGCAATAACGCCTTGGACAAGTCATTCACGCCTCTGAATTCCAGTTCTTCAGCTCTAAAGTTTTTAAGTTATAAGTTTAGCTACATTAGTACCTGAATCACATGATTTTATAAGAAATAAAGGTAACAATAGATACAAACTGCCTAGTAGAATAGACATTCACTGTAAGTAAACTCCCATTCCTTCCCCAACTGAGTGGGATCTCAGCATCTCAGACTCATGAGATGAGTCTGGTAGATACTGAAGGGCTGGTAGATATTTGGAAGCATGAGGACCCCTGGACCCCTGTATGAGCTAGACTCAGCACATGGGCAACTTCAACTTTGCAAATTGACCTAGGGGAAACTGCCCTCCTTTGCAAGACCCTGGACTTTCTCCTCCATAAGCCCTACTCAGCTTCTTTCCTGGTTTATCCACTGGGACTCGGTGAGGAGGGCATCAGCATCCTCATTTTTCAGGAGCCAGAAGAGTCATCCCAGGTGAGCACATGAACACAGACCTACCTGACTTCATGCTGCAGAAGGAAGACAGATAAACCAGAAAACATCCACCCCGAGTGAAAAATCCCTCCCCAAAGATAGATTCACTTCTGCTGGATCCTTTCATCAATAAATTAGCAGAGACATACTCTAGGGACTGAAAAGGCGAGCCCTACCACAGAGTAGTTAGGTGCTCACCCAGCCTCAGTAGATAATTTGGTTGCGTTTATCCTTCTAGCAAAACAGGGATCTCCTCCAGGGCCAGAATCCTGCCCCTACAGCACCCAGCACAGCACAGATACTCGATAAATATTTTCTGAAATGAACTGACAGATATTGTCCATGCTGCCACTGCTGATTCTCAGAGACTGATGATGGCTGAGGCTGCCAGATCTCACTTCTTCTCCAGGAAACATCTGGCTTCAGCAAAGCTTCATCTTCCGAGATTCCTTATGCACAGGGAAGTGAGAGCTTCCCCCTTCCTTCATACTTATTAACGTCAATGCATCTAATTACTCTATTTACAGGTGGGTAAGTTTGAATCACCTGACCTCCCTGTGTCAGTCAGGGTTGTAAATGATTGACAGCTCCAATTAGCTGTAATTAGCAAGGATTAAAACCATCCATCAGACAAGTTTTATGGCTAGACCCCCATGCTGCTTCTATCTTCATTTGAGATGGGGGTGAGGGCCAGGGACAACCTCATACTAGTCTCTCTGTCTCTAAACCAGATGCAAGAGACCCAGGCAATGTTAAGTGGCTGAGCAATGGCATCTTGCTCAACAGAGGGCCAGTCCTGTCTTAGTTTGCATTGTGTTGTGTTTGGTAGCTGATAATGGAAAGAGAGGTGAACCTTAACCAGAATGAGGAGGGAGGGCATGGAAAAAGAAAAATAAAGGATGACTTTAAAAAAAATCACCGAGGCTGTAATCCCTATTGCAAAGGCTCACTAGGAGAGCCCCGTGTAATCACTTGGCTCCGTGGCAGTTATCTGGCTTTTGTTTACCTAATGTTTTGACAATGCATATTTATGCAAATCGGCAATGGAGCTGTGTGGGCTGTTCATTAATTAGCATCTGATTCCTTGTGTGGTAGCCAGGCTTTGAGAATTCAGCTAATTTGATAAACAGGATTTTCCCTTCAGAGGTCTTTCACGTGGCAGCCTAGCTTGGATTGAACCTGAGTGGCAGGTGGGAATCACCTGCAGGTGGGAGATGAGGACATCTAGGAGAAAAAAGGAGATGAGGACATCTAGGAGAAAAAAGGTATCAAGCAGAAGGCTTAGAAACAGAGGCCGGGGAGATCCTAAGAATCTAAGAGCTGAAAGGTGCCCTAGAGGTTATGGAGTCCAACCCTCTCAATCTAAAGTAAGCATTTGCCTCACCTTTACTATTTTGGAAGAGTCCATGTGCATTAGCCTCAATTAACCCTCACAAAAGTCTAATTTTAAAAAATTATGGAGCTGCACTCAGTAGTGCAAGCCTATAGTCCCAGCTACTCAGGAGGCCAAGGTGAGACCATCACTTGAGCCCAAGGGTTTCAGGCTGCAGTGAGTTATGATCACACCACTGCACTCCAGCCTGGGTAACATAGCAAGACTGCCGTTCCAAAATTTTTTTAAAATTAGCTGGGCATGATGGTGACATGCCTATAGTCTCAGAGCTTTGAGAGGCCAAAGCAGGACGATTGCTAGAGCCCAGGGGTTGAGATCAGCCTAGGTAACACAGTAACGCTCCACTTTTATTGTTTTCACGCTGCTACAAAGAACCACCTCAGACTGGGTAACTAATAAAGAAAAGAGGTTAATCAACTCACAGTTCCACAGGTTATCCAGGAGGCATGGCTGGAGAGGCCTCAGGAAACTTGCAATCATGGCAGAAGGTGAAGGGAAAGCAGGCAGAGTCTTCACCCAGCCAGAGCAGGAAAGAGTGTGCAAAGTGGGAGGTGCTACGCACTTTCCAACAACAAGATCTCGGGAGAACTCTATCACGAGAACAGAAAAAGGGAAGTCCGCCCCCCATGATTCAATCACCTCCCAGCAGGTTCCTCCTTTAACACATGTGAATTATAATTCGATATGAAATTTAGGTGTGAACACAGAGCCAAACTGTATCACCATCTCTACAAAAAATTTTTAACAATTAACTGGGTGTGGTGGTGCACACCTGTAGTCCCAGCTACTCTGGAGACCAAGTGGGGAGGATCACTTGAACACAGGAGTTCAAGGTTACAGTAAGCAATAACACCACTGCATTCCAGCCCGGGTGAACAAGACCCTGTCTCTAAAATAAAAATTTAAATTTAAAAATTATGGAACATTATCTCCGATTTCATCCTCACAATAGCTATACTGGTAACATCATCTTGTTTTACAGATTTAGGAACCATAGTTCACGAAGGCTGGCTGAAAATGGCTAAGATTCAAACCCAAGCAGCTTTTCCCAACCTCACTCGTGGTCTAAGAGGCTGAGAACATGGGAGCTCAGAGAAACACACCAATGGGTAGAGGGGCTGAGAGGCTGACCTCACACTTCATCCAATCCAGAGAAACAAACCTGCCTGCCTCTGCTGGAAAGTAACAGCCTAAAAAGGCCGCAGAACCTGGCCTGGAGGAGAGCGAGGGCAGCTCAGGGCAGAGCTGTCAGCTCAACACAGAGTGATTGGTTCCTTGGGTTTTTATTCTGCGATGCTGGTGAGCAGACGCCGCAGGTCTAAGAAAACCATAATTCCCTACACAGCTGTGTCAGGGTCCTGCTGTTCTCACCTTGAAATACCCATTTGTTCCAGCCCCTGGGAAGCCTTAGGCTCTCTGGTATTGTTATCAGCATCGTGCTATATTCGAGGTCCTTTGTCTTACCTGTCTTGGACCACCACACACACACACACACACACACACACACTCTTTTCACTCACACTCTTGTGCCGACCTTCCTCCCACTCGACTATTCTGAGCACAGGAACCTGGCTCAGCCCCATAGCTGACCACACTTTTTGAGCCTACCCCACCCACTCTGGCCTCTTTCCAACCCAGGCTTTATTAATATATCCACCCAGTGTGCATCTCATAGGAGGAACACAGATGTTGCTGCTTTTAGCCACATTCAGGACGAGAAGCAAGGAAAGCACAGAAAACCTTTATCCCTGCAGAAACGGCAGGAGCACCTATGGCAGCCTAGGGCTCCCAGGGACAGGGGAAGGCCCTGGAGCTGGGAGGATTACCCTCTCCAAGAGGCCACTCTCCTGGCCCAATGCATTTCCAGCAAGATCTCAAACTTGGGGGCTTGCAGCCCCCATTCTGAATGGGAATTGTCTACAGGTGTGGACCACCACACCCAGTTAATTTTTAAAATTTTTTTTGTAGAGATGGTGATACGGTTTGGCTCTGTGTTCACACCTAAATTTCATATCGAATTATAATTCCCATGTGTTAAAGGAGAAGCCTGGTGGGAGGTGATTGAACGTAAATTGACAGCTTACGTTAAATGAAGTCACACTCTCCCACTCAGAGGCTCTGGAAAACGCCCCTGTGAGTCCCTTCAGCTGTCATCTCTTTTCCTCATTCATACTATAGACACTTTGTTTGCAGAAGAAAGCAGAGCATGATGCCCATCAATGATAGACTGGACAGGGAAAATGTGGCACATACACACCATGGAATACTATGCAGCCATAAAAAACGATGAGTTCATGTCCTTTGTAGGGACGTGGATGAACCTGGAAACCATCATTCTCAGCAAACTGACGCAAGAACAGAAAATCAAACACTGCATATTCTCACTCATAGGTGGGTGTTGAACATTGAGAACACATAGACACAGGGAAGGGAGCATCACACACTGGGGTCTGTCGGGGGGAAATAGTGGAGGGACAGTGGGGCATGGGGAGTTGGGGAGAGATAGCATGGGGAGAAGTGCCCCATATGGGTGATGGGGAGGAAGGCAGCACATCACACTGCCATGTGTGTACCTATGCAACAATCTTGCATGTTCTTCACATGTACCCCAAACCTAAAATGCAATAAAAAAAAGAAAAAGAAAACAGAGCATGAGTGACCGCATCCCCATGCCGTGGCAGGTTAAGTCCACTTGCGTGCCCTTAACTTCCCCAAAGCCAATTGTCTCGGCATTCCCACCCAAAAGTCCCTGGATGTAGAGAGACCTTGGAATGGAACTGGTCATTAACAAACCAGCTGTAGCTGCCTGCGACTTCCCTGTGTTCCTTTTGTCCGGACCAGGACCTGAGTCTAAGCCTTTGTTTCAGAGGGAATTAGGGATGAAGTTCTCCATGGCAAAGCCACAGGGGAGCCAGGCTGGGATTAACCCTTTGAGTCTCAAAGTGATAAATTGCCACACACACACACCCTCAACTGGCCTCTTGAGCAGCCCTGATGCTCAGCTATGCCAAAAAGTTTTCTCAAGACCCTACTATGTGCAGGGCACTGAGGCTGTTGTGCTCTGAAAGATTGAAGCTGGGAATTAAACCAAAGAATAAATGCCTATGATCACAGCTTTGCTCAGAATACATTTATAACTGCAATAAGATGATAAGCTTTGGCCACATGAAAGAAAACCTTGTTGGAATCCCAGGTCTGCCTCCAGTCACTTGGGAAAAGACCAAAGTTTGATGAGGCTCCACCAGCACTGACATTCTAGAATGAGAACCATTCCTATCTTATTATTAGCACCCCTGGCTGTTTAGCCTTCTTAGCTTGGTTTTAACATGTGTGTCAGGTAAGGAGGGCAGAAATGATAATTTCCAGTTGGTAGATGCAAATGGGAAGATCAGAAAGGCTGAGTGATTCCTCTATGTGTGACCAGCAAGTAAATTCTGGAGCTGGACTAGACACCGCCAAGCCCACGACCCCACAGCTGACCTGGAAACTGCCTTCAGGAGCAAGGCATCTCACAGCTGTCCTCAGCTCACAGAGGTTCCCCTGAATTGGTCTCAGACTGTGGCTTGTAATTGACTTTGGTGACTTTCTGCCACCTTGACATCGTCCCCACATCAACTCTGCTCTTCTCAAAATGTGGCCTTTTGCGCTGGCTGGGGTGCCACAGGCCTATTAGCTGAAAGTGGCTTCCCAGGTCACATCCCCTGCCCAATTCTCACAGACCAGCATCCGGTTCTTTTCTGCACTAGACTGTGGCTGCAGGGCACCCAAAGGTGCCAAAGACCCTTGGAGCAGGAACATCAATGGCACACTACTGAGGGTCTGGTCTTCTGAAGCCCAGAGACGGTGGGGAAACCTCCTGGGCTTTGAAAGATAATCTGAGAAGACCCCTCTCCCTTTCACCAAGAGAGAAAATGTTGTGCTTGGAAGAGGTTCCCAGCCCCTAACTACTGCTGCTTCTGAGCTAAAATATGGCCTGAGGCTATTTCCAAGGCTTTATTACTCACAAATAAGAGTTATTTGTTTAACTGCAATCCACCCAGAGCCTGGTTTTGCTGGAGCCCCACAGCTGAATAACTGCTGTGCACCCCCAGGGTCGCTGAACCTCGCCTCCAGCTATTCTTTCACTATCGCCCCAGGGCAAAAGTGCTGGGGCTCAGGCGCTCACTGCTTTCCCAATTTAACTCATTCATGCCTTGGTACTTGCTTTTTACACATTTTGGCTTTAAAAAAAAATCCAGACTACTGATCATTACAACTCCTGCCTTCAACATAACCCTCTGGGATCCTCCCATCATTCCCTGGCCCCTGCCTGGAACACCGTCAGGAAGCTGGGTCTTCTGAAACGAGTCCTGGAATGAAGGACCCGGGAGGGTGTGCCTCTACCCCTTCTCCTTGGGAAACATCCCTGGCTGTGTCTGAGCCAGGAGGAAATAACTCTGCCAAGGTTTCTCAAACCCAACCAGACAAGCCTCTCTGTTTCAAAAGGCTTTTATAGATCCATGGACCATGCTTGTGGCTGCTTTACAGTAGCAAAGTGCTCTCAGATGTGTGGTGTCCAAAAACCAGAGAGATAAATAAGACAAGAGGACCAAGAGCACATGAATTACCAGGAAACACTGTCCAATCTGTCTTGGGGACCACTGTAGGGCCAGGAACAAAATCCTGGGAGCAAGAGACGGACTGTCTCCTTCATGGGTATCCCTGATTCATCACTGTGGGTTAAATACAAATGTTTTCCGTCCTCAGTCCTTTATGAGTAGGCCATACCTATGTGTATTGGTAGGGCAGGTAGTTACAGTCACAGCTAGCATGGGAGAACAGGAGAGAATTATCTGTTTATCCAGTCTAACCCCAGGCCTCAAACTTGAGGGGAAGAGGAAGGAGAAGGGAATGGCTTTGGGATATCACCAAACTGGGATTTCTTGAGACCCAATTCACCTGAATACTCAGTAAACATAAATGATTTCTGCTTTCTGACTCCATTTCTACAATGCTGAGTGACCGTGTACCTTATAAGCAGGATGCTTTCAGAGGTAAAAGGGGCACCATTAATACTTTCACTGTAATGTACCCCAGACTATGGTCCTATATTCCCACATATATAAAAGAAATATCACATATAAAGGCTATGGGATATTTCATATATATGTGTACGTGTGTGTGTGTGTGTGTGTGTGTATATATATATATACATATATACATACGTGTGTAGTGTATGTGTGTATAGTATGTATGCATATATACATATGTGTGTATAGTATGTGTATATATGTGTGTATATATATACACATCACACACTACACACACACACACACACACACACACACACACCCTCTGCAGGCTTTTAGGAGGAATATTCACATGCCACTGTGAAATGCTGCCCTCCAGAGCCAATCACAGCTCAGGAAACAAGAATACTATCCCAGCATCTGGCAGAGGTTAGGACAACCTGACTGTTCACCCTATCCCCCACTCCCTACTATGATCCTCACTCCTAGCCTGAAACCTGGATTCCTACTTTGCTGGGACTATCTAAACCATCCATCCTCAACTTCTCCCCCGAAATCAACAACTGCATCTCCATCGAGTCCCATACCCTCCTGCCATCCAGGAGTGTCCTGAACCCCATGCCTTGTTTTCAACAGCCTTAAATAACGTCATCAATTACCACCTCTCTCCTGCACCATTAACCTCCTCACCCTCTTAGATCCATCCTATCACCATGTGAGCATGCTCTAATCTTTCCATTAATGAAAGTAGTGCTTTGGTCAAGGATAGGCCAAGATAGGATGCTTACATGCCGCCTGACTCAGTGAGTGTAGAGTGCAGGTGTATAACTCCACTTGTCATCACAGCCACGTGGCCATAACATGAGAACGACGACGGTTCATGTAGGGCCATCCCTTGGCCCTATTGCCTATAAAAAGTATAATTGCCCTACTGACACCGTACATGCGCTTGCACCCAGAGAAAGAGAGTGAGTTGGAGTTGTCTGTCTTTGCAGGTGGGCCAGTGGTGGGTGGGGAGGGGAGGGTGCGCAGGACGCAGCCTGGCTCACTCATGCCCAGAGAGAGAAAGAATTAAGCTACTGACCCTGCAGCCAAGGGAGAGCCAGCTGCTGAGAGGAGCTGCAGGGCTGATTCAAGCAGTCGAGACAGGGAGGACAGTGTGAGAAAGCTGCTGATGAAAGAATAGTGTAAAAGGGCTAGTGTAAGTAAGCTGCTAATGAGAGAGCTGCCAAATAAAGCCATAATTCACCTGCCTAGGGCCCGCCCCCATCCCCTGGAGTGTTCTTTCAGCTATCTGCTCATCCACCCACTCTCTTCAGACCTCAGCATGGGCTGGAACCTGACCTGGAACCTGACCTTGAACCTGACAGTTTCTCTGGGTACCCCTTCCCTCCTGGCTTTCTCAAGACCACACCGATCATGCAGCAGAGAATGCGCCCACTGCAGAGTAGCTTCGCCTTAAATGTTAGCTCTCATCCCTAGCAGCAGCAGCAACTTCAGCCTTTATGGTGCAAAGACTTGGGAGTGACTGAGCACAGTGATTCTCAAACTTGAGTGTTCCGCAGGCTCATCTCGATGGCATGTGACACCACAGCATGCTAAGCCCCATCCAGAGTCTGTGAATGAGTAGGTCCCTGGCTGGGCCCTGGTCATGGACATTTCCAGGTGATGTTGATGCTGCTGGTCTGGTAGGGTGACCCGCCCCATAGGTTTCCCTGGGACTGAGAGAGATTCCAGAACCTGGGGATTTGCAATGTGAAAACCAGAAAAACCCCAGGAAAATCGAGATGAATTGGTTACCTTATGCAGTCCAGAGACTACACTTGGAGAACGACAGGGTAAGGAGATAAAATCAAATAGGCTTGATGAGAATTTAGATTTGAAGGGTTAGAAAAGGAGGAATCAAAGGCAACCCTCAAGTTTCTAGCCGGAGAGAGTTGGTCCATGGTTATGTAGCGGATCTCAAATTTCACTGCCCATTGGAATTACGTGGAATCTTTAGAAATACTGATGCCAGGAACTTACCACCAGATAGTATGACTTCATTGGTATGGAATATGACCCAGGATGCAAGATTTTAAAAACAAAAAAGCCTGGTGATTTGAATGTGCAGCAGAGTTTGGAAGACACCTGGTTATTCCTTTCTTTTAGAATGGAATCCAGGAAGAATACAGGTATGGGAGAAAATTAATGAGTTTAAGTGTTCATAAGCCATCAGTGGTTCTCAACCTAGCTACATATCAGAATCCTCTAGGGAGCCTTTAAACACATTGACACCTGGGTGCCACCCCCCAAGATTCTGACTTCATTGGGCCTGAGCATTCATGGGTGGTTTAAAAATATCCTCAGGTACATACATGGCATATTATTTAACTTTAAAAAGGAAGGAAATTCTGACACACCCTGAAACATGGATAAACCTTTAGGACATTATGCCAAGTGAAACAGGCTGGTAACAAAAAGATAAACATTATTTGATGCTGCGTAGATGAGATACTTAGACAACTCCACAGAGACAGAAAATAGGACGGTGGTTGCCAGGGCACTGGGGGAGACATGAAGACTTCTTGTTTGAGGGATAAAAAGTTTAAGTTTTATAAAATGAAAAATGTTCTGGAGATTGGCTGCACACAATGTAAATGTAATTAACACTGCTGAACTGTATGCTTAAAAATGGTTAAGAATGGTGAATCTTATATCTATTTCTACCACAATTAAATAAATACTTTAAAAAGGAAAAGCAAAGCAATGTCATGATAATAGGAAATGTTTCAACCATACTTACTATATGCCAGGCACTTTTCTAAGCACTTTATTTCTATTCCATGATTAGTCCTCAGAGCAATGCTATTTGGAGTTTCTACTGTTAACATCTCCATCTCTTAGATTGGAGAATGGAGGCAAAGGGCCTGAGGAAGTTTCCCCAAGGTCTCTCTCTCTTCTCTCTTCTCTCTCTCTCCCCCCCCCCCCCCCCCCCCACACACACACACAGCAGAGAGCTGCACACCAAGCTAGCTCCTGGGTCTGAATTCTACCAACCTCACTACCCTGTCTCTGTAGGAACTGAGGAAGATGCCCCTGAAAGAGAGAAAAAAAAAAACTTTCTTCAAATATATGAAGCGCTGGCATGAGGATGCAGAAAGCTGTTTGCTCTGTGTTGACCCAGGGGATAGAATTTGAACCAATGACTGATTGAATATAGGAAAACAAATTTTAGCTCAACATAATGGGGAAAACTTATGATAGCTAAATCCATCCAAAAATAGAATGCACTGCCTCAGGAGGCGGTACTTAAGTAACAGCTAGAAATCAACTGGACACTATAAAAGAGAAGCATATACTAGGTGGGCAAGTTGATGAGAACATTTGATGTCTGTTGCAACCCTGACAATCTGTACAATTTATCTCCCATACTTTATACATTTCCATAAGTTTGGCTGGACTATGAAATGCTTTTAGCACCATAACCATGAATCCCAATTATCAATTAAAAAATCATTAATTGACTATTAATAAAGAAGGTTACTTAAAGTCTTTTAAAATGAGACAGGAACTGAAAATTTTTAAATATTTAATTAAGCACTAGGAGAGGTAAGTGGGCTCATTTTAGGGCAATTTGCAACAAGATACAGGTTTCCTGGCTAACACATACCTAATCAGAAATTCAATTAATCAAGACCAACATTACCCAAGCATTCCCGTTAATCCAGGATCTCACATAGAGCCTTTTTCCCCCTCCACGTCTTCCCACCACTTTGTCTGAGGGTGGTTAAATTCTGTATCAATTTACATGTTTGTTTACAAAATATATTGCAGACTGGGAAAAAAAAATCTAGATGGTATAGCCTGTTGTTCCTCTGCTTTTAAAGTAATCTCAGGGGTGGGGAACAGGGGAGAGGGGAAAGAAAAAGAAATAAAAAGAGAGAAAAAAAATGAAGGGGCTGGTAGGAGAAGCCTAAACACTGCAATTTTCCAACCATTTTCAACCAAATTGTCTGCAATTTCCCGGTGGCCCAGGCTCCAAATTGCGATTGAATGCTGTGGTAGTAATCCCGGCTGGAGCCCAAGTGCTGTCTCAGTAATAACAGCCAGACCCAAAACAGAACATGCAGACGTATAGACTGCCAAGGCAGAGTTCATGTTTAAAGCAAGGGAAGGCTAAGGAAATGATGCCTACTTCCCTACTCTCACTCTTTTGCTTATGGAAACAAGTAATTTGAGGTCTCCAGTAATCTGAGCTGGAGATATTACAAACTCTCTACCTTCTAATTCCCGTTTCAGATATTACAAAGTCTCTACCTCCATTCCCTCTCTTCCTGTCACTTTAAAGATAAGAAAGCTGGCTGGGCACGGTGGCTTATGCCTGGAATCCCTGCACTTTGGGAGGCTGAGGCCAGCGGATCACTTGAGGCAAGGAGTTCCAGACCAGACTTGCCAACATGGTGAAACCCCGTCTCTACTAAAAACATAAAAATTAGGCGGGCATGGTGGCACATGCCTGTAATCCCAGCTACTCAGGAGGCTAAGGCAGGAGAATCACTTGAACCCAGCAGGCCAAGGTTGCAGTGTTGCAGTGAGCTGAGATGCGCCATTGTACTCCAGCCTGGGCAACAGAGCAAGACCCCATATCAAAAAAAAAAAAAAAAAAAAAGGAAAAGAAAAAGAAAAAAAACAAAGCTAACACTCAGAGAGATGAAGTGACTTCCTGGAGGTCACACAGTGAGTTACTGTAGCAATGAGCCCGGGACATGGGATTGCTGGTTACCACTTCCTCCACTTCCTTCTCTCTGACAAAACATCTTAAGGAAAGATACTCATCTCTTTGCCAAAGCAACTTCTCTATTTGGGAACAAGAGGAGGAGAAACAGGAATAGACTCTAGAAAATTTAGTGTTCTTTACCTAGGAAAGTCAACTCTACGACCTGAGTGAATAAAATCCATCTATAAGTGAGAAGGAAGTCACATATCTAATGGTATATGAACATTTTAAACCACTAAAAGTTCATTGAAATTCATAATGAAGCTGATAATTAAATACATAAATATATGCTGTGGCAGGCATTAAATCTAATTATTGCACCTCTGAAAATCAATTTGTGTGCATGTGGTTATTAATTTGTAGTTGTCATTAATTACAAATGACACAATCAATACACAGCTCATTCTTGGCTGCCACTGCAATGGGCCCATACGAAAATTCTGTTGATGTTGGGTTTCCTGGAGAAACCAGTCAGGAGCTTTATCAATCATTTATTCCAGAGGAAGAGTTCTGAGCTGTGGTCAGTACAGCTAGCTTCTCTACCATTGGGGTGTGAGTACCTGCCCTAAATGATCTCTATGATTTCCTGTTTCTGTGTGTGACACATGGGGACAATCTAAGTGTCAACTGCTCTGCTTCACCACTTCTGACTCAGGAGTAAGTTAGATGCAGATTCCAATCTCCATTCTGCTACCACCTCTTACCATGGGATATTGGGGGCTATTTAATCCCTCTGAATCTCTATTTCCTTATGCAAACAAGAGAGGATTAATGAGGGTATCAAAAACACAGCATCCTAGGCTGAGCATGGTAGCTCATGCCTGTAATCCCAGCACTTTGGGAGGCCGAAGCAAGCAGATCACCTGAAGTCAAGAGCTCGAGACCAGCCTGGCCAACATGGTAAAACCCTGTCTCTACTAAAAATACAAAAATTAGTCAGGCATGGTGGTGCATGCCGGTAGTCCCAGCTACTAGGGAGGATGCAGCAGGAAAATCGCTTGAACCCAGGAGGTGGACATTGCAGTGAGCCAAGATCATACCACCACCCTCCAGCCTGGGTGACAGAGGCTACATCTCAAAAACAAAACAAAACAACAAAAACACAGCATCCAAAACAGGGCCAAGCACATGGCAATCATTATTATTTACCACATTTATATCGGCCTGTTTCTAGGGGAAGGTAAATATTTATTTTATAGTAATCATAAACACTAATATATATATATATATATATATATATATGTAATGGAAGTTATTATTTTCCTTGTTCTGCTGATCTCTCAAGGTTTCTATTGGGTAGGGGATCAATGAAAAAGAATAGATAAGTGTTTTGGCAGCTGAAATGCACTCTAGCAACTTAAGATCAACCTTCTTCCTTATATTGAGGAGAGAAAGTAAATCTCAGGGGCCCAACCGCAGAGAGGCTTCTCTTTCTCCACCAGGTACCTCCCATGGGAAATAATAGCTGCTCCTCCAATCCTGTGCAATCCCTCCTGGGAGGGCAACTTTGAGTCCACCATATTGAAATATTAGAGCCAGCCTGATCCCTGGATGTGGTAGGCTGTTGCATATTTGAATGGCTTTAGAGGACAGGAAGAGCCACTTTAGACCTTTAAAATGCCTTCACTAGGTATTTTTTGAAAGAACTTATTTCCAGTGACAAATATTGTTAACTTGCCTAAACTTGAATCAGGTTTCTGAATCTTTTCCTAAGCCCTCTGTGTACTTACTTATAAAATACAGTTTAGCAAAGAAACTTGCTAAGTCAGTTTAGCAAGGACCCTCCACCCTCAATATCTGATTATCCTCAATATCTGTTTAGGTTCCTCATCCACCACCATCTCCCAGGTGATTTTTGATCACCCTGGCCTGTCTTGAACAAGAATCCTGTTAGGTTTGTTCAGTCAAAATACCTCTTACCCTGCTGTTTCCTCTTAGCAATTTCCCAACCCCTGGCCACCAGACTGCCCCCTGGCTAAAAATTCCCACTTGCCTAATTAGGAGCTGAACCTAATTCCTCTCCCCGACTCCAAGACTTTGTTTCAGTGGTCCCTATGTCTATCCTGATGGTCCCGAATAAAGCCTTTCTTACTGTGCTTTAACAAGCAGCATTGAATTTTTTTTTTTCTTTAACCATTATGATGCCATGACTAAGATCAGATTCATCAATGGACTCCTAGGCCTGTCATTTAGGATCCTAGGTGTGCACCTTTGAAGTTTATGTTTTCACTTCTGACCAATCCAGGATTCATTTGTGAGTCAGACTCCTAAACGATTGCTCTGGACAAATACCTGTCAATCTGGGAAAGACAGATTTTAATTCTGAATATATGAGTAGACTGTATGAAGCTGGGTGAGAGTCTCAGGCCTCTTTTGAAAGGCCCCTCCTCAGCTGGAAGGTCTTCTTCCTGGCTCCTCCTTCTGAGTGGGGACTCTTCCCCAACTTCATGGGCTGGAAGTCTTTCTTTCTGGTTCTCTGTGTGGTCTATTTTCTGTTTTCTCTATTGGATTCTACTTCTCCCATGGGAACTTCTCTGTCACCTGAAACCCTCTTTTCAAGTTCTTGCTGACTGTGTGCTCTGCCAACCCTGTCTATCCCTGCCAGATCCTGTCCCTTCCAACCCCAGCCCCTCGCTCACTTGCACTTTAGGCTCCCTACTCTCTACTGGGGAGCTCTCAGGGGACCCAGCAGCCACTCGAAAGCAAGTACCTGAGACAAAAAGAGAAAAAAAAAATACAAACTATTTGGAAATTGGGCAAATAAAAACCCTAAAAGATCTTCTTCAAAAATATTGGTAAACAGCTATAGCCCTTGTTGAATAAGTACCCTCAACTTGTCTCATTTTTATTGGAAACACGATTTGAATAAATATATAGAGATACACCTACAAGTTTTTATTGTTCCGTTTTACTGACTCTGAACTAAAATTTTAAAAATGAAAAGTCAGAAGATCTGGTTGCATCTGTATGTATGGTTATGTACATATGTATGCTATATGTATGGGTTTTTCTACCTCTGAATAATGTTGCCAAAATACATAAAACAGCTTGATTTAATCAGCTTAAAAAATAAGTGCTTATTTAACCCTTTTCTTATTTGTCCTGAGAATACTCACTGGCAGTGCTTGCTGTGGCGGTACTTACCCCAGGATAACTTTGTCACAAAATATCTGGCTTGTATTATTATTTGCATTGCTCTGGTATATTGACTTTAGAAACAAAAGACATCATTCTATTTACAGCATTCTGTTTTTGGTAATGGTATTTCCATTTACAAAATTTAGTAATTCTCAACCACTGAAATGTCAAATCCTAGAAAAATGTAGCATTTCTACACATAATGTTAACATGGTTTTTGAACAGGTGCAGGCTGAAGATTCATTTGATGAATTCAATTTTTTTGAAATAGATGATTCTGATGATTCACATGATTTTCTAATATTTGTTCTGTTTAAAAATAATTTCAAGAACAGTTTTTATATTTTATTTTCACATTGACAATCAGTCAGATTTGCCTCTGCATGTTTACATAAAATTAATGAGTGCTTGCAGCAAGCTGCACTCTTTTTTCTAAACAGGAAAGGGGTTAAAGTATTATCTCAGAAAAGGAGAAACTAACCCAATTGTCTTCTAGTTCATGTAGGTTGGGTAAATAAGTCCATTGTAAAATTGTTGGTAAAATAAAAACAGGGCTGTCTTCAAATTTGTCAGCAATAAATACAATATAGACATTTATTTTTGCCTGGGTTTTCTGACCAGACATGTTTGTGTTGTCTCTGATAGATGTTTAAGGGCATAAAACTATAAATTCAGCCTAAGGGCAAAAGTTCACAGAAAAACTAAACTGCTTAATTGTTTGATGCATGTCAGTCATGGGGTGGAGAGAGAGAAAGGGAGAGAAGAACCACTTATAACTTTTTAGTTTATTTGCTTTTGTGATGTTTTTGATTTTTGTCTGATTTGTCAACAATAACAGCTAAAACAAACTTTAAAATAGAGGTAACTTTATTTAATGTCTCATAAATTTTTCATGAGTAATTCAAACATAATTGTTGAGCATGAATGAATTAGGTAACTATAAGTAGAATAAAGCTTATAAGTAAACTTTTCAAAAATAATTATGCTTTAAATTATGTCTACTTCCCAGCGAAAGATATGCAGAAACCGAGTGGTCTCCACAATTCCAAACAAGGTACCAGGTTCATTTTGTGGGTCTGGTTGGACAGTGGGTATAAACCAAATAGGGCAAGTTGAGGCAAGGCAGGGCACTGCCCCACCCAGGAGGTGTGTGCAACTGACTGGAAGAACAGGGGATCTCCCACTCTGGGACTTCAGTTCGGATACAGCGCTCCACCCAAGCCCTCTACAACCCACAAAACAGGAGATCTTTGCCAGGCTGAAAAGGCTCAGTGAGCTGCCTGAACAGGGCAGAACAGCAACTTTGCCTCACAGCGGCTGTCAGCATAGATCTAGGCAGAAGCACTGGCTGATGCAAAAGCCAGAAAACCAACTAGACCGATTGACCCTCCCCCTAGAGGGAAGGGGAACTAAAAACAGGGAAACAGCCCATATGGCAGGACAGGTCCCCCCACGACTAGAAAAAGCCCAGCAGACTGAAAAAACAACTCTCATGCCAGAGTTTCACACCTAGTGAGTGACCAGGAACAGTCCAGCTCAGCAGGGGGAGGGATAGCCGCCATTGCAGAAGCCGGCCTAACTTTCCTGAGTAAATAAAAGATGCAGCAACTCCACTGAACCTGGGGCAGCCCAGCAGCACCTCTGCAGGGAGACAAAGCAAAGGCCGTGTCCCCAAGCAGCTACCTCAGATCAAAACTATATAAATCCAACAAGATGGGAAGAAACCAGTGCAAAAAGAGTGAAACCATCAAAAACCAGAACGCCTCTCCCCCACCAAGAGATCACAACTTCTCACCAGCAAGGGAACAAAGCTGGACGGAGGATGAATTTGACAAATTGACAGAAGCAGGCTTCAGAAGGTGGGTAATAACAAACTTCTCTGAGTTAAAGGAACATGTTCTAACCCAATACAAAGAAACTAAAAACACTGAAAAAAGGCTGGATGAAATGCTAACTAAAATAACCAGCTTAGAGAAGAACATAAATGACTTGATAGAGCTGAAAAACACAGCACAAGAACTTTATGAATCATATAGAAGCTTCAATAGCTAAACAGATCAAGCAGAAGAAAAGATATCAGAGATTGAAGATCAACTCAATGAAACAAAATGAGAAAGCAAGAAAAGACAACAAAGAGTGAAAATAAATGAACAAGGCCTTCAAGAAATAGGGGATTATGTGAAAAGGCCTAATCTACGCTTGATGGGTGTACTGGAAGATGATGGGGAGAATGAATCCAAACTGGAAAACACTCTTTCAGGATATTATCCAGGAGAATTTCCCCAACATAGCAAGGCAGGCTAACATTCAAATACAGGAAATACAGAGACCACTACAATGATATTCCTCTAGAAGAGTAGCCCCAAGGCACATAATCGTCAAATTCACCAGGGTTGAAATGAAGGAAAAAATACTAAAGGCAGCCAGAGAGAAAGGTCAGGTCACTCACAAAGGGAAGCACATCAGACTCACAGTGGATCTCTTGGCAGAAACCCTACAAGCCAGAAGAGAGTGGGGGCCAATATTCAACATCCTTAAAGAAAAGAACTTTCAACCCAGAATTTCACATCCAGCCAAACTAAGCTTCATAAGTGATGGAGATAAAATCCTTTATGGACAAGCAATTGCTGAGAGATTTTGTCACTACCAGACCTGCCCTACAAGAGCTCCTGAGGCAAGCACTAAACACAGAAAGGAAAAATCAGTACCAGCCACTGCAAAAAAGAACCAAATGGTAAAGACCAAAGATGCAATGATGATATTACACCAACCAAAGGGCAAAACAACCAACCAATAATAAAATGGCAGGATCAAATTTACACATAACAATATTAACATTAAATGTAAATGGACTAAATGCCCCAGTCAAAAGACACAGACTGGCAAATTGGATAAAAAGCCAAGAATCATCAGTGTGCTGTATTCAGGAGACTCATCTCACATGCAAAGACACACATAGACTCAAAATTAAGGGATGGAAAAAGATTTACCAAGAAAAGGGAGAGAAAAAAAAAAAAAAAAAAAAAGCAGGGGTGGCAATCCTAGTCTCTGATAAAATGGACTTTAAACCAAAAAGATCAAAAGAGATGAAAAGCATTATGTAATGGTAAAAGGATCACTACAACAAGAAGTACTAACTATCCTAAATATATAAGCACCCAATACAGGAGCACCCAGATACATAAAGCAAGTCCTTAAGGACATACAAAGAGACTTAGACTCCCACACAATAATAGTGGGAGACTTTAACACTCCACTGTCAACATTGGACAGATCAACGAGACAGAAAATCAACAAGGAAATCCAGGACTTGAACACAGATCTGGACCAAGTGAACTTAATAGACATTTACAGAACTCTCAACCCCAAATCCACAGAATATACATTCTTCTCAGTACCACATCACACTTATTCTAAAATCAACCACATAATTGGAAGTAAATCACTCCTCAGCAAATGCAAAACAATGGAAATCATAACAAACAGTCTCTCAGACCACAATGAAATCAAATTACATCTCAGGATTAAGAAACAAACTCAAAACCACAAAATTTCATGGAAAATGAACAACTGGCTCCTGAACATTGACTGGATAAACAAAGAAATGAAGGCAGAAATAAAGATGTTCTTCGAAACCAATGAGAATGAAGAATACCAGATATAGGTGATGTGGGAAGGAAGGCAGCAAACCACCTTGCCATGTATGTACCTATGCAATAATCCTTCATGATCTGCACATGTACCCCAGAACCTAAAGTACAATAAAAAAAATTATGTCTACTGAAAAGTGGTTTAAAACACTTTTAAAATATAACTTGCAACCTTAAATTTCTGCTAAGTTAATGTGAATAGTACATACTCATTAAAATCTAGACCCAATCATGGAAAAGGAAACTTATTTTGTGTGGTCAAATTAGCTTAAGATTAAATGATCTTATTTATAAGGTTCAATTAAAAATTAGTTGTAGTAGTATACTGATGCTAAACTAGAATTTAATCTTCTCTTAAAAAAATGACAAAGTTTTCTTGGGGGTACTGATTTGACAATGTAAAAGGTTTCTTTTTAATAATTGGCTTAGAAAACAAAGATTCCGTTTTGTCAAGATAATTTTTCATGCTTCATATTGTCTTTTATCAAGTCTTTTATTATTTAAGAAAACCAAGTCTTCTCAATATTAAAAGAGCTAAGTGTTTTATCACAAGTATGTAATCTTCTGTATTTCCCTTTAAAATACCTTATTGTCAATTTCACTACATAGATAACCAAGACCATATGTAATTAAGCATTTTAAGCCTGTTGACATTTTTTACAAACTTCCCAAAATTAAATTCAAATTAATTCTTTGTGACCTTAAATTAACCCTGAGATTTTACAGTTGGGCCGCTGGAAAGTGCAAAGGCTGTCTTTCTCCTTTAAAAAGATATACACTGAACTAATTAGGCTTGTTTTAGATGTTAAATAACATAAGAAACATTGTCAAATAAATGATGCTGAACATTCTTCAAGTTATACTTATGGGTATGTTATTGATACAACCGTTCCAATAATTATATGAGAAGTCTAGAAATCAAACATATAAGTAAAAATCTTGGTTATGTTTAAACGTTGTATGTCACAGAAATAGCCAAATTTTCTTGTCAATTTCTGGTTATAATGGACTTATCATATTTTTAACCATGGCCATTTGAAGTTTTTGTCCTATACAGTAATTGTTTTCATTTTTCTATGAAAACATCCAAAATTAGCTACAATCCGAAATTGCTTCTCCTTCAAGGAGATTTATGAAAAAAAAAAGAAAGAAAGAAAAGAAAAAAACTAACACATACTTTTGAACACAGGTTTCTGACAACATTAAGATCATACCATTAAACTAAGAATTTCTAGAACTCTTAATGAAGAAGTTGATGGCTTCATGAAACTACTAATCCAACATCAAGCAGAAACAGAATTATGTGGAACTAAACGAACTGATGAAGATAACATTAATCACGTTTTGTTTGAAACATTGCTGGTTTTTCAAATGTTTTGTTTTGCAGATTTAACAAACCTTTTCCCTTAAAGCTATCTATAGCTTTTATCAATTTGGTAAAGTATGCCTTTGTGAACCAAAACTGAAACAATTATTTTTTCCCTTCCTGATCCCTCCAGAATTCAGAAACTATTCAAAAGTATTATTATTTTTATGGCAATATAGTTATTTGTATAAATGCAATAAGAATCTGTTCTCCTTGTAACGATACACAATTGGAAACAGTGGTTATGTTATCATGGCTTAGAATGGAATATCGTATTTTCAGATATGACTAGGCAACTTGAAGGAACTAAGGTTGATTTTATGAAGCCAACAAAGCAGCACTTTTACAAAATTAGCCTGAGGGTTTCCAGCCTTATAGGTAAGTAAGTAATGCCATTTTCTAGCAGGCCCAGAAATCTCATGATATTTTAGAGACTGTAAGAAGAGAGAAACTTACTTACATCTATAGGTGTCACAGATGCAGCCTGATGGTATGTCCTTGGTTTGGCTTCCTAACCTTGAGAGGCCTTTACAAGTCCAGTCCGAGATTTTTTTTGTCAAAAATTCAAGTAAAGCAAACTTTAAAATAACCTACATGGCCTATCACTATTTTTGTTGCACTATGTAAATAATCTAGTCATACTTAATAAGGCTAAACTCATTTTGCAAACAAATCAGTCTTATTTAGATTATCTTTGGAAGAAGTTGAGGTGACAGTATAGAGAAAAACTATGTTTCAGAGGAAAATTTCAGTAAACCCAATATTAGACTTTAGCCCTGTTTGCTTTGAGGTTTTATTATTTTCCTGCAATCTGGACTAGATCCTGAATTCTTCTGATTTCCTCCAATATCTGACTGTGACTCTTGACAATATTTCCAATATTCTTCCACATTTATGGCTTGTAATCACTAAAATTAAAACTGCTCTTTTCCTGAAGCCCTGTAAGTTGAAGCTGGACAATTTGATATAAACTTCAGAGAAATCACCACAACAGTTTATGTATGAATAATTTTTGTGACATTCAAATTGCAAACCATTTGGAATGGTTTGCTAGAGAGTCTGTTAGATTGCCAATGCCTGTCCTCACTCCAATTGAAGATGCTTCAAGCTCAGCATCTAGAAATCTTCTTGACTGGCTGCCCCTGGACTCAGAAACTGACTTTATAGTTTATTCCAACTATTAATCTTTGGTTTTTCTGTTATTTTCATAGAATTTAAAGTCCCCGCATTAAAGATCTGATGGCTTGCATTATCCAGGAGATCCGCCACTACTAAGTCCCAACAGATGATTCAGCTGGTCCTTAATGAACAAAAGGCAAATAAACAAGAAAACTGGCATATTACTCCCAGGAAAAAAGAATGTCTTTTCTTTCTTTGAACAAGAAGGAGGAATGGAAAATTCTTTATTTGACTAAACTTAAGTCAAGATTCTGAACCTTCTCCTAGGCCCTTCTGTGAATTTCCTTGTAAAATTCCATTTTAGCACAGAACCCTGCTATGTCTTTTAGCCAGAACTCTCCATCCTCAAGATCTAATTATGCTCAATAACTAATCAGGTTTTCATCCTCCACCATTCCTTAGGTGATGTATGATCACCCAGTCTGTCTTTAACAAGAATCGTGTTAGATTGGGTAAGCCAGAATTGCCTTTACCCCTTGTCTTAGTTTGCTTTCTCCTGCTGTAACAGAATACTACAGACTGGGTAATTTTTAAGCAATAGGAATTTATTTAGCTCAGCTTTCAGGACGCTGAGAAGTGAAGAAAATGGTGCCAGCATTTGGCGAAGGTCATCTCATGGCAGAAGGTAGAACTGAGAGCATAACAGAGAGAGAAAATCAAGTCCAAACTTATCCTTTTGTCAGGTGTTCACTCTCATAGTAATGACATTAATCCACTCATGAAGGTGGAGCCCTTATTACCTGATCACTTCTTCAAGTCCTGTCTCTTAATAGTGTCACAATGGCAATTAAACTTCAGCACAAGCTTTGGAGAGGATATTCAAATGATAGCACCCCCTGTTGCGTCGTCTTAGTAATTTTCCATCCACTGATCCCCGGATCTGTTCCTTGGCTGCACATTTCTACATGTCCATGCTGCATTCAGAGTTGAGCCCAGTCTCTCTCCCCTAGCTGCAAAACCCCATTGCAGTGGTTCTATAGCTATTGTGATTGTCCTGAATAAAAATTTCCCTACTGTATTAGTTCATTTCCACACTGCTAAATTGAACTGCCCAAGACTGGGTACTTTATAAAGGAAAGAGGTTTAATTGACTCGGTTCTTCATGGCTGGGGAGGCCTCAAGAAGCTTACAATTATGGTGGAAGGCTAAGAGAAACAATGACCTTCTTCACAAGGCAGCAGGAAGGAAAAGTGAACACAGGAGGAACTACCACACACTTATAAAACCATCAGGTCTCTTGAGAACTCACTCACTATCATGAGAACAGAATGGGGAAAACCACCCATCATGATTCAATTACCTTCAGCTGGTCTCTCCTTTGACACAATGGAGATTGTAGTGATTATAATTAAAGATGAGATTTTGGGTAGGGACACAGCCAAACCATATAACTTACCATGCTTTAACAAGTACAGTATCACTGAATAATTTTTCTTCTTTAATGCCAGGAGTAAGAGAGAAACAGATGTCCTGGTGCCAAAAGGCACTGACACTAACGTGTAAATGACTGCTCCCAATGTCTCAGAAAATAAAGGACAGGATCACTTAAAGAGATGACAAGACTTCAAAGGATCAACTGGAGGACTCAAAAATAACCCTGCCAGCATCCCAGTTTTGCCTGGGTGACTCTGTTAACAGGTATCTACCTAATCCACACAAGGCTCGGCGACAGGAATAATTTGGATAGGTCAGCAACCACATCCCTCCCTCTCCCAACCCCTCTTCTCACATCCAGCCCTGGCACATGGCCTAGTCCTCCCAGCATGGAGTTTCTGGAGGGCACATATCCAAGCTAACAAGCAACAATACACTCAGAGTGCTTGATATTGCACGATGATCAAATTGGCTTTCCTGGGGAACCCATAGATTAATGAAGCCTCCCACTACCTCCCTGTCACCCCCTGCCTGAGAAAAGGCTTGCATGATTGTTCACTTCAGGGGAGGAAAATGAGAGAGATGTAACATCACACCGAGCTAAAACACTCATCGTAAATCATTTACCCCTGACATGACTCACTTGGGCTGTACATGGTTTCTTCAACTGAGAGGACAAGAAGAGCCAGCTGAAATATTTCAGCACACAGGAAAAGCCTGCTCACTGGACTGCTCCCAAGTCTCTGGCTTGCCGATTTTCAAGTGCAGCCTTTTCCCTCAGGAGTAACGTTATCACCTAGCATGCTGGATCTGTTTTTGTTTTTCCTCCCAAAGAGTGTAAGACAATCTCTGCAAAGTGCTATGCTCTGTTAGCAGTGCCAGAACCTCTAGATTTTTCTTTGTACCTGTTCACAATTGTTACAGTTTATGCATTGAAAAGCATTTCCCTTTTAATTACTACCAACGGGCAGCTCGCTCCTTTAAAGTGATTCAGGATTGGCACTGCTCATTAAAGGATGGAATAGAAGGTGGAGCTGAAATATAGCTAATTATGTCAGGTTCTAGAAAGAGCAGGTGAAAGCTTTTCATCTGGGACCTTTGCAGATCGCTAAGATCGCTAAAGAGTCTTGAGCTGATAAATAGGTTGGAGTCAGGCAATGGAGCATACTGTGATGCCAACGCCCACGCTGCTAGGGAGGTTTCTAATGTCATCCATGAGCTCTGTGAGGTGCTGAGGATGGAGCATGGGAGAGAGGGAGACGTGGGAGAAGTAACCGTCCCTCACCCTCCCTGCCTACTTCTCTAGTCTCAGACTGTAAAGTCCTGGCAACATAGGTGAACCTGGAGGGCACTATGCTAAGTAAAATAAGCCAGTCATAGAAGGACAAATACTGTAGGATTTCACTTATACGAGGTCTCTAAAACAGTCAAACTCATAGGAACAGAAAGTAGAATGTGAGCTGCCAGAGGCTGCAAGGAGAGGAAATGGGGCATGGCTATTCAATGTTATAAAGCTTCAATAATGCAAGCTGAGTAAGTTCTAGAGATCTGCTGTACAACACCATGGCTTGAGTTAATGAGACTGGGCTGTACACCTCACAATTTGCTAAAAGGGTAGATTTAATGTTAAATATTCTTGCTGCATGAAATTTAAAATACCCTGGCAAGACAAAACAAAGGGTCAGAAAAGTATGGCCCACAAGTCAGGCCTACTGCCTGCTTTTACTTTTGTTTTTTGTAGTTAAGAGTTAAAAAAAGAAGAAATAATGTTTTACAACGTGTGAACATTATCTTAAATTTACATTTTAATGCTTTAAGTAAAGTTTTATTGGAACATGTATTAATTACACATTAGCTGCTTTTGTGCCACAGCAGCAGACTGGGGTGGCTGCAACGGAGACTGTGTGGTCTGCAAAGCCTAAAATATTTACGGTCTGGCCTGCAGAAAAAATGTTTGCTGACCCTATTTGCTGACCCCATTTGGTCAGAGTTGAACTATAGCTGTGAGGTACAGAAACTGCTTTGAACTAGGGGTGAAGAGATCTAGATTTGACGCCTATCCCCAACTTTGGGAAAAAATTATATACCTCTCTGATCACAGGTATCTCCATTTGTAAGGGATGTTGTTTTGAAATTTAAATAAGATGAGCTATATGGGAGGAAAAAACTTGGCATGATGCTTGGTATAAAGTAGATGTTCAATAAATATTAACAGAATGAATAAAAGAATACATTCACATATAACCTTTACCCTGTGCATTTTAAAGCTCCCACTTTGGTTCTTTCTCTTCAAGAAAGTTTCCTATCTTCCCAGCTAAACTTGTCCAAAATGCCCTCCTCCTCCTTTAAATGTCTGCAGTGTTTTCCTAACTTCTCTCTCTTTTCTACCTCGAGAAGACCTCTTGTTATTAGTTTCTATGGGTGTCTAGTTCATCTTCCTTTCTGGATTGTCAGGTCAGGTGACACCATCACTGTTGTGCAGAATCTAGTCAAGAAGATGTGTATATGCCACCTGTAAATGAGGAATGTCAAATACAGAGCTCAGACAACAAGTTACAGCATTTCATAGAGGACTGAGGTGCTCAGTGAAGGCTTCACAGCAGAGGTGGGCCTGGAGCCGAGCTTGAAAGTCCACAGTTTCGCCTCTGCAGAATCTTCCCTAGAAAGACAGAAGTGGCACAAGCTGGGACAGTAATACATGAGCCAAGTATGGAGACTTGTTTCAGGAGTGCAGCAACTAGATTGGGGTGAAACATGAAGAGTGGTGTCAAATGGGTCAAGATACTTGGGGCTGCAAATGGCAGAACGCCATGTTCAAACTTGATAAAAACCTAGGAAAAATGTATTCTCTCACTTGACTAGAAGTTGAGAAAATAGAACTCTAGGCACAGGATAACTTAGGTTCAGTTTCTCTACAATGCTCTTGACTCTGTCCATCTCTCAGTAAAGCTTGTTCTGAGACCTTGTTTCCCACACGGCATCAAGATGGCAGCCTGCAGCTCCTGCAGCCAATGTGCTCCCTTCCTCACACCCAGAAAGGAAGGGAGAGAGAAGACAGTCTCTCTCCTACCCGTGGAAGGAAGGCCCTTTTTTTTCCTCTCTGACTGACCCAGCTAGAGTCACGTGATCACTTCTGGGAAATATCAGCCTGACTTCCTGAACTGGTCTCCAGCAAGAGCCTGTAGTGGAGTCACCATGACTGGCTTAGACTAACCAATACCCGTCCCAGGGAGAGCTTCCCCCAATCACATAGGCTGCAGGGAGAAGGGATGGATTCCTGAATAAAGTTGGGGTACTTGTAGGAAAAAGGAAGGAGAGCAAGATGCTGAGCAAGCAACTCTCTGTCCTCTATGGCTAATAAATCACTATGAATGGCATATTGAAGTTAGGTTGTGAAATAACAGGGAATATCAAAATCAGAACTGCAGGTTGTATCCTGAAGAAGAAAATGGGTTTCTGATTGCTCCCTGCCACAAGCAACTCATGCATGGGTTTGTAATAGCCTGAACAAACCTGGCAAAAGCTAGGCCAAAACATTTAGGAGAGGAGGAGAGAGAAATAAGTTGTTATAACCCAGATTTCACTTTGACTTTCCGTGAAGCACAGACAAAAAAAAAAATGCACATATATGTGTCTATAGGGTTTCACTCCACAATCTTGTTATTGGCCCAAACAATAGCTTCAGTCTTTTAATTACTAATGCCCAGGAAAATAATTCCTCTCCTTGGCTTCCTCTCTACTGCAGCTTACCCAGAATAGCACATGCTATATATTGTTTTTAGAAATGACAGAAATATTTCTGGTGCTTGGGTTAAGTAATTAAGATTTGCTGTGGGAACACCGAGGAACCCCATTAAAATGTCTGTGTAGCTTGGCAAATGAATTACTTACTGTTTAATTACTAAAAATTACTATCAATTACTAAATGTTACTGCAAATTACTTGCAGAATAGACACATTTGTTTGTGGCTATTAATGATTTCAATTACTCCTCATAGTTAATTGGTTTCTGCGTGCACACAGGTATCAACTGTCGAATAGGAGCTCAGCAACAAAGGTTGTTCCTCTTCTTTTAGCTCAGGGCTGAGAAATTAAACACTGGACCCCCTCATTCCTCTAGGTTTCCGTGTTTCTTAGCATTGCTTGCCTGAGACTCCTGGGACTGGAAAGGACCTCAGAGACCTCTTCCAGGGAGCAGAGGAGGAGGCAGGACCCAGAGGTAAGTGGTTCCTCAGAATCATACAGCCAACCCTACAATATGGATCAACATCAAACACTTTCTGCACAGGGAAAGATCCAGTCACAAAAGATCAAAATTGCCTGATCCCATTTATATAAAATGTCCAAAATTGGCAAATCTATCGAAATAGAAAGTAAACTAGCTGCTACCTGAATCTGGAAAGCAGGGGATAGAGCTGGGGAGTGGGAAGGGACAATTAGGGGAGTGAGGAGTGACTGTTAATGGGCATGAGATTTATTTGGGGACTAACAAAGATGTTCTAAAATTAGATTGTGGAGATGTGGAGATGATTGTATAACTCTGTAAATACTAAAAACCATTGAATTATATACTTTAATTGGGTAATTATTATGGCATATAAGTTATATCTCAATACAGCTGTTAAAACAAGTATTTTTAATTATACAGTTAGAAGATGATAGGGCTGGATCGAGGAGCTGATGCTCCTGACTCCCACTTTATCGCTCTTTCCACTGGACCATCCTGCTTCAACAGATGCCAAGCTTGCTGGAATTTGTAACTCACTGAAGAAGATGGCCATTAAGACTCATTGTTGAAATCGTGGTCCTATTTATGAAGGGTTCACTTCCAGCTATTTGTAGATTATTAAGAGGGCATAAACTATGTTCATTAAAGCAGGATAAAATGCAACCATAAAATGCATGTAATAACTGAAAACCAAATAAAATGATGTCTTAGCTAAGAATGTATTCATCATGCATAAAATAACATAAAACTTGTGACAAGGGTTTGCCAGCTGGTAGTTTATTTGGTGTGCCAATCCTGTGGAATGGGATGGAGGGAACAGGAAGGTAAAAAGGTAAAGGAGAAAAAGCCAATCCCAGGGTCTATTACTGATTTGATCAATGGTCACAAATAACTGAGACTCAATCCCTCTAGGCCCTTGAAGAGTTGTGTACCCTGTGCTTCAGAATTGTTCACAATAAGGAGAGGGAAATATTCAGGCACTGGCTCCTTACCCACCGGTAAAGAATTTTCCCAGGTGTTGTCTAACTCCCTAGCTCTTCCAGATAAGTATTTGAACCAGCACAACTGAGAAAGATCCCATAGCATCTCCAAGGTAGAGACAGAGAAGCCCAAGAGCAGAAAGGAAGAGATAAGCCACAAGACTCCGGCCACTCTGAGCAGGTTACCTGTGCATGTAACCTGTTGTTGCAGCAATTGCCAAAGCCACAGGTAAGTAAGTCAGGAAAGTGTGAGGTGGAGGATCCAAGATGTCCCACAGAAGATATATTATAAGAAAAACAGAAGCTCACCCACAGCTCCCACAAGAATCAAATTAAGAAAAATTGAGTTGGTAACATGGGTGAAGAATCTCCAGTCTAGAATAGAGTTCACCTATGTCTGGAAGGTTGGAGAGTTTTGACAGAATTCCAGCCTTTCAGTGCTTTGGAGGAATATTATATGGGCCAAAAGTCCTGCCTATACTTTCTCAAATAACCACACTCAAAAATAAATACTTCTGGCCAGGCACAGTGCCTCATGCCTGTAATCCCAACACTTAGGGAGGCTGAGGAGGGAGCGTTGCTTGAATACATGAGTTCAAAACCAGTCTGGGCAACATGACAAAACCTCACCTCTACAAAAAATACAATACAAAACAAAACAAAAATGAGCTGGGCATGGCGGTGCACACCTGTAGTTCCAGCTACTCAGGAGGCTTAGGTGAGAGGATCACCTGAACCCAGGTTGAGGCTGCAGTGAGCCATGATCACATCACTGAACTCCAGCCTAGGTGACAGAGTGTGAACTTGTCTCAAAAAAAATAAGAAGAATACTTCTACACCCTTCCTACTCCCCAGCATCCTTCAGTGTTCTTAGCTAGTATCTGCCCAATCTTATTCCCTGGAAATTTTTCTTTAGATGGGTCAACCCAATACCAGTTTGTATGTCAGGATTCTCCAGAGAGACAGAACTAATAGGATACAGATACACACACCACACACACACACACACACACACACACACACACAGAGAGAGAGAGAGAGAGAGAGAGAGAGAGAGAGAGAGAGAGAGACGTTTATAACTTACACGATCACAAGATCCCACAATAGGCTGCCTGCAAGCTGAGGTGTAAGGAGAGCCAGTCCAAGTCCCAAAACTGAAAACCCAGTGTTTGAGGCAGGAAGCATCCAGCATGGGAGAAAGATACAGGCTAGGAGGCTAGGCCAGTCTCTTTTTCTCACATTTTTCTGCCTGCTTTATATTCACTGGCAGCTGATTAGATTGTACCCACCAGACAAAGGGTGGATCTGCCCTCCCCAGCCAACTGACTCAAATGTTCATCTCTTTTGGCAACATCCTCACAAACACACCCAGGATCTATGCTTTGTATCCTTCAATCCAATCAAGGTGACACTCAGTATTAACCATCACACAGTTCAATATTTTCACTCAACTCTGCACACATCTTCCACACATTGGAGAAAGGACATCCCTTCAATAAATGGTGATGGGAAAAGTAGATATACACCTGCAAAAGAATAAAACTAGACCCCTGGCCTGGTGCAGTAGCTCACACCTGTAATCACAGCACTTTGGGAGGCCATGGCAGGTGGATCACTTGAGATCAGGAGTTCAAGACCAGTCTGGCCAACATGGTGAAACTCTGTCTCTACTAAAACTATAAAAAAAAAAATAGGCTGGCATGGTGGCACACTCCTGCAGTCCCAGCTACTCCAGAGGCTGAAGCAGGAGAATCACTTCAACCCTGGAGGTGGAGGCTGCAGTGAATCGATGTCACACCACTGCATACCAGCCTGGGTGACAGAGCGAGACTCTGTTTCCAAGAAATTAATAAATAAAACTAGACCCTTATCTCTCACTGTATATAAAAATCAACTCTAAATAGATTGAAGACTTAAATGTAAGACCTGAAACTATAAAAGTACTACAAGAAAACATTGGAGAACGCTGCATAAAATTGGACTGAGCAAGGATTATTTGAATAAGACCTCAAAACCACAGGCAACGAAAGCAAAAATAGTCAAATAGGGTTACATCAAACTAAAAAGCTTCTGCACAGCAAAGGAAACAATCAATAGAGTGAAGAAACAACCTACAGGATGCGAGAAAAACTATGTATCTAACAAGTAGTTAATATCTATACTATATAAGGAACTCAAACAACTCAACAGCAAATAACAATAATCATCAGATTAAAAAGGAGGGAAAGCCTGAATAGATATTTCTCAAAAGAAGACATACAAATTGCCAACAGATACATGAAAAAGTCCTCAACATCAATTATCAGGGAAATGCAAATCAAAAGCACAATGAGATATCATCCTGCCCCAGTTAGGATGGCTATTCAAAAAAAAAAGCATGGCAAGAGCTGCTGCGGTTGTGGAGAAAGGGTAACTATTTGGCACTATTGGTAGAAATGTAAAAAAAAAAAATAGCCTTTATGGTACAGTATGGAAGTACCTCAAAAAATTAAAATGTAAGCTATCATATGATTCAGCAATTCCATTACTAGGTATATATGCAAAAGAAGTGAAATCAGTATATTGAAGAGGTATCTGCACTCCTATGTTTATTGCAGTGCTATTTACAATAGCCAAGATATGAAATCAACCTAAATGCCCATCTACAGATGAATAAATACAGAAAATGTTATCTATATCTATATACGCAACAGAACACCATTCAGCCATAAAACAGAATGAAATCCTGTCATTTGTGACAGGATGAATGAACCTGGAGGACATTATGTTAAGTGAAATACACCAGGCACAGAAAGACAAACCCTGTATGTATAGCTCATATGTGGAATCTTAAAAAGTTGATTTCATAGAAGTGGAGAGTAGAATAGTGATTACCAGAGGCTGGGAGGCAGAGAGGGGAGTAATGCAAGAGGTTTATGAATAGTTATAAAGTTACAGTTAGACTGAAAGAACAAGTTCTTGTGTTCTATAGTAGGGTGATTATAGCAAATAATAATGTAGTGTATATTTCAAGAGCAGTAGAAGAGTTTGAATGCTATCATTGCAAATGATAAATGTTGAAAGTGATGGATTTAACTTTAAATTTTTAAAGTTAAAAATCTGCTAATTACTCTGATTTGATCATTAGACAATGTATACATGTATTGAAACATCACAATGTGCCCCATAAATATGTATGATTATTATGTATCAATTACAGATTCAAAAATTAACTTTTAAAAAGAAACTTAAAATGTTAAGCGGTGTATGAACTCAGAAAGCCTGACTGCAGAACCTACGCTCTTCCACTTGTACCGCACTGCCTCATAGATGTCAGAAGGAGAACAACTGAATGAGCAAAGTGTAATGCAGGGGCTGTTTTACAAAGTGATGAGCAGTGTTAAGAGAAAGAGTGAAATATGTCAAGGCAACAACAGCAGTTCCCATCCCTTGGCTCTCAAGGCAAGGGAGGGAATAGCCACTAGAAAGGCACTAGAAAGCTAGAGGTGAGAGCAGCCCCGTGGAAGCTGTGACCTTGCCCAGAGAGATCAATCTCTGCCAATCTTCAGGACAGAAGGAAAGAACCAAAAGAATAAACATTTCAACCTCTCTCTCTGATTTCCTGTTGATGCCTTCCATCGACTGAACCCAAGCAGAAACCAGAGGGCAAAAGGGCAAATTGAGACAGTCCTCAAAGGTCAATGTCCCTAGACTGAGATCAAAGAGAGGGGTAGAGAAGGATATGGAAAGCAAACAGAAGAGATGCAGCATGAAGTCTGAGCTAAGATCTAAGCACTGTTCTGATTTTAACTCTCCAGGGTTTTTCCTCGAGGGGCTCAGAGTTGCTTTATACTTGGGGAAAGGGGACAGCTGCTCCAATCCTGTATCTAACTAACAGGAGCCATACCTAAAACAAGAGCAGGTGCAGTATCTTTCAAGGCCATCCCTAAATGACATCATCAAATGTTATCATCTTCAGCACAGTCAACCCAGCATGGAAAGAAGGTCCCAGCTGCTTCTCCTAACACAGATATGCCTTTCAAGATCTGCCTCATTCCAATAATTGTAAATGACTCTGTTGAACAATCCCTTTTGAAAATGAGGCTGACCAAAAAAACACCTGTGTTGGGTATATATAACAGTTCTCAAATTTCACTCTAACCAGCACAAAGGAGGTTTCAGGTCTTGACTATATATACTAATTTAAACAGTTTTAGTACAGGTATTGGAATACACATCTTTAGGTCTTGACTATGCAGCTCTAATTTAAATAGTTCCAATCCAAAAAGACTTGTAAGAAATTATTCTAAAATCATCTTATAATTATATACATTTTTCCTATTCTAACTTAAATGAATCAAAATGTACAAGAAGTAAAAGAGCGACCTGACCATCATGGTTTTATCTGAGCCCCAAAAACACTGAACAGATCCCTAGCAAGCAATGGCCACTCACGTGTGTCCATTCCGTTTTGGCTGAGTTTGCACTCTAAACCAGGCACTATGCTAAACACTTAACCAGCAGTAACTGCTATAGCCCTCACAGCAATCCTAAGAATAAAGTACTATTTTGAATCCCATTTCACGAACAAGGAAATGGAGGCATGTGGTGATTAAGTCAGAAGTGATCCAGTGATCTTGTTTGCTGGACTAAGATCACAAGAGTACACAAATGAAAAATAAGACGACAATGAATTTTAGCTGGGAAGAGACGATACTGACGAAACAATCTGTGGAAAGTGAATGGCAATAGGAATCAAGGCTCCAATGGTTCAGAAAGTAAGTGATCAGGGTGGGTGAGGGCACTTGGGGAGTTTTGTCCATGGCAGTGGAAACTAGGCTGAGGACCAGGAGAAAGATCAAGGAGGGCAGTGAGTGGGGAGGGCAGTGAAGGTGGAGTCAGAGAGGGGGCAGATCTAGTGGACTTGGCCAGGACAATGAGGAGCTGGGATCCTGTCAGTGGTGAGGGGGCAGGTCAGAGAGGGGGTCTTGACTGCCCTTTCCATCCTTCCCCAATTGCCTGCTCCCTGCTGTGTGTCTGTCTCACTGCCTCACACAGCAATGAGCCAACCCTGATGCTCCCTTCCCTGCCTCTCCGAGCCCTGTCCAGTCTTACACTGCACACTTCCCACTCCCTGCAGGCTCTATCGGACGGGCTGTAAATAGCCTGTTTGAAAGTAATTGCACGTTTGGTGCTGGTGCTTGCCATTTGTAATTGCTCATTCTTTCCCCAGCCACTTCCTCTCTTCCTATTTCCCAGGTTTGATTCCTAGGATAGAAGCCTTCCAGGCAAGTGACTGGAGGAGATAACGAGGGCCTCTGGGCCTCACAATTCAACCAGACTTTGCTGCCCAGGGAGCCACTCTGCACTGACTACCTGCCCTAAGCCACGGGACAGAAAAGGGAGAATGGACTCACTCCTTTCTAAATGATTCTCTGAGCAGCAATGGACTGGTACAAAGCAGTCTCCCCAGATCTAGGGAACACGGGCTCTCCTGCCCTGGCACTTGGGCAGCAAAGGCCAGCCTCTAATGGTGTTAGTCTACTTGTCAGCTATACTTCTGGTAGCCTTTGCTTTGCTTAAGTCCCTCAGATCTCAAGTAATCAGGATTAATTTACTGAATATCTACTATATATAAAGCTGTCCTGAGAGCTCATTTTGACATATTTCCCCTCAAAGTTAGGCACACAGTGACATAGCCCCACATCCTACAGCTTACACTGCTGCCTCCATTGGCCTGGTCCTGCACAGAGATAGCTGAGCAGTAGTGAAGCAAGTCCCATGGGTGCCCAGCCATTTCCCATATGCCCCAGGTCACACTCTAGCCATTGACACCCTCAAACAATGACTGACAGGAGTTGATAAATATCCTTTCTCTCTTACCTCTCAGACGAGATAATCTTGAAGTGTGTATTCGACACTGGCTTCTAGATTGCTGTATTAGTCCATTCTCACATTGCTATAAAGAAATAGCTGAGACTGGGCAATTTATAAAGAGACGAGTTCAATTGGCTCACCGTTCTAGAGGTTGTATAGGAAGTATAGCAGCTTTTGCTTCTGGGGAGGCCTCAACAATCTTCCAATCATAGTGGAGGGTAAAGAGGGAGCAGGCATGTCTTCCATGGCCAGAGCAGAAGCACCAGGGTGGGGAGGAGTGGGGAGGTGCCACACGCTTTTAAATAACTCATTCACTATCACAAGAATAGCACCAAGGGAGAACTATGCCCCCATGATCCAATCACCTCTGGCCAGGCCCCACCTCCAACACTGGGGATTACAATTTGACATGAGATTTGGGCAGGGAAACAGACTGCCCAGGAAAAATTATATTCCAGATGCTTGCAGTGCAAATTTGCTTGAAAACACAGTTTTGTTTACTTCTCTCCATTCACTCTCTACTTAGCATTGTTGGTATCTCCTTCAAATAAAATATTGGTACTTGTATCCTTGTCTCACGGTCTTCTTGGAAAATCAACATTAAGTCCGTTGGTACCAGAAGTAGTATTAAGAAGGAGATTCTCAGAATGGAATTCTAAAATTAGGTCACTTGCTGGCCACATGACAAGGATCCCACTACTGGTAATAAACAAAGTGAAATAAGACACATTATGGTTGTATAAAATTCATAATCCTACTGAAGTGCTTAAAGAAGGCCTTATCTTCTGCAGATGAAGAGAGGACTGCTGAAAATCAGGCCAATAACCTGATTTCCAAATGTCAGGATTATAAATATGGCTGAATTCACAGCTCTGGTAATTTTCCTACACTTGCATCAGAAAAGGGATGCCTGGAATAGGAACATCTGGGTGGCTGCACTTAAACCGCATTAATTGGATTTAATGAGTGAAAAATATCAAGATATCTGGATACCTTGTAAAGACACATGTGCACCAGTTACTGGGAGGTAAACCTGCAAAGATCAAGGAGCCAACTCCATCACTGAAGACTTTAGTGGTCCAGTGGGGTGCAGTACGTCAAGCCATTCTCTCCAAGGATAAATTATTGTATCTTGCATCTCTCACCACCTAGGAAAAGACTCAGCACTTCGTAGGTGTCTTTGCATTTTTGATGACCACACATATCACTCTTAGGAATACTGCTGTGACTCATTGTGACTTAGAATTGTCAGTTTTGAGCGGTGACCAGGGTCAAACAGAGTTTTGCAATAGGCCGTGGTACAAGTGGCCCTAATGATTCCCCCATATGATTCATAAGCTTCCATGATTTTTAGACATATTCTTGTCTAAAACTTGTCAGATAAGAGTGCTCAGTGGCATTTCTAGAAAGCCTAAATTGCAGGGTTGAGGTACAGAACCCCAGGGCTCTGGAGCAAGACCATGCCACCTACAGCAGCACATTACTCACTATTTAAAAGGCAGCTCCCGGCATGCTATTAAGCCACCTGACTATGCAATTTCCATGACTATATTACTGTAGGTGCCAAAGAGGAGCTGGATATTTTCAGACACGTTAAGTTACAAGGTTGAAAGGGCCCAGCAGCAATCCATTCTACAATGAAGGGTGGTCTGGATCCCCATGCCAGAGGTTGTGTGCACTGAACCTCTTGTTCAGCTCATATTTCTGGCCCCCTCAGCTGACTAGAGTATACAACACCTAGGTTTGGTTCATGGTAGGTTCAGCTTGCTGTTTTTCTGTGAGTATAAAAGGGATGGCTGTCATAAAACAGCCCCCTCAGGAATAGTTCTGAAAGATAGTGGCGCATGGAAAACCCTCCAGTGGACAGAACTTTGAGCAGTAAACATTTGAATGGAGGGTGAAACAGCCCGAGTTAAAGATATCTGTCTACTTTTAGGCAGTGGTGACTGGATTGAACAGCTGCCTGTGGGCCTTGGAGGAGTCACTTTGAACAATCAGAAACAAAGAGGCCTGGGAATAAAGCTGGGTGGACTCACGGGAGTGGGCACAGAGTGTGTTGATGAGAGAGCATTCACCTGAGAAAATGCACTCAACCAGCAGGTGGACATGAGGATGCATCCCACAGCAGTGCTTTAGCCCCTGTCTCAGCCATTTCTTGCACAATGGACCTGTGCATGGAGTAGTCACAGAGCAGAGGTGGAGGCGATGCATGCATGGGCTGAGCAGCATGGGTTCCATGTCATTAAGCCTGATAGTTACCGCTCTTCTGAATGTCTGACCTCTCAGCAATAGGGATTATTGATACTGTGCCCCCGACACAGTGCCGTCTCTCTAACAGACCACACGGTCCCTTAGTGGTAAAATGTTCACACTGGATCCCTCTATCCTGGAGGAGACAGTGATTCCAGATGGATGTATTTCAGATGTATTTGGAGTGTTTTCTTGCCTTCCCTGCGCACAGTGCATTTGTCAGCTCCACCATGTGAGGCTTTGCAAAGCATCTCATGTTTCATAACAAACCTCTAAACATCCCCTCCGATGAAGGGGTCCATTTTGTGATAAAATTAAGTATGACAATGTGCACAAAACCCCTAAGCCTGCACAGGCAGATACAACATTTAGAATCTATCTACAGATAGTCTGATAAGTTAACATGCTCCCATGCTGAACCACAGACTCCACAGCTAGTATTGCCCATGCTATGGCCATTGGACAGTGGTCAGCCACAGCTGCACCTAGAATCCAGAGGTCTCCACAACCATTATCACTGTCAGAGGACTTCCCACCATTGTTGCTGCTTTACCTCACTAGCACCTGATTCCAATCTGGGGCAGGTATGTTTGACCACAGCTGGATTGGGTATGGTGACCTACCTGTGAAAGAGGCTGGAAAATGCCAAAATGCCCTTTCTGTGAAGGAGGCTGGGAAACAAATGCATTTTCAGATTCTGTAGGAGAAAGAGGGCTCCAACTCCCATAAAGACTCAATAAGATGTAAAATTCCTGAACATAGAAGGCGGGAACATAGACAGCCGAAATAAACAGCAATGTCCAACATATGCCTTCTTTTAAACTCAAAGCAGCTCCATGTATTTGCTGTGATAAACCCTTATCAGCCTCAGTTTCCTCCTCTATAAAGCTGGGGTGTATGACTGGCTCTCAGTCACCCAGGAAAGTGGTAGAGAAGGATTCAAACTCAGTGTTCCGGTTGCTACTCCTGTGTTCATCCCATGGCATTGTTTGCCCTTCTCTTGGGGTTATTTCCCCTCTATCCCTCTTGAAAGCACCGTGTCTGGCCCTGAGGGTACGTTCCCTATCTACTCTGCCCCCTATTTTTCCGAAATGAGTGACCCAGAGGAACTCCTCAGTGAAAACCAACCACAGAGTACTCATCTCTCCCCAGTCATCACAGGAGAGATTCTCTGGGTCTCTGAGGTGCTGAGCCCATAGACAGGCCCTTGGGCTTCTTTATGGGGTGCTCTGTTTTCCTGCTGCTTTGGGAGGCTGCGTCCTCACCACTCATTACAGTCTCTGCAGTATGCAAGTTCTGTAGCCAAGGTTCACATAACTGGGAGTGTATTTACGGCAGTCCATACACTTTCTTAGGAAAATATTGATTTTCTAACAACGGAATGACTGGAGAGCCATTAAATCAGACTAGTCTGTCATAAACTCCAGGATTAACCAAAGAATACTTTTACCTTTTCTTTCATTCTCTCATGAGCCATGGGAGGTAGATACCTCCACTTAAGCAGGTAGGATTGCAGCATTTATTACTTGATTTCAACAAACCACCTACTCCCTATAGGGAATTCCAACAAATTCCCTACCTTGGTTGCCAGATAAGTAATTAACCATTCTGGTTATTACTTTAAAGGTTGACTGACAGGAATAAGGAAGGCTGACTTTGTCTACAAAAACATCCAAAAGCTCACAATGGGAGTTGCATCCCATTATTGCAAGGTGCAAGAGGGGGGGCATGGATTATGATGGCATTGGGGGTCTGCTCTCCATCCCTACCCCGACTGGAGGATTTCTGAGCTCATTATCCGTTAAAGTCTTAGTTAGAGGAGTCATCAGTGAGGTGAGGATTTCTTTTTTCCTTTTTGGGGGAAGATCTCTATCTTTCTTCTTTATTGATTGCTTGCTTTTCATTTTATATCCTTTCTCCCTTGCCTGAAATGAGAAAAATGAGCCCTTGCCACGGGCTTTAAACTTTACACCCAGACAATATCTCCCCCTTATCTAATGCCAGGCAAGAAGCTTCAGCCCAGAGGACCCTGGGTAATGCTACAACAGATTATGTCATAAAACGGAGAGATAAGCAAAAGAACCAATCTAAAAGACGAAGCAAAATTTACCTTTCCACCTCCCTTTGCTCCCCTTTAGAAGAAGGCTTTAAATCAGTCTGCCTTTGCCATAAATTCTCTTTCTAAAATTTGATAACAAGTGCAATATTTTCCATGGAGATTGGGTTCTAACTAGATGGGGGTTGCAGGGTGGTGAGCTAGCAGGGTTTAGCAAAGTAATAAAATGCCATGATTGATCCTGGTCGGTGGGGTTGCTTGGCATTACCGCTATTCTTAGCTGGTAAGCATAATCCAGCCAAGTCATAAATTTTGTTTCTTCCAGTCGACAGTCGAGTCTGTATCGATCCCGATTTGTTGTTCTGTTTTCGTGTAATTGCTCTGCGTGATTAAGACTCCAGGTTGGGAAGGAATCCCGACCAGCCAGGAGCACAAAGGGAATAAACACGGTATCAGGTTTCCTCTGCCACCCCCCACCCACCACCCCAAGTGAATACTGAGATGGAGACAGAGGAGCTGAGCAGCTCTGGAGAGCCAGGTGCCCAGGGGCCAGGCTGTAGGTGAGCTCAGGCAGGCTGTGGAGCCATAGTTCCTGCCTGCACCAACCAACACTCCTCCAAAGCATGCACTGGCCGATGCTCTCATTGGGCCTGACCATGTTGTACACTTACAATGAGATTTCTTTCCTCTTAAAAGACAAGGTCTTGTTCTGTCACCCAGGCTGGAGTGCAGTGGTGCAATCATAGTTCACTTCAGCCTTAAACTCCTGGATTCAAACAATCGTCCCACCTCAGCCTCCCAAACTGTGCGAGGATTACAGACATAAGCCACCTCACCCAGCCTGAAATTTCTTAAACCCTTTTCTTCTGTGGTCCTGCTAGATGTGTCGGAACTTAGTGGGTGAGACCTGTCACTATACATGGGAAAACTGAGGCATGAGTTGGATATGAACTACTTCAAGGTCACACACACTAAGCAGCTATCTCCCACCCAAATCACCCACAAACTAAGCCTTCGAGCCCAAATTGGGTGCTGTCAAAGAAACCCTGAGCAGAGGGCTAGGTGTCCTAAATCCCAGAGTTCAGAGCTTGGGTAGCCCGTGTTACTTAATGTTGAAGCAGAAGTTTATAGTCCATCAGTTATAGATTGGCCAGAATGCAAACATACTCATTTATCTCCCTCACTAGCTGTGTGGCTTTGAGCAAGTGACTTAACCACTCTGAGCCTCAGTCTTCTCATTTGCAAATTTAGCATAATGTTACTACTTGCTGCATAAGGGATGAGTGATATTTCAATGAGATAATACAAGAAAGTACTTGACAGAAATGATAGTAACTATTACGCTACATGATGCCCTATTCTATAATCCTTATGCTTTGGGAGGCCAAGGGGGAAGGATCACTTAAGGCCAGAAGTTCAAGATCAGCCTGGACAATGAGATCTCTTCTCTACAAGCAAAATTTAAAAATTAGCCAGGCATAGTGGCGCATGCCCGTAGTCCCAGATACTTGGGAGGCTGAGGTGGGACGATTCTTTGAGTCTAGGAATTAAAGGCTGCAGTGAACTAAAATCATGCTACTGCAATCCAATCTGGGTGATACAGTGAGACCCTGTCTCTATATTAAAAAAAAAAAAAGAAAGAAAGAAAGAAAAGAAAAGAAATAGCAGAGTGCAGTGGCTCAAGCCTGTAATCCCAGCACTTAGGGAGGCCAAGGCAGGCAGATCATAAGGTCAGGAGCTTGAGACCAGCCTAACCAACATGATGAAACCCCATCTCTACTAAAATACAAAAATTAGCCAGGCGCACCTGTAATCCCAGCTACTCGGGAGGCTGAGGCAGAAGGATCACTTGAACCCAGGAGGCAAAGGTTGCAGTGAACTGAGATCATGCCACTGTACTCCAGCCTGGGTGACAGAGTGAGACTCTGTCTCAAAAAATAAAAATAAAAAAATAAAATAAAAATAGAGAAAGAATAGCAATTATTATTACTATTATTCTAAGCCTTACAGTTCCCAATAGATAGAGAAGCATGTGGTACAGAAATATTTTGAAACTTTCTAAGCAAAGAAGGCTTTTTGTAGTGCAAGAAAATTTATATTTTGATACCCTGGAGTGTCTTATCCAAACCTTAGAAAGCTAATTTAAAATAAGGCTATGCACCTTTAAATAGGAACTCAAATAGATTCCAGAGCACTGCACTGTCAGGTGCCAGTTCAACTTTATTTAGTTCCACTCCTCTTGGAGATGAGAATGGGAATTCCTCACTCCATGAACTCAGTGATATGGCAGCTAAATCATATGTATGTGATCCGCCTGTCTGGTGGTGGGGCCATCTGACTACATACTTTAAAGGAAATACTCCTTAAACCTAGAGTGATTTTCTTTTTCTTCCTCCCTTTCTCTCACTTGGAGATTTGACTGAGGTGATCGTGAAGACTGGAACCGTCAAGCCAGTGCTGGCTTGTCAGGACAGTCTCTCTGTCTCTGTTATTCTCTTCTTCAATTCCCCAGCCAGAGATAAGGAAACTGCAGTGCGACACTGGCACAGTCCAGCCCAGTTGCAAAGGGCAGATGCTTTGATTCTAGATCCCAGCTTCTCTCTGCACTTCTGCTCCTTCCCTGAATGCCCCAGCCCCTCTCCGTCCTCATCAATCTCTGCTCAGGAAAGAATCAGCCTTCAGCTCTAGGCCAGAGAAGTGGGGAATGAAGTCAGACTGTTGGGACTTCACACATGACTCCTGCATATCTAAGCGAAGACACTTAGGGAAAATTATTGACCCTTTCTCTGCCTCAGTTTTTCTTCTATCAAATGGGGACAATAATACCCACAATTCCCATCCCATAGAGCCAATATGAGATCTAAATATGTATTTTAAGTTCCAGGAACATAGTAACCTTCAATAAATGCCAGTTCGTGCTGGGTGCAATGGCTCACACCTGTAATCCTAGCACTTTGGGAGGCTGGCATGGGTGGATCACAGTCTGACCAACATGGTGAAACCGTGTCTCTACCAAAAATACAAAATAAGCCGGGCATGGTGGCTCATGCCTGTAATCCCAGCAACTCAGGAGGCTGAGGCAGGAGAATCCCTTGAACCCAGGAGGTGGAGGCTGCAGTGAGTTGAGATCGTGCCATTGCACTCCAGCCTGGGCAACAAGAGTGAAACTCCATCTCAAAAATAAATAAATAAATAAATAAATAAGCGAATAAATGCTAGTTCATTTGGTTTTCATGATTACTATTATTCTTATCTCTTAGTGGAAGCTTAAGGCATCATTTGTTCTATAAGCATTCTTAAAGTTTCTATGTGCCAGTTAGTGTGTTATTAGGAATAGAAAAATGAATTAAACACACTCCCTGTTTCTCACTGGCAGTAGTGAAGGAGGCAGATGTTGGAATCATAATAAAATATGCTGAGCGCTCCATTAGCACCATGAACAAAATGATGTGGAAGCCTAGTGGAGGCAGAGGTCAATTCTGTCCAGAGGGTCCAAAAATGCTTCACAAAAAATATGAGAACTGGACTGTTGCAGTCAGCTTGGGCTCTATTACAAAATACCATAGACGTTGTGCTTAAATGATAAAAACATATTTTCTTACAATTCTGGAGCCCGAAGTCTGAGATGAGGTTGCTAGCAAGGTCAGATTCTGGGGAGGGCTCTGTCCCTGGCTTGCAGATAGCCACCTTCCTGCTGTATTTTCACATGACAGACAGAGAAAGAGACAGCAAGCTCTCAGTGTCTCTTCATGTAAGGGCACTAATCCCATTAGATCACCACCCTGGTGGCCTCATCTAAACCCAGTAAGCACCCAAAGGCCCCATCTCCAAATAGCACCACATGGGGTGTTAGGACTTCAACATATGAATTTCAGGGAAACAAAACATTCTGTCTATAAAACAGGTTTTGAAAGATGGGTAGGATTTAAGCAAGCAGAGAAGACATTCTAACACAGGGCATTCCAAGCACAGAGGCTGGCCTTATCCAGGAAACACGGAGCATGTTTAGGGATCTCTGAAAGCCCAGTGTGGCTGGAGCACAGAAGGCTTGTGACAATGGCTAGCAGATGGCACAGGAAGACAGGAGAAACTGGAGGGGCCAGACAGAGCAAGACAGCAAAGAGTTCTGAGGAGCTGGTGCTATAGATGGTAATCGTTGATGGAATTTGGCAAATGTTTTAAATTGGGCGAAAACATGGTGAAATCTGTGCTGTATAAAGATCACTTTGTAAATTGCACAGAATGGTAAGATGAAAGCCATTTAGGAGGCATTGCTATCGTCCAGAAAAGAGGGGATAAGAGAGGAGTAAGCATGGGATAATGAAGGAACAGGCTTCCAAAGTACAGATGACAGCATCTGGACTTCCAGCTTGGCCAACTGTGTGTGATGCCATTCACCAAACTAACAAAGCGGGCAGACTGTGTGTGGGGAGGAAGATCCCCATAGTTTGGGATGTGTAGAATTTAAAGCGGAGATTTAGGAAAAGAGACCTGGGCTTAGATTAAGAAGTCACCAGGTACAAGTAATACGAGGAACCCTGGCAGTGGGTACGGCAGGGGGAATCAGATCATACAGGATGGGGGTATAGAGCGTGTGGCTTTCCAGGAAAAGAGACTGAGGAGATCAACTTGGGAAAGACCAGAAAAAGATATGCCAAGAAAAAGAGACCGCAAAGAATGTCCAGAGATAACAAAAAATCCATGGGAAAAAAATGGCTTCATGGAGAAAGCAGGAGGGAGCAATCCATTCTGTAAAATACAGGAGAGTTGTGTGGGGTGAGTCAAGGTAGCCAGCATGAGAACTAAGGAAAAGCCTTTGAATCTGACAAAGAGCAGGATGCTGGGGATGTGAGGCAGGGATGTTTCAGGGCAGTGGTGGGAGAGGAAGTCAGACTACCGCAGATAAAGGCGGCCAGCTGGTATCATTTTAGTGGGAGATCAGTAGAGAGTGAGCAGGGAAGGTTCTTTCAAAAATGTAGCTGTGAAGCAATGAGAATCTCCATTGTTTGCTTCTCCCAGTAAACCCAAATTTGTGGTAAACTGTTCTTTCTGGCTGACCTTTCTGTCAGGTGAATAATTTCTGAATATTTCTAAGAAGAAAGAAATTTAGAAGAAATGGTCCACTTGGGCTTCACCTTCTCTCAAAAGCATTGCAAATTGTGTAGGATTTTTCTTACTGCCTTGCCTGAAAGGGGAAGATTATGGGAACAAGAACATGCAGAAAGCTTTGGAATTTCATGATATGAAGATACTGTGTGTAAAAATAAATAACGGCCCGCTTCCACCTTTGTTTTTCCACATCCTCCACCCCTTAAAGATCATCTTATACAGTCACCCCCAAAACTGGTTATTCATCAAAATCATTTGAAAAGTGAATAAAACATACAGATTCGGGTCTCCCCCAGAAAATTCTTCAGGACCTCTGAAGTCAGCCCCAGAATTTAACATTTTTTCCAGAATCTCTCAATCAGGCCTGGGGACCACACTGATATAATCCCTCTTTTTTTTTTTTCAGTATATGAGCACTTATTTATTTTTAAATACTATACTTCTACTGACCCGAAGATTAGAGAATCACAAATATAATTCTTTTTAACAAAGCTTATAATAATATGGAGAGAAGTTCCATTGTTTTTATGCACCACAATGGATTACCTTGGGTATCTCCTGCAGTGAGCATGCCTTATTCTGGAGACCTGTATACAGATAAAATCTTCATTGTGGCAGCCCCTCGTTTTAAATGAAACCTAAGCATGGCTGTGCCCCATGGGACCTGTCTTGCAGTGTCCCTGGCTAACCCATGGAGAAGGGGTCAGGTACAGGGTAAGCAAAGGTTTTGCCCTGAAAATGGACTCTGTGCCTTGGGAAGAGGTGAGTGGCAGTGGCCCCGTAGCAGAGTCTTTCACAGAGACTCACCCCCTAAGACCAGAGCCTCAGTCCCCAGACCACAAACCCACCAAGGTCAGTGATGGTGAGCAGGCCCATTCCAAGACACACATATGAAGAAGGATCCAAAGCCAGTCCTTCACCTCATGTATTGACTCCCTGCCTCTCTTCCTCTTCATTCAACCCCCTGTCAACCCCTGGCAGCCACCAGTTTGTATCCCAGACCCTCTACTACAGCTCAGGGAAGAATGAGGCGCTCTGGTTTGTCCTTTCCGCCAGTCTCACAAACTCCATGTGCAGGCCTGGCTCGCAGGAGGAGGACTCTGCTCTCAAGAACAAGGGGAAGGTTGGATGGCCCAGTTCTGCTCAGACTCCCCGCCGGCAAGAGCAGTGCCTAATTTTCTCACCGATTACCCCAAAAGTCAAGACACTTCATCAAAGAAAGCATCCTTTTATGGTGATAACATAGTGCAGTCTCACAAAAGGCACACATATTGTTCCAACTAATGGGGCTTTTGACCTGCTCCCTGTGAAATTATAACCCTAATATAATTGCACTATGGAGCAGAGGATTTCTCATTGCAAGCGTCACCATACCAGCTGTGAATAGATGTATTTTAGCCTTCTAGTGGTGATGATCCCCGTTAGAGTATATCTGACACTTAAATCTCTACTCCAAAAGAAAGGGAGTGAGAGTGTCTCGGTTCACTGCACCACACGTAAATGAAAAGCTAATGAACATTTAGGCAAGGCGAGTTACCCCAGCTCACACAACTCACCCCAAAAGTCCTGACTTCTGGTTCTTGCAGCTTCCCTGAGCTTTCCAGATGGTACATTCCCCATGGTATTGCCACAAGCAAGCCAAGGGGCAGAGGGAACCCGAGGGCACCTTTGGTAGAAGTTCTCTCCTGAGTTCACTCCTTTGCAGAATCAGGGCTTTTGCTTCCCTTCCTCATTAGCCCATCCCATCAGACCCCCCAAGGAGGAAAGAACCAAGCCCCCTTGCACCAATGTGAAAGGCAGCTGCACTGCCTCACTTGTTTTGCTCAGTAGGCTCAGGGAGGGGCAGTGGAGGTGCTGTGGCAAGACACCAGCCCAAGATCAAACTGGGCATCAAGAAGGAGAGGGCGAAACCATGAATGACCTGGACTCTGTTCAAAATCAGTCTTCCATAAGCATGTATCCCAGGGAAGCAAAAAAATTGTTCACACCCAAACCTGCACATGAATGTTCATCGTGGCTTTATTTGTAATAGTCAACAACTGGAAGTGACCCAAACGTCATTCACTAGGCAAGTGGGTAAACAATTGGTGGCACCTGTATACCACGGAGTAGGACTCAGCCATGACCAGAAATTAGCTACGGATACAGGTAACAGCGTGGTTGGATCTCAAGGGAATTGTGACAAGTGAAAAGAAAACCAATACCAAAAGGTTTCTAACTATGTGATTCTATTTCTATGACATTCTAGAGATGACAGTGTTATGAAACGGAAAACAGATCAGTGATGGCCAGGCGTTGTGGCTGGGCATAGGGAGGTTGCTTGGCTATAAATAGGCGACACCAGGGATTCTCGATATGATGGAACTGTTCTGTATCTTGACTGCGGTGCTGGTCACACAAATCTACTGAGGGATAAAACTGCATACGACTAAATTCCTCCCCCCACCACCCCACCACACACACACACGTGCATATAAAACGGGGAAACACGAATAAGGTGGGTGGATTCTATCAGTGGAAATTTCCTGGTTATGAAATCATACTATGATGATGTGAGACATCACTGCTGTGGAAAAAGGAGTGAGGGGCATGCTGGATCTCTCTGAATTCTTTCTCACAATTGAATGCACAGCCACAGTTATCTCAAAATACAACATTAAAAAACACTCTATTGGCCCCAGCTTAATTCCTTTCCCCTTAACTGTGGGCTGGACCTAGTGGTTTTCTTCCAAAGAATGGAGTATTGAAAATAAAAAACAGTAACTCTATAGGAAAGAAATCTGGCGGATACCACCTTCAGTAGATGATCGGGATCAGCATCATCAATGAAAGCTGTGTGGCTTATGTACCCCATCCTAAGAAGGGACAAGAAGGACACATCGCCTTGTGATGTGTTTTTTTCTGAAGTTTATAAACCCAGTGTAATTGTGAGAAAACATTGGAAAAACCAAACTGAAATGTGTTCTTCAAAGTGCCAATACTCTTTTGTGATTTGGATACTTTAGAAAGCAAAGAATAAGAAACTGTCACAGATCTGGAGAGAAACAAGGAGACATGGTAATTAAATACAATGTGGTATCCTGAACTGGATCCTCAAATAGAAAAATGACATCAGTAGAAAAAACTAGTGAAATCTGAATACAGTGAGTAGTTAATAATATTGTGCCAGTGTTAACTGATTAGTTTTGACAAGCATACAATAGTTAAGGTATTCACACAAAGGGAAGTTTGGTAAAGGACATATGGAAATTTTCTATATTATCTTGCAACTTCTCTGTAAATCTAAAATTATTCCAAAATAAATCTTATATTCACTCTCCCAGACTCTTCCTTCCCCCTTATCCTTCCCTTTAACGAGGGAGAAGCTTTGGGGCAAGCACCTGCTGATGGCCAGGCATGGAGACTGCAGTGTGACAAGGGAAAAGCTTCTTTACTCTAGACCTGGTTTCCTTACCTGTCAATTATTATTAAGAAAATTTCCTCCCTTAACAGCCTGTCAAGATCCTTGGAGCACCCCTCCTTCTACACAGCCCCAAATCCTGATCAACTTCCCAGTTCCAGCTCAAAATCTCCCTCCTCCAGGAAGACTTCCCTGACCATTGGTTACACTGACCCATATGGATCTCCCCCATCCCTGTAGTGGTGGAAGACAGAAGTTGATGAGTTATTTTTTATCCTGTCTTTAAAGTACCCAAGCATCTGTTGCCAATTTAGTTGGGCTTTCCTAGGTTTTTAATCTGCTAGATCCAAACTCAACTAAGTATGTAAAGAAGGCTGATCTAACCTGCTGGATGACAAACGAAATATCAGAAATATCAGTTCACAGCCTGCTGACCACCAGACATGCACACATGGCCATTCTAGATTCTAGATTGTCCAACTATAAGTCAACCCGCTGGTGACCACAGACACACACAGAGATCTAGCAGAGTTCAGACCAAATCAGCAGAAGAGTTGCTCATCTGAGCCCAGTCCAAATTGCCACCTCACAAAACTGTGAGCTAAATAAGTGGTTGTTGTTTTAAACCATTAAAAAGAAATGCAGTGTGTTCAGCCCCTGATACATAATTATTTGTCTAAATTTTTATCTGTACCTAGATGACAGATATAAAATTCAATAATTTTAAATTTATCTTATCTTTTATTTATATCTCAGGATAACCTTGGGTTATAATTATTTTCTTTATGGTTCAGAAAAGTGAGGTTCAGAGAGGTTAAGTGACTTGCTTAAGACGGCACAGCTAGGTGAAGCGCTGAGTTGAATCCAGGTCTTATGAGAACACGTCTAGTATTTGACTTCTTCATGTTTCAATCGCTACTTATATGGACTCTTGGCATATGCTATCTCGTATTTTAATAGAGTATTCATCAGCATAGCCTACTTTTCCTACTAGACAATAAGACCCTTCAATCTAGCCTCTATCTTAATCTTCTCATCACCTTTCATGATATCCAGCACACATAGACCTCAGCAAACTCGAATTAAATTGAATTAAATTAACTTCTCAAGAGCATCTGACATTCCTCTCTCTCCCCAGGCCTATCACAGTGCCTTGGCCATAGTTGGGAACTGTTTGCTGAGGATATTGATGATGTCTGAAGTGTATTCTGACCTTGGAGCTGCTGAGTGCAGAGAAGCCACAGTGCAGCCATTATTCAAAAAGAGGAAGCTCTTGTTGGATCTCTCTCACACCCTTCATGAAACAGGAATATAGCTAATTAGCTTGCATCTTTTTTTCATCGACCAGAGCCGCAGGGTTGGGGGCAAAGTGCCACTACAGTGGAAAGCAGGGGCTGAGGACCAGGGAGGCCAGCCCTGTGCACACAGATGGCACTTTCAGGATGCCTCAAACATGGCCCTGAAGGGGTGGGCCAGCAGGCACCCTTTTCACCACAGAGAGACCTGACTCCAGATATTATTATTATTGTTAAAGCCTGGACTTTAAGAACAGGTAAAGTGAGTGCAAATCTGGAACCTGTCACTGACTAGTGGGGTGGCCTTCCCCAGCCACTTAACTTCTCTGGTCCTCAAATTTCTCAACCGTAAAAAGCTGCAGGAATGTGGATGAGTAAACCTGTCACCTGGCACAGAAGCTAACCTCCTTTGCTTCTGAATGTTTGCAAATGGGCCTAATGTCTGTGTTTTTCTATCCTTAACAAATTTCTCCCCATTCCATCCTTTGGGTAAATTCATATTTCTATTTGCAATAGCAAGGATTCTTTGAGTGAAGCTTAACAACTTTAGTTTTCTGATTGGCCCCTAGAATCAAAGATTTGGATATGCCAGGAATCACACCCACAAAAAGGTTGTGAATGCGCCTCCTGAGAGCATACACCCATGATTCTTTCACTCATCCCAGTGGTCTGGGAGGGCCAGCTGGGGAGAACGAGAAGGCTCTGGCAGGGGACACCAGGTTGCCTAAGGAGGGATGAACTGGCCCTGGTAGAAAACAGAGCAGGTCAAAATTCCTGTGCTCATCAGTAGTGGGATCATGCCTGTGAGCAGCCACTGCACTCCAGCCTGGGCAACATAGCAAGACCCCATTGCTAAACATAAAGAAAAAACTAAGAGGTGCCCATTCATGGGATAGGATGTGACAAAGCCAGGGAGGATCATTTCCTTGTTTCTTCTCTCAAGTGTCAGTTTCTGCCACTGAGAGAAATTCCACCACTAGGGAAGTTGTTTGTTTGGGTCTCAGGGTAATTTTGTCTGGATGCAAATGACAGTTTGGAAATGTTACAGCAGCAGGATCTTTGCAACGGCGCCGCAGATAGTGCAGGGTTGGCGAATCTTGTTTGTTTGTGGGAGGAGGGTGATATGGGAGAGGAAAGAAAGGAAGGAGATCTTTAGAGAGGGGAGGCATGGAGCCACTTAGCTATGTTATAGTTTTGCCAAGAGTAAGCTACAAGGTACCATGGGAACCCCTGAGAACATGAGTGACCAAGACCATGAGCAAGGGGGACTGTGTGCATACTAAGTAAATATGGGAAGGATAGAACTTTTCAGATGAATGACATCTCGATTTCTTTATTGTGTTAGGAATCAGTCATCAGAGAGACAGCTTTTTCTAAATAGTTCTAATTTTATATTTTCTCTTAGAGCAGATATCGTTGCTTTGTTTGGAAATATCAAGAGAGGAAAAGCAATGAGTTTTCTGAATCTGGGGGACCCTGTTGACTTCCTCATCTCTATTCCCCCAGATCTGTCTAGAACATGCCAGCCTCCCATTCAGGGTTTGTTTTTGAATTTCACTGAACTGTTACACCAAACTGTTCCAAAAAAGAGCAAGATCAGGCTAGAGGCCTTACCCCAGGGCATATCTCACCCCCTGAATGCCCTGCTTTGTTCTAGAGAATTCAAGCTGCATCCCTAAGAGGGTGTGGGAAGGAAAGCCCTCAGGCCTTGGTCATGGATGAAGCACAAGTTTCCAATGAGATCGGCTGCCCAGCCGATCTCTCCGCCAGACCCAAGTTGTGGGCTGCAGCCATCAGGAGAGAAGCCGCAGCCCACCATGTGGCTGGAACAACATCGGGATGACTGGACAGCTGCCTGGGGCAGCCCTCTAAATCATCTCAGCCAATCAAGCACTTAATGTTCTCTGTTCCTCAAGAATGTTGCACCTCAGCGCTCCCCATGTATCTCTCAAATTTTATCTTGAACATCTTATAAATCATCCGTTAAATACCTCCCAACTAATGTATACAGCTGTTGTTCTCAGCCAGGGCTAGAAAGTACACAAATCAGTTTTACTGCATATTAGTCCTGCCCAGTGGGCTCTAAAAAAGAAAAAAATCAGAGGGAAGCCAGAGAAGGAAGAGGCAGCTCTTGGCAGCCCTGACTTGACACAGCTTCTGGTGTAGCCTGGAGACAAGTGTGAAGAGGGATAAAGCAAGGTGTGTGCACCAAGACCTAGTCTCCAGGATCCTTTCTTAATGCAGATGCTGGGAAAGTTGTGACCTGTGAACAGGACGCAGCCACACAGACACATGCTGGGCACTGTTTTTACCAAGTCCAGAAAGAAGCTGTTGAGATAGGAAAAAAGGGGGCTGATTTTAAAGAAGGTCACTGGTTCAAGCTTTCAGTGTACTTTCAACTAGTCATCCTATTTTTCTATGACTCATTTTCTAAAGTAGGAATGATCCGTATCTCATAAAGAATTTATGATTTTAAATAGAATGATGTTCATGGAAATATAGTATCCATAAAAAAGTAGGTGCTCAATGAATGAAATGAAAGAAACAGCAGTCTATACCTAAGCTATAGGCCAGGTAGACCCCCATCCCACTCTGACAGAGGCACTGGGTCTGGTCTCTTGCTGGACTTTGTGATGGCTTCAACCTCACCTCCAACTAGGTCATCCAGAGTTAGGCAAGCCATAAACATGTTTGGTGCCCTGTGGATTGGTAATAATAACATTTCTGCCTCAATTCAGGATCCGGACCAGATAATCTGTTCTAATCAGAAATTGATATGAACAAATCTTGGAAGAAAATAGGATGAACCTGAGGGTTGAGCATCAAAGACACTGAAATGGAGCCCCAGACCTGGGTTTGAGACCAACTCCATCATGGACTGTGTGCCTGATCCTAGGGAAGTCGCCTCTCCTTTCTGAGCCTGCATTGAAATAACTTTAAAGTGAGAATGCTAGACTAGATCACTGGTGTAAAAAGATATTTAGTCCCAAGATGCTTTTTACCAAACACAATTTTGTGGAAGCTCAGTAAAGAAAACAATAAAAGAAAAGTTGCTTTGATTATTGCCACTTAAGGGTCTGAGGCCCCACAGGCCATGAATTTTCTTTTCTTCTTTCTGGGGTCCCATGAGGCCCCTCTGATGTCTCCTGAAGACTCCTCAGAGCTCAATTTGTAGACCGCTGGTCTGGAAAGAACATAAAGCCCCTCATTATCGGAGCTGCTAAATGGCTTCCAGCATCCACACCATGAAAGGCTATGCAGCAATGAACAAAACTAAGGCAGATCCAGAGGGATCTGCATGGAAAGGCATGTCATTGAGCAAGGAAAACAAGACACACAGCAGTAAGATCCCATATAGGACACACACAGGCACATACGCACACACATTCACAGAAGAAACTCCAAAAAATACACACTCACATTCGAACCACGGTTTCCTTTGGGTGGGGTGGCATGAGTGCTAAGGAAATTGTGTTTGCATTGACTCTACTTAGAGTCTGAAGTTTTCTTTCTTATTTCTTTTTTTGGCTCATATCATAAATATACATATATTTATATTATGTATTATGTATGATATATATTTGCTTTATTAAGATACAAATTATATATGTAATAGTACATATTTAATGTATAAATTTTAATGAGTTTGGACATATGCATACACCTGTGATATCACCACAGTCAAGGTACTAAACTCATCCATCACCTCCAAAAATTTAGTGATGTTCTTATGTGCATGCATGTGTGTGTGCATGTGTGCCTAAGAACACTTAGCATGCAATCTATCCTCTTAACATTTTTAAGTGCACAATATGGTATTGCTAACTATAAGCACTGTGTTGTGCACACATCTAGAAGTTACTCATATTGCAAACTAAAACTTTATACACATAGAGTAAAAATTCCCTTTCCCATGCTCTCCTGAATCCCTGGCAAACACCATTCTATTCTCTGCTCCTGAGTTTAACTATTTTAGATACCTCATGGATGTGGAATCATGCAACATTTGTCCTTCTGTGACTGGCTTATTTCAAGTACCATAATGTCCTCTAGGTTCGTCCAGATTGGTGTAAATGGCAGGACTTTCTTCTTTTTTAAGGCTGAATAATCTTTTATTATATGCACATACACCAGTTTATTAATTTATCTGATGTTTCTTTTTACAAAACCAGTGCTTTCATATAGCATTGGTTTTGTAACATGCACAACTTTTTTTTTTAAAAAAAATAGAGGACTAGTGACCTTTCTACTTCTGAATTCATCTGGCTGGAGTGAATCCTTGCACTCATTTACCTTTTAAATAGCCTTTGAAACCAGATACTTGTTGAAAGTCAATGTCACCATATAAAGTGCCCACTTGCTTCTATTTGAAATGGTGGGGATACCTAGTCCTGTGTTCAAGGTGCCTCTCCCTGGGCTGTGTGATATAGAGGGTGCCAAATAGCTCACAGACTGCAAACGGCTCCTCCACTAGCCTGCTCGATGTCCCTCGTGCCCCCTATTGCATTAACCACTAAGACAATCAGGCCTCTGTAAAAATGCACATGGCACTCCGAAGGCAAAGAAGAGGCAGACTCCCATCCATAAACTGTCATGGATTACGTGCTACACTACTGGAAAAAGAGATAGAGTTTTCGCAGCAACACCCTCTCATAAAACCACATAGTCTCAAGAATCAATCTGGCAGAAGACAGAGTAATTGCAGGAATTTTTGAACTACTGTTATGTACAATCTATGTTTTGTACTGAGGAACCAGAGGAGCTGTGTACTTGGAGGACTGGCCTAGGATGCTGGGGCTTTGCACGACCAGTATTTAATTTTAAATGTTTAGAGACATGGATGAAACTGGAAACCATCATTTTCAGCAAACTGACATAAGAACAGAAAACCAAACACTGCATGTTCTCATTCCTAAGTGTGTGTTAAACAATGAGAACACACGGACACAGGGAGGGGAGCATCACACATTGGGATCTGGGGGGTGGGGGGTTAGGGGAAGGAATAGCAGGGAATGGGGGATTGGGGAGGGATAGCATTCGCAGAAATACCTAATGTAGATGATGAGGCAATGGATGCAGCAAACTACCACCAAGGCATGTGTATACTTATGTAATGAACCTGCACGACCTGCACATGTAGCCCAGAACTTAAAGTATAATAAGTAAATTTTTTTAAAAAAATGTTTTCCTAGAAATAAAGCTATATGGATAAAACTTAAAAAAAAAAAAAAAGAGAGAGTGGCATTTCCTGAAGTCATTTATTCAAAAGAAAGGGGGTGGGGATTGACAATGGATGTGATGAGATGTATATCAGCACACACCTATAAGAGATTGGAAGTGGGCAGAATTCTTCAAATTCGGCTCTGGTAACGTTTATTCCTTCAGCAGCTATTACACACCAAACCTGTGCTAATCATTGTCACATATGCTTTATGCCTGTTTCATCACCTCTAAACCCCACCAAAAGCCTTTATGAATAGAAATACCATAGGCATTTCAGTGGCTTTATGCCCAGGGGAGGTAAAGAATAATTATGGACCTAGGACAGCTGTCAAGAGTTGGTTCAGAGATGTTCAACTTGAGATCAGATGGTGGAGTTTGAAGCCAAAGGAAGAAAGGAGCTTTTATCCCAATGTGTCCATTAGGGTTAGGTTTCACAGTGCCTGGATGGTGGCACTAGAAATGAGGTAGAGGTTTATGTCTTTCTCCAGAAAAAGAGCCTGAGAGATAGAAAGTCTGGTCTCATATGGATGCTCTGTGGTTATGACAGACCCAGGATCTTCCCAGCATTCCTTGCTCTGACTATGGAGGGCTGCCCAGGGACCATGTTAAAAGCATCAGAATGAAGAAAAAAAGAAAAAACCTTCCAGAATCTCCCACAGCACCTGTTTACATCTTTGACCAGAACTTAGCCATGTAACCACACCAAGCTGCCAGAAAGGATAAGAACTGCAGTCTTTAACCACCCTAGCTAATCCTCCTGGAAATGTGTCCACCTAAAAACCAGGATCCTGCTATTTTGGAATAAAGAGGAAATTGAATATTGGTAATGGGAGATGAAGAGATATTTAATTCAAACAGCATTTTTGCAGATTAAGCAACAGAGGCCCTTGAGGAAGAGGCTGCCCAGCTTGGTTGGTAGCTGGCCCTGATCTAGACTCCCCAGACCCCTGGTTCCCCAGCTCCTTCTCCATTCCTGCTACACTCAGCTCAGCTTCCTGTAGTGACCAGCTAAGTCTGTGAACAAGAATTTGGCCCTTTGCCTTTGTGGGTGTCCCTGAGATCTCCTAACCTGACAAGAAATTTGGGGCTATGTGAACCTCCTTAAAGAGTACCAGGCTCCATAGTCTGTCTTTGCCTGCAGTCCCAGAAAACCATCCTGTCCCCCTCTCATATGCACACAATGAACACACATGGTTTGCTTTCCTCCCCTGAATGGTGGCCTTTTATTTCTGCCAGTCATATAGCACACTCTGTCATATCCAGTGTCCAAGAGCTGAGATAAATGACTCTAACACGTACAAAGAAAATGCTCAAAAACTGCATTGGCACAAACTGAAATAAATCATTAGGAGGAATAGAGAGATAAAGCCAATGCTCCCTAAAAGAATGACTTCTAGAGGTAAAGTCCATGTCTAATATATATGGGCATCAAGAGGTAACCCCTGCAGAGCTGAGAGCAACTGCAAACCATTCCTTTGAGATCTCGCTTGCCCTGGAATCTGTCACCGGCTTTTCATGGAGATCTCAGGCTTCACAATTAGATTGGGTCTGCTCTGATATCAGGGATGGTGCCTTTGACAATAGTGGCTGGGATTTACATCTTCTTGGAAAATGTCCCATTACAGGATGCCCACCACCCTTCTCTTGGGGATTAATCTTTTCTAAGAGACAGAATCTCACTGTGTCACCCAGGCTGGAGTGCAGTGTCATGATCATAGCTCACTGTAACATTCAACTCCTGGGCTCAAGTGATTCTTCTGCCTCAGCCTCTCAAGTAGCTGGGGCCACGGGTTTATACCACCATGTCTGGCTTATTTATTTATTGCCTGTTATTTTTTAGAGATGGGGTCTTGCTATGATGCCCAGGCTGGTCTTGAATTCCCAGCCTCAAGCAATCCTCCCAGCTTGGCTTCCCAAAGTGCTAGGATTATAGGTGTAAGCCACTGCACCTGGCCTTTGTGATCAATCTTGAGTATGAATGTAACCTCATACATGAATCCTATAGACCCTAGAAGCCTCCTTCTCTATTCTCCAGCAACTCCACCTCCTCAGTTCATCACTAGACTCTAGGTGCTATGAATCAGGGACCTTATCTAGTTTTACTGACCATTATACACCTAGCATCTACCACAGTGTCAGGCACTCAATATATAACTTTGAATAAATGAATAAATCTAGTCTTCTAGTAGATCACGCAAAGCACTTTTTGTCACATCACTCCACTCAAGACTATCCAAGTGACTCCCCATTTTATGAAACAAATCCAAGCTCCTCACATCCATTTTCTGGGTGCGCACTGACAAACCTTCCTTCCTATCCCATCTGGAACCCCTTCTGCTTCCAGGCTGGTTTCTCTACAACCCTTCCACATGCAACATTGTGTACAGAGCCTCCTCTTCATCCCTGACTCTATTTCCTCTTCCCATCAAGCCCCTCCTCTGAGGCCCCAATGTAAATCAGTTTCACAGACTCTTGCATTCCTAAATCCAGCCAACAACAACTTTCCCTGACTTCAGATTAGAATCAGAATGTTTCACATTTACATTGCACTTTATGGGTTATATAAAGCCCCTTCACATGGAATATGCCACTTGGTTGCTTCCAAATTCTAGCTCCATTCTATAAAAGTGGCTCAGGTAAGTTATGTGACCGACTCTAGGTCCTGAGTCCAGAAGCAGCAGAGCAGAGACTCCAGCCTTCGCCATTCCATTGCAGGGGCAGTGCCCTTCGATGGAGTCCCATGGCTCCTAATGCCACTGGACCTCAATAGCCTGACTGTCTTTGCCTGCAGCCTCATGGCCAGAGAACCATTCAATGAGAACTCTTTACCATGAGTGATGATGAACATGCAGAAAGAAAAGACCATCGTCAAGGAGAGGAAAGCAAAGCATGTGTGTGCATTTGTGCATATGAGAAAATGACATGATGGTTCTCTGGCCATGGTGTTGTGAGCAAAGACAGACAATGGAGCCTTGTACTCTTCAAGAAGGTTCATATAGCCCAGAATTGTTTGTCAGGTTGTGAGATCTCAGGGATACCCACAAAGGCAAGGGGCCAGATTCTTGTTCACAAACATAGCTGGTCACTACAGGAAACTGAGCTGGGTGTAGCAGGAACTGTGAAGGAGCCAGAGAACCAGGGGTCTGGGGAGTCCAGATCAGGGCCAGCTACCAACCAAGCTGGGCAGCCTCTTCCCCAAGGGCCTCTATTTCTTAATCTGCAAAAACACTGTTTGGATTAAAGATATCTCCGTCTCCCTTTCCATGAAAAGGTGTCCTCTGTTATAGAATTATGTTTCCCAAGGTCCAGTGTCCCACCCAAAGGGTCACTGCCAAATCAAACTTACCGCCCTGGTCAATGTCTTTTCCACTCCGACCCTGCATCTGCAAGAATTTGGATGTGCACTCATTTCCTGACTCTACCTACCTGCTTCACAAAACGCTTCTCTGGCCAGCCTCTGTGAAATCCCAAAACACCCCACCACTACTGCCACCCCCAACCACCACCCCCTCACCCATAGCCCGCACCCCCAGGAGCCTGCAGGTGCCAGGCGGGCTGTACAGTTTGCAAGCGCTGCCACCTGCTGGACGTTCTGCCTCTGGGCACCCCAGCTGGGGAGCATGCCCAAACGCAGTCTCCTCCTGCTCCCTGGGACCAGCCATGCATCATGGCAAGTGCACTTGTTTGTTATTTACACGATCGTCCCCAGAACCCCATCTGTTACCCTGGACCCTTTTTTTGATGTAATTGAGATTTTTTAAAGTTAGATGTATGAGAGCCCCATGTCTAATCACTCAACCCCGCACGTCCAGGCTCCAGGCTCCTGGCCAAGGTTCTGCAAAGATAATAAATACCAGACACTAAAACTAGCCCGTCAGGCCTTTGGACAAATGTTCTAAGAGCCAGATGAGCCTGTGGCTTGGACCTAGTGGGTTGCCTCATGGCTTTTCCTGGAGCTCAGGCTGGGGAAGTGTCAGCTATTTAATTCCTCTGGTATCCCGGGGGAAAGTCACAGAGAGAAAGCAATAGGTGGTAGCTTCACACTGTCCAGAGCTGCCTCAGGCTCTGCCCTGATTAAACCTGTAATCACCTTTTCAACTAGGGAGGCCTTGACTGGATGCTTAAAAAATATGGGGAGTGAACATGACAGTCGTGGAAATATTAAAATCTCAGAATGTTGGAGCTGGAAGAAATGGTATGGATCATCTGAGTTCAGAGAATGCAGATGAAAAATCCCCCAAGAGGTGAGTCACTTCCCAAGTTCTATCAGCCCATGATTGGTAGCACTGGCACAAGAGCTGGTGTCACCTGACAGCCCAGTGCTCCTGTCCACTGCTCAATGATAGCTGACAATAGAAGCAATGGGAGCAGGTGTAGCAGAAGAGCACAATTAGAGGACAAAAACCTGGTATCTAATTTTATGGAGTGGCTTGATGCAGGCTGAGTTTTCACAAATGTAAAATGTGTAATAAGACCATGCACACAATGCTGTTGAGTGTGCTAAAGAAAATAACAAATAGAAAGCACTTAGCATAACATGCTTTATATGGCAAATGCAGAGTGTATATATATTAGCTTATGTTATGTATTTATAATACTAATAAGCCTGTCCATGCAGTTGGCCACAAAACAACAGACCCACGCCTCTAGGCCTTCATCACTTAGAGAAGAAGTGCTTCTATCATTCCATGAATAAATAGTGTAGAAGCCTTGTAGGAAGGAAGACTACTATTATGCTACTATGTATGCTATCCACACTGTAGAACAGAGATCCATATGCAGCAGTTACTCAACAAGATCACAGTTCTTCACAGCTAACACCAAGCAATAACCCAAACTTGGATGTCAGTTCTAGCTTGAAGCTTATAAACTCAAGTATCAAAGGTGAAAATTTATATCCAATCATCATTCTATAATCAGATTCTGGGAAACCAGAAAAAGCACCTAATTAACAAAGATCACACTGCACTTACCATAGGCCAGGAACTGTTCTAAATGTTTTACATCAATGAAACAATCTAACTTAATTCAGTGAGAAAATGAAAGCAATAAGAAGAGAATGTTCACAAGTTCCTGCTACCCATCTATACATCTTTCTGCATATACCTACCCTCCCTTCTCTCCAGTCCCTGTGGATGAATCATCTATGCCCATTTCTTTCCTATCACCTGTATCCCAACCCTTCTTACCTATTAAAACCTTTTTCCAGCAACTCTACTCTCACTCTCCCCTATAAGCCTGAGTCATTCGATATCATCCAAACTAACATCAAAATCTGCTGTGTCACGTCTGTAATCCCAGCACTTTGGGAGGCTGAGGCGGACAGATCACCTGAGGTCAGGAGTTCAAGACCAGCCTGACTGAGATGGAGAAACCCCATCTCTACTAAAAATACAAAATTAGCTGGGTGTGGTGGTGCATACGTGTAATTCCAGCTTCTCAGGAGGCTGAGGCAGGATAATTGCTTGAACTGGAAGGCGGAGTTTGCGGTGAGTCAAGATCACACCATTGTACTTCAGCCTGGGCGAAAAAAGTGAAACTCTGTCTCAAAAAAAAAAAAACAAAAAAAAAAAACTACGTGTTTTCTCCTACTGAAAACCAAAACAAACAAAAAGTACACACACACACACACATACAAAACCCTCTCTTGACTCCACTTACCTCCAACTTTCATTTCATTTCTCTCCTTTGAGTAAAATCCCTGAAAGTTCTCTCTACCCACTGTCTCCAATTTCTCTTCTCAACTTACTCCAAGCAGTCTCTCACTTCCAGCATTCCACCAAAGCTGCTTGTCAAGGTTACGAGTGACTTCTACTCCAAGGGTCTAGCTTGGCCTTCATCTTACTTGATCTATAACCAATATTTGATACAGTAGACCAATCTACTTATTTTTATTTATTTATTGAAATGGAGTCTTGCTCTCTTGCCCAGGCTTGAGTGCAGTGGTGCGATCTCAGGTCACTGTAATTTCTGCCTCCCAGGTTCAAGCGACTCTCCTGCCCTAGCCTTCTGGGATTACAGGCATGCACCACCATACCCGGATCATTTTTTTAATTATTATTTTATTTTTAGTAGAGACAGGGTTTCACCATATTGGCCAGGCTGGTCTTGAACTCCTAATCTCAAGTGATCTGCCCACCTCGGCCTCCCAAAGCAATCTGCTTAAAACACTTTCTTCTCTTGGCTTTCAGGGTATCACACCTGGTTTTCCCCATACCTTGCTGACTGTTTCTTTTCAAACTGGTTTGCTGATTCCTCATCATTAACTTCTAAATATTGATGATCTGAATAAGTTTTATGGCTTAACTATCATTCCTAAGCTAGTGATTTCAAATGCACATATTCATCAACGACCCTTCTCTGACTTTCAGATCCATTTAACTAACAGCCTTACATGTTTACCTTTAACATGTTCAAAAACTAAGTTCCAAAAATTTGTGCTCTCATACCCCCATATGATCCATCAGCATCAACGCCAAAATACTTGCTATGTTGTCTAAGGCCCCATTCAAACAAAGCTAATTGAACTAATAAGTGAATTGAGCAAGGGTGCAATATACACGAGCAAAATTCAAAAGTCAAATTTTTTCTATATGATAGCAATGAACAAGTAGAAAATAAAAACTTTAAAAAAAGTACTATTAATAGTAGCTTCAAAAAATATGGTGTGCATAGGTATATATTTAACAAAATGTATATAAGCCCTATACACTAAAAACTGCAAAACATTGCCAGGAGAAATATAGAAGGCTTAAATAAATAGAGAGCATACCACTCACATTTGGAGAGATCCAATATTGTTAAAATGTTAACTTTCACCCAAAATGATCTATGTATTCAATGCAACCTCTATCAAAGCTGAGAAGAATGTTTGGTAGAAATTAACAACCTCCAAAGAACCAAACAGCATATCAATTTCCAAAAAGGGGATAAAGTTGAAAAGCTTAAACTATTTGATCTCAGAACTTGCAATAAAGCAAGAGTAATCAAGACAATGTGGTATAGGTGAAAAATTGCCTTATAGATGAGTAGAACAGAATAGAGAGTCCAGGAATAGAGTTACAAATTTACCATATTTACCATAAGGTACACTGATTTTCAACAAAGCTGCTGAGGTAACTCAAAAAGGAAGGGATAGTTTTTTGGATACATTATGCTGGAACAACTAGATAACTGCAATGTAAAAAAATAAATTTTAATCCTCAATTCACACATATGCCAAAATTAAGTTGAAATAGATAATAAACCTAAAGGTTAAATCTAAAAATTAAAATTAAAATTAAATTCTAGAAGAAAACAAAAGGAAATCTTTAGAATTTGAAAATCTTTAAAGTCTGGGCAAAGATTCTTTAGAACACAAAAAGCGTTAATATGCAAAAAATTAAATACATTTTACTTCATCAAAATCAAGAACATATACTCTTTGAAAGATATTATTAGGAAAGAGAAAAGGTGAGCCACAGGCTATGAGAAAATATTCAAGGACAGCATATATATGACAGGGGACTTACATCCAGAAAATATTTTTAACATTATTTCAACTCAATAGGACAAAAAAAAATTATTTTAACAAGCAAAAGATTTGAACACTTAACAAAAGTAGTTGTATAAATAATCAAAAGCACAGGAAATGATGTTCAACATTAAGCGTCACTTAGATTAACGCAAACTAAGACTACAATAATATATTACTACCCACCCACCAGTATGACTTAAATCTAAAAGACTGCCAACAACAAGGGTTGGTGAGGATAGGGAACAACTGGAACTCATATACATTGCTGGTGGAGGGGTAAAAAGCCATGACCGCAGTGGAAAACAGAGACATTTCTTTAAAGTTAAACCAATACTTACCTTGTGCTTTGCAGCAATTCCACAACTAGATGCAAGAAAAATGAAAAATGTATGTCCACAAAAAAAAGAATTGCACATTATCAAAGCAGATTTATTCATAGAAGGCCCAAATTATCAACAACTCAAATGCCTCTCAGAAGTTGAAAGATTAAATAAATTGTGGTATATCCACATAATAGAATCCATATAGTGGCAATAAATAGAAATAAAATAGTGATACTGAGAACAGTATGAATGAATTTCAAAAGCATTGTGCCGAGTGACAGAATACAGACACAGAAGAGTACACACTGTTCCTCTCCATTTATATGAAATCCTAGAAAACATGACTAATTACTAATGACAGAAGGCATGTCAGTGATTGCTTAGGGCCAGGGATAAACTATAAGTAGGGATACTTCTAGGGGATAATAAAAATGCTCTATGTTTTTATTGTAGTGGCAATTACATGGATGCCTATAGGTCTACATTTTTTAAAACTTATCGAATGGATATATTTCATTTTATGAAAATCATAGCTCAATAAAGTTACCCCCTACCCCTAAAAAAAGCCAAGATGTTTGCTATGACCCAAATGTCCCAACACAGTCTGGCCTGACCATTACTTCTCTGATCTCACTTTCTATTCTCCTCACGTCTATTATCTTCACCAGCTTCAGATTCCTTTTACCTGCTATTCCCTTTATCTGAAATGTTTTTGCCATAGATATTCACCTGATGGATCCCTTATGCTCTCTGGTTCTTTACTCAAAGTATTATTTCTTTCAAGAGGCTTTCTATGACCACATTGTCTCATCTCAAACCCTTCTCTCATGCTTTCTACCGCTTTTCCTGCTTTAGTTTTTCTCTTCAGCTCTCACTGCTTTGCAACATACTGATTTAGCCTAGTCTCATCCCATAAAGAATTTAAGAATTTTAATTCAAGAATTTATGCTCCATGAGACCAGATATTTTTGTCTGTTTTTCTTCATTGCTATTTTCCTAGAGTCTGAAATGATATCTAGCCATGGCAGACATGGCCAGCTGTGGCAGAGATAGCCAGCTATCCCCCAAAGAGTCTCGTAAAATAGTTATGATACTGTAAGTTTACAGCCAGGGACAGCATTTCCCAGCCCCCTTTCTCCAGGTGTGTTGCAGGACAATTCTTGCTAATGACAAGTCAATAAAACTGATATGTGTTACTTCTAGGTGAAAGTGGTTAAGATCTAAGTGGGGTATGCCTTCATCACCCTGTCTTTCAACAACCACACAACCACCAGATGGAAATGAAAGAGTCTGAGAATCTATGGTTGGGGGAGCCACAAGATGGAAGGAGCCTGGATCCCTGAATCACCACATGGAAGGCACATTGCAGAATAACATTTTAGACTTTTATGTGGAGAAAAAAATAATTAACTTTGATTTTTCTTAGGTGAGGAAACTCATTTGCCACAGCAGCTATTATTACTCTAATAACTGGCACAGGGTCAGTGCTCAATAAATATGTTTGGAATGAACAAGTGGATGTCATTAAAGGACAATATATGCGGTTGTAATAAATATATAATCTGGTATCACACCATGAAACAGTCCATGCCATATTGCATACTAATGATGTGCTACTGGCTGATGACTGCACCTGGAAGTACAATTAGCAATTTCATCAATTAGGCTCAGTTTGCTGGAAAATAATCATGTGTGAGCTTAATTAAAACTTTGTGCCTCAGTGACAATTGTTAGTACCTTGAAAGCATAGCCTGATACTGAAGTACAGTGTGAAAATAAAATACAGAATGATGCTTTCCTACATTCACTATTCATGAACACTGTTAGCATAAAACAAAGGCAAAGACACTATTTAAAGCCAGAAAATTAAATATGTGATGAAAATGTACGCAGAATCCCCAATGCACACACACAGTAACCATGAGGCATGAGGATGAGAGTGATGTAGGGTCAATTACCCAGCATTTAAACACATGCCCTGCAGAGCAATGTACTGGGATTTACAACATTTGAAAGTATTCTTCACCCACCACCCGCCCCAACCCAACCCAACCCACCTCACCCCAACCCAACCCAACCCAACCCAGTGCAGCCTGGGTTGGCAGAGAATTTACTCTGATTCCTTTATGACCATCAGGTGAAGTTTTAGGACTCTGGGATAGAGACTCTGTATAAGAGTCATCAAAGTGATTTTACCACCTATTCATTCCCATTTGAGGAAAAGTTAACCAATGTTCAAATCATATTTGCACTGCTCTCAGTCCTTGCTTAATTAAGATTGCTTTCAATTGGGTCTTCTGAAGTTGAAATATTTAGAACAATCCTGTTCTCACTCCATAACCAAATTCCCTGGGTATGACAGACCATCTGTTCTGAAGGGGCTAGGTGTCCCAATTCCTGTCTTCTCTGGACAAAAGCCATAGGCCAGTGGCAACGACCAGCCACCAACTCTCTCACCCTATTTGGGACACAGAATTTTCTTTATACTCCAATATAAACAGCAAGTAGGAAGTATGAATAATATGGACAGAGGGGGATTTCTCCCAGGAATTTTGCAAACTTTACATATTCTTTCTCCTTGTTTCATTATATGTATAATATATTCTGGAAAGGACTCTATGAATCTTAATGAGACCAACTTGGATAAAAGAGACAATAGTTAGGGTTTGTTGATACCATATCACTCTTATGAAACAAAAAGAAATACTAAAAACATAGTAGGTGTCAGGGAATCTACAGGACCATAAATGGTTATTTCTTTAGACTCTTCTTTAACAAAAGGAATATACATTAGCAAATTTTGAGGTCAGGGACAATACTTCCTTTTTTTCCCCCTACTCTCCTGTAGAGCCTAGCACAGTACTGGATACAGTTAATATTTATTAACTATATATGGAGGATATGTATTTAGTAAATATATATGGAGGATATCTGCCTAGTGTCCACAGCTTTGGATAATTCACTAATTCATTGGCAATGCCTTGGTGTACATTTTCCCCTGATTATCTTTTTGCTTAATTAAGATGTTTGGCCTCGATCAGAGATGTCAGGGCGTGAAAATATTTGTCAGGGCTGTCCCCTGGGGTGAAGTGTGAGATATGGATTCCGGAATACCTGCATGGAATATGAGCAGCATTCATTGGATAACGGTCCATAACAAAGGTACAAAATCATCCTTAGTCAAAAAAACTACTCTTTAGGGAAAAAAAGAGCAATCAAAAGTCACAACTTACCAATTTCTAATTGCCTTGTTAGTCAATGAGTAGTTCAAATGTCGCCAAGGTCTCATCGCCTTGCAGATAGAAATAAAGTAACAATACATCAGTAATTTGCAGTTCCTGTTCCTCTTCCCCTATGGAAATTTTAAACCTATCCTCAAAAACTTCCAGAAGCCCTGGATGCAGATTTACTTTTATTCATAAACCTGTGTCTCAGGCACAGTCCCCAAAGAGTACCTCCCATATCCTTCCTCCTCTTGGAGAGCAGCCACTCACAGAAAAATCAACTAACACCCTCATCACTGCCACAGCTGAGTCCCAAGTTAAGTGACGAAATGGACAAAGTTCACCTCCCTCTTGCTTCCTGTTTCACTTTGTCCTATAGTCCCCAAACAGCCTTCAAAATCTCTCCTAAAAATACCCCCGCCTTTTTTTTTCCTTCTTGCCCTAACCCTTCTCTTCCTAGGGGCCTTTGGCTATGTCCAGCAAGTGGGGAAGGAAACAGAACTTGGGACTCTCAGCTGTGGCAGACAAGATGGTATCTCTCCTTTTCCTTCTTTTCTCTTACAGAATCATGTCTTTCATGGGAACATGTATGGAGCTAGAGGCTATTATCTTAAGCAAACTAAGGTAGGAACAGAAAAACCAAATACCACATGTTCTCACTTATAAATGATGAGAACTCACAAACAAAAAGAAAGAAAGGACAGACACTGGGCTCTACTTGAGGGTGACAGGTGGGAGGAGAGAGAGGAGCAGAAAAGGTAATTACTGGCTCTCGGGCTTAATACCTGAATTACGAAGTAATTTCTATAACAAACCCTCATGACGTAAGTTTGCCTATGTAACAAAATCTTCACATGTACCCCTGAACCTAAAAGTTTAAAAAAACATTTTTCTTCCAGTTTCTTCTGATAAAACAAAAGTTCCATGGTTAGTAGAAGGCACTAGAACTTGAAGCTGGGGAGGGGCAGTGAGCCATTTCCCTCCCAATTCTAGGCCCTTCCAGGACATGCTGATACTGGTGCAAAGAGAACCATCACTGTGAAATGCACACACCTGGCGATTGTGACACGTAGGTGAAGTTGTGGGAGTGGACTTCACCCCAGCATAACTGACTGGAAAGAGCCTCGGGGAAGATCGGCAAGATTTTACAACTCCCCACCCCCCAACAACCACGTCTCATCTCATTGGTGTTATTGATATAATGAGGGAAACACCTGTCCTCTTGGACTGGTGGGCTCTCTCTTGTGTCCATTTCAACCATTTGTGACTCAGAAGGCTGGCGAGCCCTCTTCCTCCACTTATTCCTGAGTCTTCCATCTCAGTTCCTCTGGCCTGTGTAATGTTGTTTCCCTTCGACTGTGGTCCTGACCAATCTCTGCCCTCTTCGTCCTCACTTCCTCTTCCTCTTCCCTCTTCCATGCCTTTTCCACCTCCTGTTCCTCCCACCTTCTTCCCTTTAGGTCCCTTTTCTTGGGAAGCCGCTCCTTCCAGCCTTCCTACCATCCTCTGCCATCCCATGGCTCTTGGTCATTCCCTCTGCCCAGAAAGGCTTCATTTCTCTCCATTTCACTGGTTTCACCAGTGCCATTGAGCCTTTTCTTCTCATTTTCTAGAAACACTCAATAAATCCATAATGCTTCAAATAAATACCAGGTGCTCAACACCCTTTATAGCAAGAATCCCCTCATACGGCTGGACGTCTGGGCAGAATGAAGTGTGCGTTCCTCCCCATCACTCTCCCAGCTCCCGCCACCTCTGTTTCAGCATTTCAGCTTCTGTTATATTTTGGCACCTTAAGAGTCTCCCTGCCTCTGCTTCTGCAAATTGAGAGTATGATTTTGAAAGACAGCCTTCGACCCAGAATGCTAACATTCTGCTAAGGAAGCTGTGGTTTGATGAAGTGCTGCTGTGATGGGGGAAGAAGGGTTTGTAAGCACACATATACATGCACAAATACACGCATACATACTGTGCAAAGCTACGTGCCTGCAGAAAGCTAATGGGACCCTAAGCTGGGCTGAGCTCCCAAGTGAGAGGAGACCATCCCTCATCCCTGACACTTGCAGTCCATTAATATCTGCTTATGCTCTGTGACAGAAAGGAGAGAATATAAAGAAGAGATTCCCTCTGAGTTTGGATGTGAGAGAATCTCTCCTGTCCCCCAACCTGCACAAGCAAAGAAACACATAACATTCAAACTTGGTAAAATGATAGAACAGTAGCTAGTGACTTTTTTTCAGGGCCACACTGCTAAGTCATGCCAGTTACAAGAAGAGACTTAGAAGAGGTACCCAAAATCTCTGCCCAGGGTTCTGTCTTAAGTAGCACACACCAGCAGTGAGGTCAGCTAGTGACAATTTGTCACTTCTCTACCTTAGCTATTTAGGAATAAGTTGAAACTGGCCGTTAACATTTACAGGAGGGGCTCAACTCCAGAAAATATGGTTTGTGGAAAACCGCATGGAAGAACAAAAAGATAAATTGACAAAGGCTACAAGTGTTTAAAAAAAGGACTCTATTTCATAAAGTGATTCACCATAGAATTCCCATGAGCAACAAACACTTCCATTACATTAAAATATGATCCTATTTGCCAAAATTCTAGCTGTATACAACTTTTTAGGAACATGTTATTACATCAGGAAGTACAGAGCTGCCTAAATAATGTGCAAATAGCATCCCTGGGGGAAGTTCAATTGTAGAACCAAAGTAAATTTTCATCTGTGTTGGTGAAAAGTGCCCCAAAACATATTCAAAGGATATTAATCCAACCTGGATTGACAGGCTCTTATAAAAAAATAGCAATCTCAAGTGTAAATAACAAAGATGAACTTCAGTATTATCCCTTCCATTTGGGGGTGGAAGGCAGGGACTCTGAGCAGCTAGAACCAGGTCAGCTTGAGTCTCAAGAATGGAGCAGCACCAACAAAGCTGTGGAATAATGAAGTCCTACCATGGTGAAGAAGAAGGGTTTCTAAGCATGCATGTGCACACACATACCCATACATACAGGCCATGCAAAGCCAAGTGCCAAGAGGAATTTTTCTATTTCCTATTACTCCTTTTATTTATTTATTTATTTTTTTTTTTTGAGACAGAGTTTTGCTCTGTAGCCCAGGCTGGAGTGCAGTGGCGTAATCTCGGCTCACTGCAACCTCCGCCTCCCAGGTCCTGGTTCAAGCAATTCTCCTGCCTCAGCTTCCTGAGGAGCTGGGATTACAGGAATACACCACCATGCACAGTTAATTTCTGTATTTTCAGTAGAGACAGTGTTTCACCATGTTGGCCAAGCTGGTCTTGAACTCCTGACCTCATGATCTGCCCACCTCGGCCTCCCAAAGTGCTGGGAATACAAGCATGAGCCACCACACCTGGCTTTCTATTACTCTTTAAGCAACATGGGAGACTTCACTATTGGCCAAAAATATGAAAACGGTATTACTTGAGCAACTGCTAACACCAGGCATTGGGAATGTGCAGGAACTTCACACATTTAGGCCCCACCTCCCAAAGTAAAATGGTCAATCCAAGCTGAATTTGTATACCCATCTTCTCTCCCTCTCCATGCAGAACACGCTTTGTCAAAACAAGGGACTGTGTCGGACATTCATGATGGACCACAGAGCTATGTCATTCAGGAGCAAGATGAGATGAGTAGTGTTCAAAGCTCCCATGCAGAGCCTGCCTCCGCTTTCTGAACATGATGTGAGTGTAGACAGAGGCCAAGGGGATATGCAGAGCCCTCTCCTCCATTTCTGAACTGTGCTGCTCAAGGCTGAAAATCTACATGGCTACTCTTCTCTTCTCCTAAGGTCCCAAGGCCATGGATAGAGCTTCCTGCAAACATCTGAATGTACAACTTTTTCTTATAAAAAATAGAAATCTTGGCTGGGCGCAGTGGTTCACACCTGTGATCACAGCATTTTGGGAAGCCTAGGGAGGCAGATCACTTGAGGTCAGGCATTTGAGACCAGCCTGGCCAACATGGTGAAACCCCATCTCTACTGAAAATACAAAAAATTAGCTGGGCATGGTGACAGCTATAATCCCAGCTACTCAGGAGGCTGAAGCAGGAGAATCGCTTGAACCCAGGAGGTGGAGACTGTACTGAGCTGCAATCCTGTTACTGGACTCCAGCCTGGGTGACAGAGTGAGACTCCATCTCAAAAAAAAAAAAAAAAGAAAGAAATCCCAAGTGCAAATAACAGAGATGAACTGCAGTATCATTTCATCCATTTGGGGGTAGAAGGCAGGAACTCTGAGAAGCAAAACTAGCAGGAACAAGGTGGCAGTACTTTCCACTGCCTCTCCTTGTATCAAGGCAGCCCCTCTTGTCCCTGGCATCTGTGCAGTCCCAGCAGACACGAAACAGCACTGACCTGAGATTCTGTGTCTCCTGGACCACCTGCAAGATCTCCCTGCATGGAACAGTGGTGCACACGACAGCCAGGCCTCTCCAGTCCACTGCCCTGCCTCCAATGGGTCAGCCATCGGATTTCATTGTATATTTTCCTAGCCTCCTTCTGCTGGCACAGCAGCTTTTTCACAGTGTCAGTCCAGAAGAAATCTTTTCATTATGACTCACAGCTGTGATCCTCGGGTTAAAAGAAATTACTCATGAAAGGGCAGCCTGGGGTAGAAGCGGTGGCATCAGAAGAAACCCCAGCTTCCAAGGGAGAAGGAACTTCAAGGATTTATTGACATGAGGGAGATCACAGCTCTGGCTTCAGGCCTGGCTGCTGACATTTGCGATAGATTTAGGCACTGCTGTTTGGCTTGGAATTATTTTTTAAATCAAGCTAAGAGGTCATAGTGAGGTGTTCTGATCTGCTGATGATGGTCTTGCTGATGCCTCCGTAAAATTAAGAGAGTATTGAGAATCATTTTTCCTCTCCTGTTCCTTATCTCTTGTTAGTCTCCTCCTCCCCACTTCTACTCTTTCCGCCTTCGTTCTAATCCCGTCTTGAAACTTTTTCTTGTTTCTTCTTCCCTCTTCTCCTTGTTCCTCCTGCCTGTCACTACTTCTTTCGAGTGGACCCAAGAGCAGAGCAGAGCCATTTGTGGCCAGAACACCCAGGTGACAGGGTCTGTGTACAGCCCTGATCCCAGGGCCCTGATCCCAGGCTTGCCTTTTAGCCTCTACTACCCTTCTGAGTACTCAGCTCTGAGAAGAAAGAGCCCAGGCACAAGAGAAAAAAGGAACCATCCTGCATCACTTACATAGTGGTTCTTAATTTTTAGAGTCTTCCCTTCAACTGCTATACCTTTAAAGCTTCATGACAACCTCAAGCAAAGCAGCAAGGATGTTGATGCATCCATTTCACAGAGAAGCCCACCAGTCTCCTTGGAAAATATTCACAGAGCCAGCAGGGCCGGAGACCTCCAGGAGGAGAACCAATATTTATGGTGCTAGTGAGGGAATGTGTTCTCTTTCGGGGTCCACAAGGGGGCGTAATTTTAAGGACAAGAATTTCCTAGCGCCATGCCCCTGTCCCGTCTCTCTCCATCCATGAGATTTAACAGTTTAGTTTGAATTTCGAGAGCATGTGAAGAAACTAAGAGTCAATCACTCCAGTGGAAGTTCTAAGGAACTCCTTTCATTGGCCAGGGGACTTAGAGAAGGTGGGGGTTCCTCCCAGGTTAAATGTCCCCTTCTTTCACACCCCTTCGGACTCCATGTTTGGGTCCCCTTCGACGAGCACTCCCTTCGTGGAAGGAACTGTTCTCTCACTCAGTGTGAGAGTTAGCTGTTTCTCTCTCCTTCTCCTGTCTCTCTCTCTCTTTAAATAAAATCACTTGCTACAAACACTCTTGAGTCCAGCATTTACTGCGCACTGCGCCATGGTCCCCTCTCTCATTCTTGAGAGGGCAGTAGGCCAAGAACCTGGAGAAACATCCTCTCAGGGGAGCTGAGGGCACCCTGAACCCCTGAACCCCAATGTTACATTTTGGTGAGCCAGCCAGGAGAGGGGTACACCAGAAAGGGGGGTACACTCCAGGAAAGGGGTACAGCCAGGGAAGAAGACTTCAAAATTGTGAGAATAACCGGCCCCATTCGTCCTGACTCTTTAAGAACACCTGAAGCGGCTGCAGCCAGGCAGGGCTGTGGGGAACTGGGGCAGCAACGCCAAGCCGAGGGACGAAGCCCAACCCATCCTAAGTGGCGAGGGCCAGCTGGAATTAAAAGCACAGTTTTTTACCTCAAAGGTCTCTCTCTGCTTTTCCTTTCCTTCAGTATCCTTTGGATATTATCTCTGGGACCAAAACCTGCAGAAGCCTGTGGGGTGGAAAGGGTGAGCATCCCCACTTTCCGCTCATTGCCAGCCAGGAACAGCCCAGCCCTGGGGGTGAAACCCAGCAGCGCAGAGGTCGGCCAGAGGAAAACAGCCGGGAGGGGCGAGGTACAGCCCGAGCGTGCAGGGCATGGGGAGCGGGGCAGCCTGGCGCCTGGTTCTGGCGGACCTCTCCGGCGTCCTCCAGTCCCAGGAAGCAAGGTAAAAAGGCTCCCCAGGACGTTCGAATGCCGCAGGTCCCTGTATGGGCAGCAGCTTGGGGAGTGGCTCAACCTCGCCCATGGTTCTGGCGGGGTCAACAAGATGACCGCAAGCCGGCGGAGGTGAGGACACTCCGGCCGTCCCAGCAGCCACTGCGAACTCGGCTTTTAAACTGACGCAGCGGCTTTTTTCCTCAGCTGGTGCAGCTGAGGGAAAAGAGGCGGCTGATGGCCATCAGCTCTGCCAGGCTTTTAGGCAGGCCACACCGCCTCAGGGTGCAGCATTCTCATTCAAAATACAGCTTAAGGCAGCTTTCTGCCTTCCCTCAATGCGAGTGGCCTGTTGGCAATAGTTGGTTAAGGTGTAGGGCCTGCAGTTGCAAGTTTGCTGGTTCAAATTCCCAGTGGAGTCAGTTCTGCATTGGTGAACACTTTGGGGGAAATTAAAAAGCTGAAGTCTATGAGATTTTGTGTTTTTCTCTCTGTTTAAATAAAATCACTTTCTACAAACACTTTGAGTCTGACATTTACTGCACACTGCGCCGTGGTCCCCTCTCTCATTCTTGAGAGGGCAGGACGCCAAGAACCTGGAGAAACATCCTCTCAGGGGAGCTAAGGGCACCCTGAACCCAATATTACACTAGGTCTGGGCTATCAGTGTTGAAACCCTAAAGTCTGAGGTTAGAATGAAGAACTTTCAAGATTAGCTACTGCAGCGTCTTCACTTTGCAGGGAAAGAAACTGAGTCTCAGAGAAAGAGAGTGGCTTCAGCAAGGTCACACCTTGGTAGTTCTAAGACAAGGCTACATCAAAAATCAGGTCTACTGTCTCCTACACCGGGGAGAGGAACGCACAGCATTTTTCTATTTCCTGCTACCCTTAAAGCAATGTGAGAGATCCCACTGTTGGCCAACAATAGGAAAATAGTATTATACTTGAACAACTGCTATTGCCAGGTATTGGGCATGTTCAAGATGGCATTGAGCAGTTGCTCAAATGTGCTGACACTATGTTGTGAGTCTATGTTTTTATCATTTGTTTCAAGCAGCTGAAGCTCAGAGATGTTAAGTGATTTCTCCAAGATCTCAAAGTTGATGAGTAGAGGCCTGGATTCAACTCCAGTCCTGTCTGGCTGTTAAACAATTCTTTCCATCTTCACAGGGCTGGGGCAACACTAACTGCTGTCAATAAAAGGCATATTCCAACAGAATGTTTGCCTCTCAAATCAAACCATCTATCCCTGGGGAAAGCCAGATGCAGTTGCATTTAGAATCCAGGACAAAATGCTCAAAAATGGAGAATGACAGCTTGCTCCAAGCAAGCTTGTCCCTCTGTCGCTAGAACTTTGTTTTTGGCTATCAGGGGAGAAAACCTGGGTGGCGGCAGGACGTATGTCTTCTAGCTGAGCTGCTAGTGAAAATGTATTTTGGGGCTGCATTTTTTATGGCTTTCAGTATTGATTTATGGAATGATGGGAAAGGATTATTCTTTTTTCTAATGGCTCCTGAGAATTTGGCAAGAATGTCTGCAGTTGTTTCTTCAAATAGGTTTTCCGTGCACTGCCCGAGATTCCACACTCTGTCTGCTACTATGGATTGTTTAAGCAACCTGCTTCACCCCCCCTGTCTTGGGAAAGAAAGCCCAAGATAGGGGTGTGAGGAGCACTTGTGGAAGCTTCCACCGTGTCCTGGGTCCCTGGAGTAGCCTCCTCCTTAGTTAGGGTAGAGCTAGTGAGAGAGCCAGTGTCTTCAGGGGCCCAACTGGGAGAACAAATCAGGCTACTGAATTAATATTTATTTGAGAAGCCATAAAAAAGCTGTGAACAGGTAGGGAAGAATAAAAGAAAATCTTTTTGTGCCCTCTGTTCATTTCTCATACCAATTTTCTCCCCATTTCAGCATGCACCAGGATCTCTAGGAAAATTCATTTTCTGGATCCTGTCTTCTGAATCATTTAATTCAGTAGGTTTCCAGGGAGGCCAGAAGCCAGCACTGTTGCAAATATCCCAGTTAATTCTCAGCAGGTGTTCAAGGATCCACAGTTTGAAGACCCACAACCAAGTGCTTCCAGCAGGGCGATGAGTTTTTACTGTGTCCAGAAACAGGCAGTAGTGAGAGCACTGGTCCAGGTGTCAAGACACCTAGTTTCTACTCAGCTATGCCACTAGAAGAAGGCTCTAGGAATGGTGGGACCTCAGAAAAAAAGAGGGCTGTGATCATTTCTGGAGCTAGAAATGTTACTGGCAAGCTTGGTTAGGAAGAGGAAGGAATGAATTTTACGTGACAAGTGCTTTACATTTATTATCTTATCCAAGCACACAACAACCCTGTACAATAGATCATTGTTATCGTGTTTTATTTATAAGAAAAGTATCATAAAAAGACACTCGCCCAAGTTTACAGTTAGTAAATGACAGTCATAATCCAAAACTGAGTCTGATTTCCAAATATTTTTTCTTACAGTTCTTCTTTCATTCATGCATTCAAAAATATTCACTGCTCATCTACTACATGCCAGATGCTGTACAAGGTATTGAAAATACAGTATTAAATAAGATAAAGTTCTTGCTCCAATGGAACTTACTTCCTCCTATGGAGAGATATCATAAAGAAGTAAACAAAATAAGGAAGACAATTGCAGATAGCAACAAAGGCTATAAAGAAAACAAAAGAGGATAATAAGTGTGAATCCACACTGGTGACATTTAAACTGAAACCTAAATGGCACGAATAAACCAGCCACGCCAATGTCTGAGGGAAGAGTAATCAGAGAAGGGGACAGATTGGACAAGAGCTCCAAATGGGGACTGAGCCTCATATGTTCACAGAGTCATAAAGGGCCAGAATGGCTAAAGCAAGGCCAGCAAGGGAGAGAGAACTAAGGAACAAAGCAGGAGACTCAGGCAAGGACCAGGGTACACAGGCCTCTAAGTGGGACATCAGTCTAAGTGTGATGGGAACCATTCAAAGTTTGTGGGCAAGGGAGTGATACAAGTCAAGTTATCTCTATAAAGATCACTCTGGATTCTGTGCAGAGGATGCTTATAAAGGGATACAAGTAGGACCTGGGCACAATGGCTCATGCCTAATCCCAGTACTTTGGGAGGCTAAGACAGGAGTATCCCTTGAGGTCAGCAGTTCCAGACCAGCCTGGGCAACATAGCAAGATCCTCTCTCTAAAACAATTTTTAAAAATCAGCCAAGCACAATGATGCACACCTGCAGTCCCAGCTACTCAGCAGGGCTGAGGCAGGAGGATCGCTTGAGCCAAAGAGATTGAAGTTGTAATGAGCTATAATTGTTCCACTGTACTCCAGCCTGAGTAACAAAGTAAGACCCTGTCTCTAAAAAGAAAAAAAAAATTAAGGAAGAAAAACAGAGTTCAAAAGACAATCTAGGAGGCTAGGGCAACAGCCCAGGCAAAAGAAGCACATGTGATCTGAGAAGTGGCTGCTTCTCTGCTGTGTAGACCACCTAAATGTAACATCACCCCACCACATCGTCTGCCTGCAAGGTATACACTAGATCAGTGGTTCTAAGTGTGGCCTGGGGACCCTTGGGCATCCCCAAGACCGGTTCAGGAGGGCCTGAGAGGGCTTCCCTTTCTCAAATATATATCTGTAGGAGTCTGGATTGTCTTCATATACTTCAACCAAAACAACATATCATGACAGATGACCTAGGAAGTAAATAACAAAATATAGCTGTCTTCTACTAAGTTAGACATTACAAACACACAAAAGTGTAAACAAAGCCACTCTTCTTGTTATATGTGTTGTTTGCTTTGGAAAATACAGCTCTTTTTTATGGAAAAAAAAAAAGTGTTCTATTTAAATTATCTCGCAAGGCATTTATTTGCCTTATTGTGAAATGAATTAATAAATAATTTTTTTTTGGTTTCTGTTTTAATTTCTACTTTAATAAATGCAAATGAATATGATCAGCACATAGGCCAGGCATGGGAATTCATGCCTTTAATCCCAACACTTTCAAATGCCAAGACAGGAGGATCACTTTGAGCCCAGGAGCTTGAGACCAGCCTGGGCAACATAATGAGAACCCAACTCTACAAAAAATAAAAAATTAGCAGGGCATGGTGGCACATGCCTGTGGTCCCAGCTACTGAGGAGACTGAGGATGGATGACTGTTTGAGCCCAGGGAATGGAAGCTGCAGTGAGCCATGAATGCGTCAGTGCAGTCAAGCCTGGGCAACAGAGCAAGCCCCTATCTCAAACAATAAAATAATAATAATAATCAGCATATAGCAGAGTCTTTGGGTTCTCAATAATTTCTAAGAATGTAAAAGCATCCTGATACACATTAGAACTACTATCTTAATGACCCAAAAGATCCTGGACTTGGAAGGCACAGCCAGGGCATCTGCAAACCTCTATGAGGACTCCTGGGGGCATGCATTTCCTGGGGCTTCTGGGAGTTTTGCCTTGTTTAATCATGGATTGTCAGTGAAGTCTCCTCTTTGGCTAGGTAGAGACTGCTCTACCTGCTACACTGGTGATGGGGAGTCCACATTGCTGCTGAGTTGTATGGCAGGGATGCAGTAGTCAGCTTTGTGAAAAGGCAGCCATATTAGCAGCCACAGCAATGGTGTGCCAAGGAGAGCGGGCTGTGCAGCCCCTCTCACTGCAGTTTCAGCATCTGTGCAGCCACATGGCACAGCCAGCAAGGAGCAGAATCATTGCCTTCCGTAAGGTGCCCCATGCCCCCACGCAAGTGCTGTCTGCACTGCTGGATGATAATGAACCCTCAGGGTATTTGTTACTACTTACACAGTTTGGAGGTGGATGCTGAGCATGTAATTGCTGTGCTGGGGAAAGGGGCCGAATGCTAAGTGCAGCTGGATGCAGCAGGGAAGGAGCAGGCTCCAGAGATCACTCCATTCTTACCCTTGTCTGGCAGATTTCCAAAGGGCAGGGCTTCTGAGCATGCCAAGCAATGTTTTACATCTCTAATCTGGCCAGAAGTCGGGGGCAGAAGTAGGAGAGCCTGGCGAGCAGAGAGGCCTGTATCGCCAAGTCATCCTTTGGAAGCTGGCTCGTTTCTGGACTAAGAAACAAAATCCTAAAATGCTAGAGCCAGGTGACCCTAGCAATGACCCTGCCTACTCTTTACCAAAATTTATTTCTCATATCACCAGTTCACCCGATTATTCATTAACAAAGAAGTTTCTGTGGTCAAATAAGCTTTAGAAAAACTATATCTATTTCCCAGCTGGAGGTCCTCTGTGCACATTAACATAGTAATTTCTCTAAGAAATGCTGCAGTGAAGAAATCTGCTTAGCTTTATTCTGATACAAATGCTCTAAGGAAGAAAGTGACTCATCCAAGTTCACATAACAAAATTCAGAATTAGCCTGGAATAGTGGTTCACACCTATCATCCCAGCTAGCTGGGAAAGCTGAGGCGGGAAGATTGCTTGAGGCCAGGAGCTCAAGACCAGCCTGGGCAACATAGCTGAGATTAATATATATATATATATATATATATATATATATATACCTATTAAAAAAAATAGCTGGGCATGGTGGTGCATGCCTGTAGCAAGACTCAGTCTCAAAAACAAAAAGAAGTGGAAGAGTCAAAACCCACAGGTTCTTTGACACCAAGCCATGTGATCTTTTCCAGCACTTTAGGGAAAGGAGATCTATTTGATAGGTTTTCCAAGGCCTTCTATCACTGAGAGGTTAAAGACAGAGGTCAAGCTTAAGCCATCAACTTAGATCATCCAAAATCATTCCAGCTAGAGGCACCCTTCAGGTGCTTGTGGTACACGAAGGATTTAGGAGTGAGGGGAAGAAATCAGGGGAGAAGTGAATAGAAAAAAGGTGTTCTTGTGTGTAACCCAAGTTACAACTGCTTATGAATACAAAAGAAATTTGCCTCTAAGGACAACAACTGAGATGTTTTGCAACAACACAAAACCATCAGAAACTGGCTGGGAAGACATGATTGGATGATGCTGTGAATTAAAGTTCTGCAAATATGCATTTAATTTAGAATTAATGAAATGCATTTTTGTGAGTTAATTGAAAAAAATGACTATTAAACATGAATTCACTGATGTTTGACAAGTAGGTAGTAAATACCCATTTTGCACACGGCAGTTAATTCTCAATAAATATGTTTCTTTCAATAACCAGCTGGTTTTAATTTAACAAATAGATTGCTGTCTGGTGAAATTGGAATTGAGAATCAGGAAACCTTCATGGAGGGCAGGGCTCAGCACCCCTCACCACCTGCCCTGGAGACTAGGTGCATCAGAGATGTGCCAGGATAACCCCTGGAAGTTTGTCCTGTTCCTCAACCGGATTTCCAACAAGCCTAATTCCAAGCAGCCAAAGGCCAGGCTGATGAAACAACTAGACTTTATTTATGACTTACCTTTTGCTAGGAATTTCCTTCCCTTTTTGTCATCCTAGCAAACTACCTAAACATCATGCTCACATTGAACTTCACTTCTGTAAAGCTTCCCTGAATACTTATATCAAGTTAATCCCTCCCCACCAAGGGCTCCACGTCACTTAGTATGCATCTCTCTCACAATATTTACAACATTGCATTAAAAATAGAAAACTCCTAAAGGATAGGTTCCTGGCATATGAGAATAACAACTATAAAAACAATAACAAACAATCTGGCAGAGGCTGGAATTTGCCTTCCTGATACCCATTTATCCTTTACAATTAGTCATGGAACCTGGATTTGACTGCCGGCAGCCATAAGACTCTATTTCTCAGCGTCCTTTGCAGACAGATGTGACCACGTGATGAGGTCCCAGCCAGTGAGATAGAAGCAAAGGGCTGATTTGAGACATGACCCCTTAAAGGTAGCTGACTGGTGTTACCTTTACCTCAATAAAGCTGCAGAAAGAGAGAAAGGGAGCCAGCTCAATTGAGAGGTATTCCCTGCATCCCCACACACACCTCCTCCCTTGGGCTGTTCAGGTAATGGACAGGACAGGTGCATCTCCAGCAGTCACACTGGGTCACAATATGGCCTTGAGGGTAGATGCCACATGCTGAGGATGTCAGAGCAGAAACATAGGGAGAGCCTGCGTCCCTGGTAACTCTGTGGCCCAGTCTTATTATTCTTGGACTGCCTGTCTCCATACTCCTTTGACAGAGAAAAATGAATCTAGGGGCTTTTAGAGCCACTATTATTTAGTTGCACACAGCTGAAGTTAATCCTAACAAATACAAACAGCCACAAACATTTATGAATGTGGTTAAGTATTAACATTTATTCTAATGTCACCCCTTTGACAACCCAAATGAAGCTGACATCTCTTTAGGTGATGAAACAGAGGCCATAGGTGAAAAAACTGAGGCCCACAGAGGTTCAAGGTCACATAGCTGGTAATTAATAAGGTTTGAGACAGTATTCAGGGCTGTCTGATCTCAGGTTGAAATTCTTAATGACATGAAGTACAGCCTCTTGATGGATACTTTTCAAATGAGCAATCCAGTGCTATTGAGAGACTCCATCAGTCTGAGAATGATATCAAGACCAGCGCAGCCTCTAACACCTCTCTGGGACTTGGTTTTCTTACTAGTAAACTGATAACAGCGACTCTTTATCAAACTCCTTCTATTTCCCAGGAATTCATGTAAGCATCGTACAGGTATAACAGTCCATGCTCACAGCCCTGCTATGGGACCAATGCTATCCAAATTCCTATTTTATAGATGAGGAAATTGAGACCTAGGAAGGTAAGCAATTTGCTCGAGATTACACCGTTTGCAAGTGGTCAGTAGAAAGGGAGATGAGAGGACCCAGGTCCATCTGTCTGCCTCTGGGAACTGCCTCTCAATTTCCTGTCAGCATCCAAGCATTCCCTTTGTACACATGAGGAAATGGAAGTTTTACCTGCTAAGTGATGGAATGAGGATTTAAAACTAGGGCCTATTTAACACCAAAGCCAAGTACTTTCCCACATGCCTAGAGAAGTCATTTTCTGGAGAGAACAGAAGCACCTTCCATCACTCTTGGCCCCATGCTGGATGGGTGGATGATGCCCAGTCCATAGTGGAGCTGCATGAAAGGGAAGCGGAGCTGCTGTGGGAGCTACTGAAAGGGAATGAGGGCAAACCTCACTCAGGGCTGAGCACTGTAGAGCCCTCTGAAGAGAGCCAGGGGAGCTCCCTGAGGCCAGGGCTGTGCCTGCGTCACCCCTGCTAGGTCTCCTGCCTCTGGAAGAGCACTTGCCTGGCACTCAGTGAGCACTTAGGGACCACATTCATTTCCTGTGCCTGATGTAACAAATGGCCACAAACCTAGTGGCTTAAAACAACACGAAGCTATTTTCTCACCATTCTGGAGGCCACAGTCTGGAATCAAGATGTCATCAGGGCCATCTTGAGCTAAAGGCTCTGGGGGAGAACTTTTCTTGCCTCTTCCTGTCTCTGGTGACTACCTTGGCATCCTTGGCAGCACTGCCATCTCAGCCTTCATCACGCACCATACTTCCGTGTGTGTGTGTGTGTGTGTGTGTGTGTGCACGTGCGCTTGTGTGCATTCTCTCTCCTTCATACAAGGACACCAGTCATTGGATTAATGTCCACCTGCTATAAAGACATACCCAAGACTGGGTAATTTATAAAGGAAAGAAGTTTAATTAACTCACAGTTCCACAGTTTCATGGGGAGGCCTCAGGAAACTTACAATCATGGCAGAAGGGGAAAGAGGTACCTTCTTCACAAAGCTGCAGGTGAGTGAGAGAAAAGCCCAGGAGAAACTGCCATTTATAAAACCATCAGCTCGTGAGAACTCCCTCACTATCACGAGAACAGCATGAGGGAAACCGCTCCCATGATCCAATCACCTCCCACCAGGTCACTCCCTCAACACTTGGAGATTATGTGATTATAATTCAAGATGAGATATGGGTGGGGACACAGCCAAACCATATCACCCTCTAATCCAGTGTGATCTCATCTTCATCTTACCACATCTGCAAAGACCCTGTTTTCCAATCAGGTCACATTCACTGGTACCACGGTTAGGACTTGAAAGTGGCTTTTTGGAAGACATGGTTCAACCCACTACAGGGGCTATTTGCTGTATTGAACTGAATATGTTGACTCTCCACAAAGAAATTATTTTCTTACAAGGAATCATGAGTGAGACCTGCGTTCTTAGTGCTGAGTTGTAAAAGCCTCCTACAAAAAACTGTGTCTGTCTGTGTCTGTGTGTGTGTGTGTGTATCTGTGGGTATCTGGGTACGTCTGGGTGTGTGTCTGTGCATGTGTATGTCTGTATAAGTGTTAGTTTGTGTGTATGTGTATATCTCTGTGTATCTCTGTATGTCTGTATCTGTGTGCATGCGTTGTGTGCGTCTGTGTATGTCTCTATGTGCGTCTCTGTATGTTTGGATATGTGTGTAGGTGTGTATGTGTGTGTGTGTGTATGTCTCTATGTTTGTGTATGTCTGTATCTGTGTCAGGTATTGGTGTGTATGTGTGTGTGTGTGTCTTTATGTGTGTCTCTTTATGTCTGTATCTGTGTACAGGTGTTGGGGGTGTGTGTGTGTCTGTGTGTTTCTCTATGTCTGTCTGTGTTTGTATCTGTGTGCAGGTATGTGTGTGTGTGTGTCTGTGTATGTCTATATTTGTGTGTAGGTGTGTATGTGTATGTGTCTGTGTATGTCTGTGTGTTTGTATGTCTGTATCTGTGTGCAGGTGTTGGTGTGTGTGTATGTCTCTATGTGTGTCTGTGTATGTCTGTATCTGTGTGTAGGTATGTATGTGTGTGTATGTGTATGTCTGCATATGTGTCTGTGTATGTCTGTATCTGTGTGTAGTTGTTGGTGTCTGTGTATGTCTCTGCAAATGTGTGTGCATCTGTGTGTCTTCCTCAGTGTATATCTATATGTCTTTGTATATGTGTGTGCATGTGTGTGTCACTCTGTGTGTGTGTTCCTTTTGGCTTGTCATAATGATAATGTGGAATTCTACCTTTAGCGATTAATTTCTTGGGAAGTCCCCTAAGAGGCTAGCCATTAAGTTAACTGTCACTAACATTGTCGTTGAATTCATCAGGGTGCATTTGCAGAGTGAAGGGCACTGTGAGGATGGCCAAGTTGATGGGGAAGCACAGGCTGATGCCAGCATGTGGAGTGCTATTCTGGTGGTGCTGTCTTAGTGGGTCCACAGTGGGTACCTGGAAGGCAGTACCAGGAAGGAGGAGTGAGACCTAAAAGGAAAGAAAGAGTGCCATTTCCCTGGTGAGCAGTTGGGCTCGGTAACTTATAAGATTCTACGATTTCTTTGAAATGCAAGGCCCTCTAAACCCAGGCCTTCCTGAGAGATGGTTGCTGGGCTCTGAAGTCAATGCTGTCAGAGGTGGGAAGCCCTCTGGAGAGGGGAAGGAGAGTGGAGCTGGGTTCCAGTTCCCAGTTCTTCTGCTGTTCAGCAGGGATACCTTACAGGAGTAACTGCCTGCTGGACACGGGAACCTCAGGGATGGCCAGCCAGGTCTCCCCTGGTCTGAGCAGATTTCCACCCTGTCTCCTCACCTTCCCACCTGCCTGACACATGCACTGGAGCTACAATAGATTTACTCCCTGGCTCTCACTAAGAAGAGTGGCTCTGAAGCAGCAGCTTCACTGAGAGGGTGGTGGAGAGGGAAGAGGGAGGGAAAAGCTGAGAGAGAAGGAACACAGCAGTGAGGCCTCAGAGATTTGCTTCGAGTTGCCGGGAGAGTGGAGCAGTAAAGGGGCCTCCATCAGAAGAATGGCTCTCGGCAGGCGGAGAGGAAGTGGTCCAAATTAACCCTGATAGGAAACTTCGCTCTCCACGCTGCACGCTGCACATCCAGAGTGAAAGCCATTTGAAAATTCTCTGCCACCAAATCAAACCGTCCATTTCCCATTAACAGCCTATCATAAGCAGGAGGTATTCTTGGCCGGGGCTATTATGCCTCTGGGTTATTGTTTTAAATTTGAGTCATTACAACAAATTACGGTACTTAGCCCTTCTCAAGGAGCTCTGAGGACATATTGTCACCAGAAGTCCTGTTCGCCTGCCTTTCCCGAACCTGTGCCTGCTGAAAGTGAAGGAGAGTGATCCCTATCCACATGTTGCTGGGTACCCCAGGCCGCAGGGTGAACTCTAGGGGGTACCCCTGGGCATGCTCACCACCCTCCTTGGTTCTCAAAGTTTCTAAGCCAGCCCTTTGGGAGAGAAGACACCAGAACCCAAAATTATCAAAAAGCTGCCATGAACTGAGACCTCTCTGTGTGCCAAGCACTGAGTTATGCTCAGACTACACCATGCAGAATCTCATGCGGGAATCTTACAATGAAGCAGAGTGTGTGCACCTGCTCTGGGGCTGTTCTGACTCTGTCTTTGGGCTTTGTGGGGCCTGAGCCACCATGTGTGGATTGGAGGACGGTGGAGAGAAGCAGAGGAAGCTGTCATCTGGCAGTGGACTCTAGCCATCAGACTAAGGTTCGACCCAGAGGCTGTGTCTGCAGGGGTCTGAGTGAAAGAGGTCTCCCTGGGCCCATGCAGGCATTACTAATATTCTGGAGACAGTTGGCATCACGCAGTGCAGGCAGGCAGGTGAAGCCCCTTAGTAGGTCCTGGCAGTGGGGCCCACACATGTCCCCATTTTCCCCAGAGACCAAAAAAAATCAGAACATCTTCTGGGTCTTAAAATACCATGAAGGCACTCTTCAGTCATCCGGTTGAAACATCCATGGTTAAATTGCTTCCTATGTTGGACTTTGCACATGTACTTATTTCCAGTACCAACTCCAAAGCATCTCCCCCAAATGGATTTAACACAAAATCTATTGCCTCCACAAATGTTATTTTAAAAATACATAGTATCTACAATACCACAGAGAAATTTACTTTCTAATAAGGGTGTTCCCACCTTTTCCGCAAGGGGTTTCCTAGCTCTGACTACCAGGGACCTGTAAGCAGAAGAAAGATAAGTCATTATACAACCCCTAGAAATTGGTACTGTGATTATCCCCACTTTGCATCTAAGGAAACCAAGGTACAGAGAGGTTAAGTAATGTACCCAATGTCACACAGCTATTAGATGATAGAGCAGGGATATGAACCCAGAGAGCTGCCTATAGACTCCGCATGCCTAACTGCTGTGCTGCATACACTGCCTCTCCATTTATTTTCATAAATGGATGAATTCAAGTGATCATTCTTTCCCTCCCTCCTATCCTGCCTCCTTCTTTTCACAGGGAGCTTTATCACCAGTTCTTCTCCCAACTCTCATTATGTAAGAACCTGGAGGCACTGCCTGGGAAATGTGAGACCACACACAGGTGGAAGTGCTTCATAAACTGTAAAGCGCCATAAAAGTAAAGGGATCCGTCATCACCGCCGACTTACACATTTCAGCATCGCTTCTGTTCCAGAGAGTCTTTATCTCCAAAGAACGATTCCTCATTCTTCCTCTTCTGCCTGTTCATAATCTAAATCCCCATATGTCTTTTCTTCACAACTGGAGCGTGTCCACTTTTTCTTTTCCCTAATCTCTTCCAAATGGCTCCAAAAGTCATTCTCAGTGGAGTGTTCCGGGCTCTCTGCAGGTGCTGTTCCTCCTCTTGCCACACCCTTTTCCTGGGCAGACACAATTCCCTCTATGCTGATACTTTTTTTAACTCTCACCAGAAGCTTGTTCAATATGCTCTGTGCACTTCTAGGCTCTGCCAGTTCCCCGCCACCCCCAGTCATCCAGTCTAAGAATCCGCATCCAAAATCCTTCCTTTCTCTCTTCTGTATCTTTCCTTCTGCATGTTTCATCTCCCTCCTTTTCTCTGCTCCATGTTTCTTGGCCTTTATGGCTAGGGTGGTAGCCTGCAGCCCCGTGCTTACGGATCACCACACCCAGGTTTCAGTCACTGTCTCGCTGCTACTGCTTACTCTGAAAGCTTGAGCAAGGCTTCTTGCCCTCCCTGAGCAAGGTCAACATGGGAAGGTTGAGCTGCCTGAGCCTCAAGTCTTTACCAGCTTGATGTTCTATTTCTCAGCCTTTACGATCGCGAAGACCAGAGGTGACATGCCCCCCTCCCCGCCACCCCAGTCAGCTGCAAAATGGATGAACCGAGTTTCCATGCCCCTTTCAGGGGATCTGTCTGTTCCTTATCACACTTCACAACTGCTGTCCTGCAGAACAGCATTCCCTGGCATGTTACCACTTGTGCAACTTTAGGAAATGTTGGGTTCCAAAAAGGCAATATCTGGACTTTTTAAATTTAATTTTATTTTATATTATTTTATTTTATGTTCTGGGATACATGTACAGGAAGTGCAGGTTTGTTACATAGTTAAACATGTGCCATGGTGGTGTAGAAAGTAAAAAGTTCCTCTTCAAAGTTTCCCTTCTTGTTATGGAATGATCATAATGAATGTTACAAATTATAGTTTCTTTTAAAGGCTTTCTTCAAAGCCTTCTTGCTTTTTGCTAGTACCTCTCTGTTAAGGCCTATCCTATGTAGCTGTTAGATTATAAAGGAATAAGTACATTCTATATCCTTGTACTTTAACAAAGATATTTGTGTTGGACGTGCTCACAGGCATGTCCCAGCTTGCAGCCTATGCCCTTTCATTATTTAAGAATGTTATTACTTTTCTAAGTCCTTTTGCAAACAACTTCCACTTTTCCTGTGTTCTCCATTGCCTTCATCTACTTAGAAAATATTTAAGTTTTTAGCCAATCACATTTAGTTTAGATTGTAAAGTCCACCCCTAACCAATGGAGATCAGACACAGCAGTAAAGACCCAATGCGTAAAAAATAAATATGCCTCCCTTTCCTGTGTTCACTGTACTCTTGTGGCAAGACTGCTAACAAGTTATACCCTTTCTGCAGAAAGTAAAATTGCCTTGCTGAGAGAACTTTTTGTCTGAATGTTATTTTTTCCTTGCAGTACTGAGGAACAAGCATTTTACTTATAACGCTGGTTTGCTGCACTTGTCAACCCATCACCTAGGTGTTAAACCCTGCATGTATTAGCTACTTATCATTATGCTCTTGCTCCCCCTGCGCCCATGAAAGGGCCCAGTATGTGCTGTTCCCCTCCCTGTGTCTTAGACTTCTAATTGCAACATTTTGAGCTCCCTAATCTATAAACAGGTATTCTGACACCCTGAGAACTCTGGAGCAGTGGTATGGCCCAAGCTTTTGTGACCATAACTTTGGAGAAATCCCTTTTAAGACCTCCCAGGAGAGTCCCCTAGATACAACAATTTGAGAAGCTCTGTTAGGACCACACTTGCTGACCAGTTATCATGTCCCTTTCCTCTCTCCTCCCCAGTAAACTCTCTGGTGACAGCAATTGTGCACTGTCCCATAAGCTTTGGGATCAAAAGCTCATGCCCAGGGTACGTGGAGTGAGACCAGAAGGTTCCTCCGGATCAGACAGATCCTGCAATTCACTACAAGAAGGGAGCAAATAACTCCCACAGAAGAGACACATGAATTGTTACCTAGTCAGACCTTGTTTTTAAAGATATTTTCATAGATGTTATAGCTTTTTCTTTTCTCAGTTAATGTGGGAGAGGAAGTCAGCCTTAAGCCATGGACAAACTTTTCTGATTCTACAACACACATGCATACATACTCGCTCGCACATGCACACGTGCGCGTGCGCGTGCGCACACACACACACACACACACACACACACAGCTTTCAGAGTGCAGTAAGTTCCTCAGAGAAAGGTAAAAAGAATCTTTAAACAAGGCAGGTGACCACCCCCGAGCTGCCTGAAAACTAGAGCAATTTGACATCTGGAAGAAAAAATGGCTTTTAGTCACAGAAATATTCATGTAGATATTGAGTCATTCACTTAAAAACACCTGCTTTTAAAACATCTCTGGGGGAGGACTTCCATCTATATTAGAATTCATAAAACAAAAACACTCTGAGTGTGTTATTAAAATGTTAACATCAGAAACAGTATGAGAAGCCAGAGAGACTTTGGTTAACAAAAGAGACTTCAAGAAGGGAAGTCCCAAAGCAATTACAATCCTCAATAAGCCTTCATTTTTTTATATATATAAAAACACAGAAATGATTGGAGGATTGTGGATACACAGTTTCAGATTGTTGGGAAAATGTAGCAGATCAACTGACATCAGAGACAGAAAGAGGTGCAAAGGAAATGAGTACTGGCTGAAGTCTCCCCGTCAACGTACCAAGAAGTTCGAAGCAGGAGATATCAGGCCACGCGGACAGAAGCCAAGCCTCAAGGGAACTAAATTGTCTATTTCCCCAATGAGCATCTGACTCTAATGGACACATACCCTCTGCCTCTCCCACGCTGGCTGGTGGAAAGGGCCGATCCTAGTGAGTGGCTCCTTTTCTGCCCAGCCGGGACTCCCCGACTGGGCTCAGCCTCATTCCACATTGGAGGCACTGAAATTTCAGGATGACAGCCACCTTCCTGAATGAGAGTCTACACATCAGAAGTGAACTGTGAGTCCCAAATTTCGCTAATATGTTTTCATGGTATTGCTATAAAAGTCAAAATGGAAGAGGAAGATAATTCTTCTAGACCTTCATCTACTCTAAAGGTAGAGTGCAAAAAAAAACAAAAACAAAAACAAAAACAATATGAGCTTGATGCCAGATAAACTTGGGTTTGAATCTCAACTCTGCCACTAACTGGCTAGGTGAGTTCAGGTAGGCCATGAAACCTCTCTGAGCCTGTTTCCATGTTTGTAAAAGGGTGTATGTGTGATTAAGATTGAATAGCAGTAATAATAGCTAACATGTATCTAGCACCTGTTACATGCTCATTTCTTTTCTATGTTTTTTACATGTACAAATATATTTAATTTCTGACAATAACTCTGTGGTGTAGTATTCTTATCCCATTTTACAGATCCATTGGGAGAATGAGGTACGGAATTCTTACATAACTTTCTCAAAACCAATGGATACTTAGTATTAGAGGCAGGATTTGAACCCAGGCAATCAGAACCCAGAGCTTTTGCTCCTAAGCACTGTGTGCTACCAAATGAGGCAATGTAGGTGACAATGTCTAGCACAGGGGCAGGCCTCTGATATTTGATATATTTTAGGAACTCTTCACTCTTTTTCTTTGTTGTCCCATTTCAGATTCACCTGCTTTTATCTTGAGGGCCTGAGGGAGGAGTTAACTTCAATCCTTGAAAACCTCAGTCAAATGATTGCAAGAGAAAACAGTCTAAAAATCCTTATTCTAACTGCTAGAGTCTAGTCTCGGCTGTCTACATCGGTCTAGGAAGCATGACAGGTCATAACTTTTTCTACAGGAAAACTAAAGATTCTCTCTAGCCCAGTTCTCACAGTCATCAGAAAACCCAAGACCCTTAGAGAACAAGTAGCTGCCCCACCTCCACACAGTTTGTGTAGCAGTGAAGAGAAAACCACAGCAACACAGGGGTGTTCTTTTCCTTGCTTCTCTCCTCTCTCCTCCCCTCCCCTCCCCTCCCATCCCCTCCTCACTTCTCTTGTTTCTCTTCTCTTTTTCTTTTCTTCTTTTGTGACAGCATCTCATTCTGTCACCCAGGCTGGAGTGCAGTGGTGCAGTATCAGCTAACCGCCACCTCTGCCTCCTGGGTTCAAGCAATTCTCGTGCCTCTGCCTCCCGATTGGCTAGGATTACAAATGTGTACCACCACGCCTGGCTAAGTTTTGTATTTTAGTAGAGACAGGGTTTCATCATGTTGGCCAGGCTGGTCTCAATCTCCTGGCCTCATGTGATCCTCCTATCTCAGTCTCGCAAAGTGTTGGGATTACAGGCCTGAGCCACCATACCCTGCCAGGAATATTCTTTTCTTTCTTTTTTTTTTTTTTTTTTTATTGTACTTTTAGATCCTGGGGTACATGTGTAGATCATGCAAGATTGTTGCACAGGTACATTCATGGCAAGGTGGTTTGCTGCCACCATCCCCCATCACCTATATCTGACATTTCTCCCCACATTATCCCTCTTCACCCTCCCTCCCACTATCCCTTGCCTAACCCCTCCCAACGGACCCCAGTGTGTGATGCTCCCCTCTCTGTGTCCAGATGTTCTCATTGTTCAACACCCGCCTATGAGTGAGAACATGTGGTGTTTGGTTTTCTGTTCTTGTGTCAGTTTGCTGAGAATGATGGTTTCCAGGTTCATCCATGTCCCTACAAAGAACACAAACTCATCTTTTTTATGGCTGCATAGTATTCCATGGTGTATATGTGCCACATTTTCTTAACATGGTCCTGTGGGGAGGACACAAGAGACAAGGAGAAGTTAGAGGATGGACCATCTCTGAGGTTTTAGGAGACAGATTGCTGGACATGTGGCCAAACTGCTGAAAGTGTCCAGACAGTAATGAGAGACACTAGCCTCTGGAAGATGAAACGAGCCTATATTTCATCAACCCAATCCTCTGTTTTGAAGGACAGCGTCCCCCAGCAGGTTAACCAAGACAGCAGATGTTTGGATTCCAGATGCCCTGCCAACCACAGCATTCCTGTCCTCTGCCACAGCTCCAAAGCAGAGCCTCATCTGCAAGCTACCAGAGGGATCCAAGTCAGGACCAACAGCATCTTTTAAAGCCCAAATGAATGAGTACAGCATAAGAAACATTCCAGGAACATCAGCTTGCACCAGGAGCCCTAAGGTATGTAAGTGAAGTCAAAGCATCAGATGCCTATGGAGGCTCTGAGACCCGTAATACTCACTGTACACATTCATTCTTCACTTAAAATGAATGTGAAAAATTGGAAGATACAACTGTGTCTAGGGGTGGCAGTACAGTAGAGGGGCCAAACAGGGGCCAGTCACAAAACATCCTTTGGCTTTTATAACAAGAAAAGCATTATAATCAATAGCTCAGCCAAGGGCTTCAGCAGATAAGAGTACTGAATATGAGCTTAATAAAAAACATGATTGCCTAGGGGGAAAAGGGTTAATGAGATACCAATGTCCATATAAATTGAAAAATAAAAGACTGGCCAAAGTTAGTAAGTTCACTGCTAAGCCTTTCCTGGCTTCATTTCCATCAGTCTTGTCTTTCGTTCATGAATCTGTGATGTCCTCTACTTTTACGGCTCTGAGTTATTCATGTTGTACCTGTTCTCTCTATCTCATACAAATGGAATAGCAGCCAGGAATTTTAAAGCTAAGTGTCTTAAAAATAATATTTCCTCTCTCATATATCACCAAAGAGGATGCTAAGAATCTGAAAACTAAGTGACTGGTCTAAGGTCACACAGTCAATGGCAGATCTAAACTAGAGCCCATGATTATCAGGGTGGGGTCTTTCTCCTCCACCTCCATGCCTTATGTATCTACCCAAGTTACTGCTTCACTGTTCTGAATGTCTATCATCGCTTCTCTCTGTCTCTCTCTGCGTCTGTCTCTGTCTCTCTCTCTCTCTGACATTCAAGTATACATAATTCCACTGGACAGGTTCCCAGTGGACAGCTTGAGCTGGTCAGCCCCAGTAATTCATGTATCTACAATATTGCAAAGGCACAAACCAGATACGTGGTGAAGGGCCTCAGATTTTAATTATATCTTACTTCCCAGCTGCAGCCAATTCCTGCTACAGCTTAATAACCAGGTTGCACGAGCCGTGAACACTTTCTGTTGCTAATTTTGCTCAGGAAAATTGAGTTTTTACTACCATTTTGGCAGAAATGCTTATCATAACAATTATGATAAAGTGATGAGGATTGGAAACATCTGCAGGAACGAGCTTGGAGACAGAAGGATGTCAGTTAGTCTGGTTGTGCGGGAAATGTGCTATAGGAAATCTGGGTGATGGCTCTATCACCTGCTAAGGGCAATGGGGTGAACAGGGGACCTGGGCCTCTCCCAATCCTCTTGTTGAGAAGCTCAGGAGCCCAATGGTGGCATGGACTGACTTCACTCTAGTACCCACTCTCTGCTATGACTTTGGGGAGATTTGAAATGAGGTAAGAGATGCCCTGGGGTTAGTCAGAGAATATAACAAAGAACCTTAAAGAACATCTCATTGTACAGATGAGAAAACAGAGGCTGGGGAGGAAGGAGTGACACCGCCAAGGCCATACAGCTGATGAATGATATCTGAGCCTTCTGCTCCTGTGCCAGAGCTGTCTTCTGCCTAAAATAAACCCAATCAAGGCTTAAGTCGAGGAATGAATGGAATCTCCTGGGATCCCTGGGAGGAGATCCCAGATGATCTCTCTGATAGAGTAGAGCCAAGATAAATAGAAAAATCACAAGAAATGTGTCATTGTTTGGAAATCAGGAAATAGTACCAGAAATGCTGGTCATTGGGGCCAAAGAGAAAGAGGGGTGACAGAAGAATCTGGGGTGCCAAACAACCTGGAGCAATAAGAAGAGGGAAAATAACTGCAAAGATGTCAAGTCCCAGTATACTGTTGGCCGATGTTGCCCGCACTAGGTTTTTCTAGGGTCATCAATGTCTTTTACTGTTGATACCACTCAAGAAGGTCTTGAGAAGGGAACCCTCTTTTCTCCTCTGGTAAGGCATCAGAAGGAAGGCTCTCACTAGATTTTATTTAGTGCTACAATAGATATGTTTAAGGCTAAGCTACCAGATTTCCTCAATTTCTAGACATCATCAATTAATAAAATACATCATCAATTTAATTCAAGCTTTTAAGGGGAGAAAACAAGCACTATACTAAATGTGCCCATCCATCATTAGACACAGCCCTGTTTTAGAAATGTGAAAATTAAAGAAAAATTCACCAATAGAATCAAGGATATCTAATATAGAGAAGTCACATGTCTTGGTATGAAATAGATTACCAGAGAGGAGGGGAGAGAAAAATGACTGGCTCCAGGAAGACTATGGCAATAGTCTAGGTAAAATAAGGTATTTTTAGAATGTGCTTGATAGTAGTGAAAGTGAAATAAAAGGAAGAAATAGGTGTACTACTTTTCTATTGCTGCTTATAAATGACCACAGTATTAGCAGCTTCAAACAACATCTATTTAATATCCCACAGGTCTGTAAGTCAGAAGTCTGGACAGGACTTAGGTGGGTCCTCTGCTCAGCATATCACAAGGCTGAAATCAAGGTGTCAAGTAGGGTTGGGGTCTCATCTGAGGCACAAATTTTTCTTCTATGCTCACTTGGTTGTTGGCAGAATTCATTTCCTTGCAGTAGAATTCAAGGTGGCCAATAGGAGAGATCCCATTCCAGGCTGTTATGGGAAAGTGGTAAATAAGCTAACATGATGAAAGTAAAGACTATCTTGTTGTATTAGTCCATTCTCATACTGCTAATAAAGACATGCCTGAAACTGGGTAATTTATAAAGGACAGAGGTTTGATGGACTCACAGGTCCACAGAGCAGGGGAGGCCTCACGATCATGGCAGAAGATGAAGAAAAAACAAATGGACATCTTACGTGGTGGCAGGCAAAACCAACTTGTATAAGGGAACTCCCCTTTTTAAAACCATCAGATATCGTGAGAATTATTCACAATCATGAGAACAGCATGGGAAAGACCCGCCCGCATGATTCAATTACTTCCACTGGGTGTCTCCCATGACATGTGGGAATTATGGGAGCTACAATTCAAGTTAAGATTTGGGTGGGGACACAGCCAAACCATATCACTCATCATATCACAGTTCCCAGTCACGCTTAAGGGGAGAAGATTACAAAGAGCTTGTGCACCAGGGGGAAAGAATCTTAGAGGCCACCTCACAACTCTAACTCCTACAATGGTAGAATTATAAGGAATGAAGAGCCAACAGGGCTTTGCAGGTTGAGTGGGGACATGTAGCAGTGCCCCTGATAATTAGAATACCTTGTAGTCATACACAGCCATGAATACCTTAAAGCAGTTTTACACATGTGAGCTGTTTTGACCCTTGATGCAATCTTATGAAATAGGTAGATCAGATACCATTATTTCCATTTCACAGATGAGAAGGTGGAGGTCCAGACAAGTTAAATCATTAACATAACACGACTTGGTAAATTACTTCAGCCACAGCCAGGATTATAAAGTGGTTTCCTACTTACGAGCCATTTCTCCTACACAATCATCACTGCTGATTTTACTAAAACCTACCCCTATATGTGGACACTTTCATTGTCTCTGGGCAACTTTAGTCCATGCTGGACCACACAGGCCTTATCCTCTGGACCACATGAAAGAGATCTGGACTCAAGCAAAGCGATTTGGTTCTGTTTTTCCTGCTTTTATCATGCTAGACATGCTGGAAAACACAACTCCCTTCCTGCATAAGAAGTCCCTGGCTTGATGACACATCGCAAAAGCTTATCTCCAAAAGCCAGCTTCAGACAGCAAGTGCGAAGTGCGTGACTTGACTCGGAAGATGTTATGACAATAATGATGAGACCACAACCCTAGTCTACTCTCAACGGAGTTACTGTTACCATTTCCAATAGAGAGTCTCATTCGGGGGCTTAGTGGATGATTTATGGACCACTAACTTCCTTAAGCTCCCTAGGATATACAGAGTGATCTAACTGGCAGGAAATCAACTGAGAGACAAAAAAAAATGACTCCAGCTTGATCTGTGAACATACACACACACACACACACACACACACACACACACACACACACACACACAGAGGCAGGCACACGTGGGTCCCAGTTAAGGCTCCTGCGTATTGGCTGGCATGTTGAGTAACGAGTTACTGGAGGGAGTCTGCCCTCCCTCCCTTATGTGAGCATCTGAGCTCCAAATTGCAACAACTCTATCAACTCATTAAATGCACATCACTTAAATGAACCTGCCATGAAGGGGATTCAAACCATGTTAACAACAAAATCTCTGCAGTGATCAAAACACATCATTAAAGACAGGAAGGATGAGAGGATGAAGATGAAAGGATTCCCCTCTCCTTCTGTTTCGCTTCCTGCTGCTCTGGACTGAGAAATGAGTTAAGGCGTTTTATCTTCCTGGGTCTAAGTTTGCTCACCTTTAAAGCAGGAGAATGCAATGAATGAGAAAGGTGGAGAGAGCTTAGTGAGAGAGTCTTGGAGTCAGACTGACTTATTCTTCTCTGTGTTAGTCCCAAAACTTTGAGAAAATTATTCCATCTTTTCAAACCTCAGTTTCCTAAACTGTGATTATGTTAAAAACACATGGACACAGGGAGGGGAACATCACACACCAGGGCCAGGGGGGTGAGGGACTAGGGGAAGGAATAGCAGGGGGTGGGGGGATTGTTCGGGCATAGAATTAGGAGAAATACCTAATGTAGGTAACGGGGCAATGGATGCAGCAAACCATCACCATGGCATATGTATATCTATGTAATAAACCTGCACGATCTGTACATGTACCCCAGAACTTAAAGTTTAATCAATAAATTTTTTAAAAAATGCTTAAGTCATAAGATTTGGAAATTATTTGTGTGTGTGTGTGTGTGTGTGTGTGTGTGTATATATATATATTTGACTTTTGAACAACATGGGTTTGAACTGCATGGATCCACTTACAAGAGGATTTTTTTCAACCAAACAGGTATCAAAAATACAGTATTGCTGGGATGTAAAACCCACACATAGGGAGGGCTGACTTTTTGTTTCTCCAGATTCTTCGGGGCAACTGTAGGACTTGAGTATGCTCAGATTTGGGTATATTAGAGGTTCCTAGAGCCAAAACGCCCTTGGATACTCAGAGGTGCCTGTGTAAGGCAGCTCTCACAGGATGCAGCCTATGGCAGGCATTCAGTAGATGATAATTTCTCCTGCCCACCCTCAGAGCCCTCTCCAGCTCCCCGCTTCCCTAGCTTTATTTTAAGATTTGATAATCATGTCTCTCTTCCAGTGGTTACATCATTTGAAGCATTGAGGCACTATGAAAAACTTTGCCTTAGCATTTCTGGCAGCCTGTGTGTGGCACTCTGACATTTTCCCACTTCCACAACCTCTCGGAATTACCTAAAAAAAAAAAGATATAAATGTGTATCTACTTATTTGTCAGCATCAAGATCAGAAGCTCCTTCTGGGAAGTCTCCTCATTTTCTAGTGAAGACCTCAGACATCCCCCCCACCTGTGTCAGGCTTGGAACAGGAGTAAACAGCATGCTGTCATGCAAAATCAAGGCAACTACTTCCATGACAATGCACATTTAGCAGCTTAAATACACAGGTCTAACCTGGCTATTGAGGATGATTTGCTCTGAAGAATGTCAGCAAGGCAGAGTCAAACCTTACTTCCCAGCCAGAGGAGCAGGAATGGCGAAAAATAAGTGCATATGTGGTCAAGGGGGGCTGAAAAGGAATTAGATTAGATAAAATAGCACAGGAAAGCTTGTGAACTATTTACTGTGTTCCCTGCAGAAGAATTAAGGTATCACAGGCTCCTGGATGCTGTCAGAGAATCAGAGAGATCTTTTCAGAAGTTTGATAGCCCTGATTCCTGGCAAGCTCCCCACTCACAAAGTCCTCCTAACCCTGAGATAATAAGGGACATTATTATGATGGGACTTCTTTTTTCACTTCTCTTCAGTTTAAAGCCCCATGTGTTACTAGAAGGGGGTCCCGATCCAGAATCCAAGAGACGGTTCTTGGATCTCATGCAAGAAAGAATTTGAGGCAAATCCATAAAGTGAAAGCAAGTTTACTAAGAAATTAAATAAACAAAAGAATGGCTACTCCATAGCCAGAGCAGTGGAGGGCTGCTGGTAACTATTTTTAGGGTTATTTCTTGTTTATATGCTAAACAAGGGGTGGATTATTCATGAGTTTTCCAGGAAAGGTGTAATTCCTAGAACTGAGAGTTCCTCCCCTTTTTAGACCATTTGGGGTAACTTCCTGTTTTTGGCATGGTATTTGTAAATGGTCATGGCACTGGTGGGAGTGTCTTTTAGCATGCTAATGTATTATAATTAGCATATAATGAGCAGTGAGGATGTCTAGAGGTCACTTTTGTCAACATCTTGGTTTTGGTGGCTTTGGCTGGCTTCTTTAACGCAACCTGTTTTATCAGAGAGAATGTATCTCATCCTGTGACTTAAAATGCCTAACCTCCTGGGAATGCAACTCATTAGGTATCTGCCTTTTTTTTACCCAACCCCTATTCAAGATGGAGTTGCTCTGGTTCAAAAGCCCCTGACACATGCACTATTTATTTACCTAGAATAACTACCAAAAGTAAGAATGCTGCTTACAGCCTGCACCTGTAGTCCTGGCTACTTGGGAAGCTGAGGCAGGAGGATGGCTTGAGCCCAGGAATTCAAGTCCAGCCTCGACAACATGGTCAGACTCTGTCTCTAAAATGTGTTTTTAAAAGAATGCTAATTACTAGAACCAAATACTGTGGGAACTTGTGAACCAAATTCCTAAAGCTTAACATATATCCACATTCAGCTTTCTTGTCATATAAAACCTTCCTATATGAGAATTATTCTTTGGGTTTAAAGAGTAACACATGTAAGTTAGTAACAGTCATTCCCATTACAGCATGATTTCTTTATCTGGCCATGCCCCACAGTGTTAAGAATCCTACCCCGAGAGTAGGATCGATCTTTCCAGGATAGGACAAAGCATGTTCTGTTATAAAATGATCAGTCCTAAAAACTGATCTGGAGCAGGACAACAGCTATCTGCAAAGAGCAGCCCAGCATTAACGATCGCGGTGTGGGCGGGAGCAGTGCTGGTGGTGAGGGAGTGGCTGAAAATCTAGTGCCCAGTTCTATAGAGAAAAATGGCACTATGCCCCTAGACATGGGGACAGATGAGAAAAGCTGAAAAGGAAAGTCCTTGTGTCCCGCCCCACACCCAAACTAAAGGATTTGTTAAGAGGGCACTAGGACTTCTTATGTGTGTCCTAGAACAGCTCTGGGCTGGTCCTGTCCAAGTTTCTGAATTTTTGTTGGTTTTTGTCTTGAATATTTACCCCGTTTTTCCCTTCCTTTATTCTACCTGTTGCACAGTAACTATTAACATTTAATGGCCACTCACAAAGTGAACGATGCTGTATACTGCATTGTTAACTCACTGACCAATGAATAAATATATTGAATCCAAAAACACCTAGTCTGTATGCTTTGTCGACTCACATATCATCGTCAGGGCCTGTATTCAGCAACTCAGCATTTCCTTCATGCTTTTATTCACTCTTCCATTCATGCATTTAATATTTATTAACCTCCTAGTATTAAGCAAAATGTGTGGAAAGAAGTGGATGGGGCTGACCTCTGGCTCTGTAACAAGAGTCATGGAAGAGCAGAAAAATCATTTCACTGCTTGCCTTTTTTCCATACACAGTTGAGAAGGATGTGGAAAGGAGCCAAGGGCCCAAACTGCACTGGAATAAAAATTCTACATAAATTATGGAATTAAAAAATCACGTTAGGCAGATTTAAAATTTAACTACATAAAAAACAAAAACATCTGCATGGGGAAAAGCATAATATACAAAGTTAAAAGACAAATGACAAGCTGGAAAATTGAAGTACTTTACACATTTTTAAGAGATATATAAACAATACAACAGAAAAGAGGATATGGTTCACAGGAGACATTCCCCAGCAAAGAAAATGTAATCGCTCTTAAACATGAGAATGATGGCTCAGCCTCTTTCATCATATGAGAACTGTTTGTTTAAGTTACACTGGGAAAACCATTTTCACCTATAAGATTGGTAACAATCCAGAAGTTTCATAAAAAATTAGGATAGAAAAGCTATAGGGAAGCAACTACTCTCAGGTGATGCTAGGAAGAGAGAAAATCACAGCCTCTACAAAGGGCGATTTAGTGATATCTATCAACTTTACAAATGTACAAAATCTTTGACCCAGAAAACCAGTTCTAGTCTCACACACATGCAAAATGATATATGTGTACGATTATTCATTGCAGCACTTTTACTGGTGGAAAAAAAATGGGAATAAAATAAATATCCATAAATGGGGATTTAATAAATTATAAGACATAAAATAGAATGTTATGCTGGCATAAAAATAAAAGGAAGCTCTTGGTATAATGAGATGGCAATTATCTCCAAAATATATTTTAGGTGAAATTATAATGTAAATAATAGTCCAGAAAGAATATATGAAGGAGCAAAAAAAATTATATATATATATATATATAATCTTTTTGCTAATAAACACATATTATGAGAAATTTGGCCAGGTACAGTGGCTCATGCCTGTAACTTCAACACTTTGGGTGACTGAGGCAGGATGATTCCTTGAGTCCAGGAGTTCAAGACCAGCCTGGGCAACATTGCAAGACCCTGTCTCTACAAAAAAGTAAAAATAAATTAGCTGGGCATGGTGGTATGCACCTCTAGTCCTAGCTACTCAGGAGGCTGAGGCAGGAGGCTGCAGTAATCTATTATGTCACTGTATTCCAGCCTGGTCAACACAGCAAGACCCTGTTTCTTAAAAAAAAAAAAAAAAAAAGTCTGCAAGAATAAGGAGCCGATAATACTAATTGTATCTGGGGAAAAGATATAGGGGGGAACTAGAATTTGGGAATGTATGGAAAAAACTTCCCCAGCACACTTTTAAGATTTTTGATATTTGAGTCATGTGAATGTACTGCCAACTTAAAATTGTTTTTGGCTGGGTGTGGTGGTTCACACCTGACCAACATGGTGAAACCCATCTCTACTAAAAATGCAAAATCAGCTGAGCATGGTGGCAGTCACCTGTAAGCCCAGCTACTCAGGAGGCTGAGGCAGGAGAATTGCTTGAACCTAGGAGGCAGAGGTTGCAGTGAGCAGAGATCATGCCACTGCACCCCAGCCTGGACAAGAGAGTGAGACTCCATCTCAAAAAACAAAACAAAACAAAAAAACCAAACATAAATAAATAAAATTGTTTTTCAATGAAAGTCATCTTAGGGAGAAAGGTGATTGTCATTCCTTATGACTTCAGTATTGACCCCTCCCTCACCCAACTCCTTGCTTTTAGCTTTCGTGCTAGCCAGGCATTGCCTTAATAATAAGCTTGTCTACTAAGTGCTATGCCATCCTATTTAAACTTATGTAATATCCATAAATAGTGCTGTGAAATTTAGTGCTTTAAGGTTCTGGGTTTTTGTTGTTTTTTTTTTTAATGAGTACATTTTGTCTTTTCTTTTGGGTTTTTTTCAGCTTTCTTCCTGAGTAGCTTCTGAAGAAGGAAAGAAATGTCGTCACTGTCCTTGAGTACTTTCCTTGTGCTCAAGGCTGTTATGATATCTAACATAATCTCATGACAATCCTAGAGCTGAACAGTGTTTCTCTCCTTATTATACAGATGATAAATTTAGGGCACATAGAGGATAAACGACTTGCCAATGATAACTCAAGCAAGTGGTGCAGCTCAGATCCCAGTACCTTTCTCTGGGTCCTGCTCAACACTGCCTCCTTGTGCAAAAGAAAGGTAATGGTCTTTGTAGTTTTCATCAATCTTGGATGGTATTATTTTGAGATGGAGTCTCACTCTTGTTGCCCATGCTGGAGTGCAATGGCATGATCTCCACTTACTGCAATCTCTGCCTCCCGGTTCAAGCAATTCTCTTGCCTTAGCCTCCCAAGTAGCTGGGTTTACAGGTGTCCACCACCATGCCCAGCTAATTTCATATTTTTAGTAGAGCTAGGGTTTCTCCATGGTGGTCAGGCTGGTCTCAAACTCCCAACCTCAAATGATTCACCTACCTCGGCCTCCCAAAGTGCTGGGATTACAGGCATGAGCCACTGTGCTCGGCAGGATGATTTTCTTAAACTATCATTGCTTCTGTTTTCACATTGGTAAAGTTAGGCTTAATATCTGTTTTGCAGGGCTGGGTGGAAAATTAACATATATGTACATATCACCACACCTGGCTGGTAATAGATGTTCCATAGTGCTCACTTCCCCTACTTTTCCAGTTCCTAGAAAATTATGATACATTTACTTGTGCTCAAAAATACAAGCTAACTTTTTTTTTTCTAAATCAAAGAAAGAAATCAGAATAATGGTTTTATGTTAAGAGAAGCATCCCAGAGGAGGCATGCCAAAAGTCTCCTGCGATAGAAAGGGGAAGCTTGTTATGTTCTGAGATGTCCCATTCCCTTCCTGGTTTATGAGCTGAAAGGATCCCTTAAAGCGATCTGTCAAGACTGACTTTTTAGTTTCATCCAGGCTGGGCATGAGCCAGTTTTTTAAGCCAAAGGCAGAGGCTCATTGTGCCAGTTGAAATTGTACCACTTCCATCCAGAAATGTGCAGAAGTCAAGTAATGTTTAAAATATAAATCCACTCCAGCCCACCACTTCAGCAAAGACGGTAAATGGGTGACAGAGGGCATCTACAGAGCACCTATAATTTCACATAATTGACCAAAGGACTTCATTGTTCCATGATGCAAATGAAAGATCATTAATGGGCAGTAAAAGGGGGCGGGAGGTGTGGAGAACGCGCAACAGAGACAGAGTAATGCTTTCAGGGGAGATTGGCACATCAGAGCTCTGCTGTGATATGCAGTTGGCTAATTGCACTGAGGTATTGAACACATGATGGATGGGAATAGTTAACAGGCACCATGACAGCAGTAATGAAGATACTCCCTTCCAGCAGAAGACCTCTGCTCCTGCTTCCCATTTAAATGACTTCTCATACTACTGAATACCTGCTTGTCAGGAGTACCTGTTACCTATTCCCTGATGGTTCAGGATGAGATGCTCTCTCTCCAGAGGACAGTCTGGCTATCCACCATCAACCTCCCTGTACCCCCCTTCTGCTCTACTAACATGATTTCCCTAGGAAAGTGCAAAGCCAGGTAATTGAGCTACAAGGAAAATTGAGCTTAAGAGCAGCACTGCAATTTCTACCTAGTTTGATGTTTTTCATTGCTTCTAAGTGGCTGGAAGTCTTCAGCATTTTGGGGGCATCGCAATGTCAGGACAGACAGCCTTTTTATTTAATTGACTTTTATTTAAGTGCTGTGTTTATCCCTTAGGAAGGTCAGATGAGGTGTATGAGAGCTGTATAAGCTTGCCCAGAGACAACAGCAAGGGAAATAAGAGAATGGGGCTATGTCACGGTCCTGGGTTGGAGGGAATGGCAGGCAGTTCTGCTGGGATTTGCAGGATTCAGAGACTGATTAGTGGGGAGGTGACTGGCTTTTCTAATGACTAAGAATGCAAGGCAATGCAAGCCAAGAAGACTTATGAAATTTACACATATCATGACCTTGGAATCAGTTTAAGCGTCATTCAATTTGAGACCAGCTCTATTAGGCTGAGATAATAGTACCTAACTTCACTATCATTTTAATTTTGTCATCTCTCTCCAATATACAAGAATAGTCCCATGATTTGACCTAGATAGTAACTAAGCAGAAACATAATAATGATACTTGCATATTGCCAAAGCACAAAATTATACTGAATAAAGTATCCATATATTATAAAAAGAAAGCTGCAAATGGCAGTTTGCTATATGACAAGGAGATTAAAGGTACATGTTAGACCTTTTCAAGCATAAGTAACTAAAAAGGGCTTGAAAATGAAAGGAAAGAAATGACCAAATGGATTAATAATGACACAACCTTCCATTTGGGAAAAGCAAAGTTCAATGTTGATTTAAATCTCAATGAAAATAGGTTGGGAGGTCAAGATTCAGATTTCAAAAGACGTAATACAGTAAAGAGCACTACAAATCGGGGAGGGGTGTGGAGGAAGGAGAGGAATTCTAACCTCTGTTCTCTGCCTCATCAAAGACAAGCATATCCACAAAACCTCCAGCGTTTATGGAATGTCTGTGATGAGCATGGTTTTAGTCATTATTTGGAAACTCTAAGAGAACCTTGAGATGCAGATATGAGCAGCCCTACTTGACGGTAGAAAGTCCCAGTTTCAGGTGAAACCCCGTCTCTACTAAAAATACAAAAATTAGCTGGGTATGGTGGTGCACGCCTGTAATCCCAGCTACTTGGGAGGCTGAGGCAGGAGAATTGCTTGAACGCAGGAGGTGGAGGTTGCAGTGAGCCAAGATCGTGCCATTGCACTCCAGCCTGGGTAACAAGAGCGAAACTCTGTCTCAAAAAAAAAAAAAGAAAGTCCCACTTTCAAGAGGCAAAGGGACTAACCTAAGGTCACTCAACTAATGGATGTTTGAGCTTAGCTTTAAGTCCAGCTCTGTCTGTCTCCAAACCACATCACATTGCTGTTATCAGAAAGAGGTTCCAATCCAGACCCCAAGAGAGGGTTCTTGGATTTCATGCAAGAAAGAATTTGGGGCAAATCCAAAGAGTAGCATGAAATCAAGTTTATTAAGAAGGTCAAGGAATTAAAGATGGCTGCTCCATAGACAGAGCAAGAGCTTGGGCTGCTTGACTGAGTATACTTACAGTTATTTCTTGATTATATGCTAAAACAAGGGGTAGATTATTCATGAGTTTTCTGGGAAAGGGGCAGGGAATTTCTGGAACTGAGGGTTCCTCTCCCTATTAGGGAGGCTAACTTCCAGATGTTGCCACGGCATTTATAAACTGTCATGGTGTTGATGGGAGTGTCTTTTAGCATGTGAATGCATTACAATTAGCGTATAACAAGCAGTGAGGATGACCAGCAGTTACATTCCTTGCCATCTTGGTTTTGGTGGGTTTTGGCCAGCTTCTTTATTGCATCCTGTTTTATCAGTGGAGTCTTTGTGATCTGTATCTTATGCCAACCTCGGATCTCATCCTACAACTAAGAATGCCTAACCTCCTGGCAATGCAGCCCAGCAGGTCTCAGCCTCATTTTACCCAGCTCTTATTCAAGATAGAGTCACTCTGGTTCGAACACTCCAGGCACTGCTATACACAAAGAAGCACCAACATGCCCAGAGGCCTCTCTCCAAGGTGGCTGATAGCTCCAGCTACCTAACCTTCAAGGACCGTTGACAGAACAGTTCACGCTCCAAGTAAGAACACCATCGCAATGTTGCCTTCTCACTTGGGTAGGTTTCTGCTGCCATCACTCATTTGATCTAGGGTTTCTCTTCTAAAACCATCTTCTTTCCTGAACCTCTCTCTCTCAGTCCACTCCACGATGCCCCTTACAGTTCAATACAGATAAAAGTTTACATTTTCCCAGTTTAAGAACCTAGGATTAGGTTTAAAAAAAAAAAAAACTGGGATAAAGATGGGGAGGGGATGGCAGTTCTCACTTTCACTTCATCAGTAGGGTCAACTGGCATCACACTCAAGTAGCACCCCATTTGTGCATTTACTCCCCCATACAGGGCGCCATAGGCAGACCACCAAAGAAGAGCTAGGGGCAAACACAAAGCTGGAATCCTTTCTGGGGAAATGCTTGCTATCTGGAATCAGACCTCTTTTATTTTCTCAGGAACCAGGCCCTTGTCAAAACCACCCTCTTTGGAGCTGCTTCAGAATCAGCAGCCTCCTTGGCTCTTTCTCTAGAATGTCTTCTCTTCTGATGCTCTCTGCTCTTGGCTTCCTGCTTTGGACAAATGAGAGATGCTGTAGACAAACAGTTAAGAGTACAGTTGGTCCTTGAACGATGCGGGGGACCCCCTCCCCTGTTTAGTAAAAAATCCAGGTATAACTTTTGACTCTTTAAAAATGTAACTACTGATAGCCTACTGTTGACCAGAAGCCTCACCAATAACACAAATAGTTGATAAACACATATTCTGTATGGTGTATGTATTATATACTTTCTTCTTACAATAAAGTAAGCTAGAGAAAATCTTATTAAGAAAATTATAAGGGAGAGAAAATGTATTTACTATTTATTAAGTGAAAGTGAGTTATCATAAATTCCTTCATTCTTATCATCTTCATGTTGAGTAGGCTGAGGAGGAAGAGAAGGGGCTGATCTTGCTGTCTCAGGGGTGGAAGAGGTAGAGGAGGTGGAAGGGGAGGCTGGAGAGACAGGCACATTCATGTAACTTTTATTGAAAAAAATCTACATATAAGTGGAGCCATGCAATCCAAATTTATATTGTTCAAGGGTCAACTGTACTTATTCAGCATTTGTCTATGCTATGCAACCTGGGGCAAATTATTTTTAAATCCTTTTAAATCTCAGGTTTCTCTTCTTTAAAATAAGGAGGACAGGCCAGGCTCCATGGCTCACACCTGTAATCCCAGCACTTTGGAAGACTGAGGCAGGCAGATCATTTGAGGTCAGGAGTTAACAGACTAGCCTGGCCAACATGATGAAACCCTGTCTCTACTAAAATTACAAAAATTAGTTGGGCGTTGTGGCGCATGCCTATAATTCCAGCTACCCAGGAGGCTGAGGCAGGAGAATCACTTAAACCCAGGAAGCAGAGGTTTTGGTGAGCCAAGATCATGCCACTGCACTCCAGGCTGGGCAACAAAGTGAGACTCTGTCTCAAGAAGTAAAATAAAACAAAATACAGAGGACAACTCACCTCATGAGCTTCTTGTGAAGATAAAATAACATCAGAAATTTAAAATACATAGTGCCTGGCACATAGAAACACTTAATAAAGGGCATCTGGCACTATTAATATTACTATCATTATCACCCAAAGGTTCTTCTGCCTCCTTCTCCCCACCTTGCTTCTCTCTCTTGTGTCTCTAAAACCTCAGCGTCTTCACAACTCCACTTGCCTTATTCCTCCCCCACCAGGCCTCCCCTCCAGGACTGCTAATCTCTCCTGCTGGAATGCACATTCTCCCACCCCACCTCTCCTAGGTACTTATCTCCTGGACTATTGTCTCCTCTCAATACACACATTAGTATAAATGTTATTATCTCTAAAATTCAATTAATTTCAATTTCTGTGGCCCCAGACAGATTGCAAGTGCTCTCAATTCATGGAAAATTCTGAGGAAGCAAGGATGCCTCTGACTTCTGCAATTGTACATGGCTGTGAGGACGAGGGAAAACAGACAGATGGCAGGACACATGGCACCTCAAACCCCTTCACCTCCTCACCCCAACACTCCCAAGATGCAAGCTCTTTTCTAGAGTTAGGATGTTATCTACCTTGCCTGGCTTTCACTGGTCTTCTCTGCTTAGATGTGATTATAGGTTGCAAACAAATAGCAAAGCAGGCCAAAAATGGGCAGCAAGAGACACTAAGTGATGATCTAAAAGCAAGTACAAACTAAAGAAGAATTTATCAAGAACTGACTATGCATGCACATATCTTTAAGATCCTGCAATTGCTATCTTAGTCAACATATGCACTATCAAAATAATCAAGCCTATTTGACTATTTGATATTGCATAGGTTGCCTAAAATGTCAATTTCAGCCATGCTCTGATTTTTTAATCCATTCATTATTCATCCATTGAACAAATGTTCACTGGGCACCTGTCTTGTGACACGCACTCTGGTTCTGGGGCTACAGCAGAGACCAGGACAGACAAGGTCTCTATCAAACTTACATTTAGGGGAGGAGATGGACAGCAGATGAGATAGTTTGGTCATGTTATTTTGAATCAGCAATACCTCTGCTTCTTTTTATTGACATTAATAATGATGGTAGAATAAGAACTTTTGGCTCTTATTAATTATTTGATATCTCAAGGTTGTGTCCAGCCCTGGGAGCCAAGGGGAGCTTTGGCCATGTGTGGACAGCTCTAACTTGCTTTTTGTATAGAAAATATGCATTGGAACCCAAAGACTGGCTCTGTCCACTGGATATTATTATCATGAGTCATTGCTTAGAAACCCCAAGATAATCTTAAGAGGTGGTAAGCCTCTAGAGATGATACCTCTACCTCTGCTGCCCTCAAGCAGCTGTCTCCCACAGAGCCCGGTATCAACTGGAACCATAGTTTCTGATTTCTTCATGCTCCTTGTGTTAGTCTGGGCTGCCATATCAAATTACTCCAGACTGGGTGGCTTAACAACAAACATATTTCTCATGGTTGTAGAGGCTGGGAAATCCAGGATCAAGGTACAAGTTGATGTCTGGTGAGGACCTGCTTGCTAGTTTGCAGATGTCTGCCTTCTTGGAGGAGAAGAGAAAAAGAGAGGGGAAGCAAATTGATAGAGTTTGAATATGTGTCCCCACCAAACCTCATGCTGCATTGTAATTTCCAATCTTGAAGGTGGGGCCTGGGTGGAAGGTGTTTGGGTCACAGGGGCGGAACCCTCGTGGCTTGGTGCTGTCCTGGCGATAGTGAGTGAGTTCTCTTGAGATCTGATTAAGTGTCTGGCACCACCCACCCCCATTCTGTCCTGCCCCTGCTCTCCTGTGTGACGTGCCTGGCTCCCTATTTCCCTACCATCGTGAGTAAAAGCTCCCTGAGGCCTCCCCAGAAGCTGAGCAGATGCCAGTACCATGCCTGCAGAACCGTGACCCAATTAAATGTCTTTTCTTTATAAATTACTCAGTCTCAGGTATTTCTCTGTAGCAATGCAAGAACAGCCTAACACAGAAACAAGCTCTCTCCTGTCTCTTCTTAAAAGGGCACTAATTCCATTATGAGGGGTTCACCCTCATGACATAATCACTTTCCAAAGGGCCCACCTCCCAACACCATCACATTGGGGGTTTGGATTTCAGCATATGAATTGGGGTAACAAAAACATGCAGTCCATAACTCCCAATTTTCCTTCAGGATCCATTTTCCTTGCAATTTTTCAGGAAGCATGTTAGTAACAGCTCAATTAAGTACTTTACATGCCAGTTCTTGTGCTAGGAACACTAAATATATTTAAGCTTCGAATTAGACGTTATTATTCTCATTTTACAGAAGAAGAAAGGAAGACCAGAGGGATTGCAGTATTTTCCTCAGTCACTCAGTTTTTGGATAACAAAGCTTGTACTAATGCCCCTCCAGAGCCTTCTCTTTGTAAAACATAGAGACATCCCAGGCAGGCGGTCCTGGGTACCTGCTGCCACCCATCAGCCACAGGGTCTCATGGAGCACTCCAAGTTTGAGTTTTAATATGTAAAATTAGTGTTGGACCTTTGCTTTCCACGTGTTGTAAGTGTCTAAGGAGGTTAAGGCCCTCTGAAAGAGCCAAAGGGATTAAAACCTGCAAAATGTGGCTCTGAAGATGTAAGACCTTAAACAAGTCAGATGGAGATGGGGTCTCCATTGGCGTCAAGTGAGGCAACCAGGGCTGGTGATATAGGACGCAGTGCAGGCAGCTTCACTCTGGGGACTTTGGCTTCATGGCAGTGGCTCAGAAAAGACTCTGGGCTCCCGGAGGCCACAGCCCCAGGAGCCGGCTGAGACTGGGGAGGGTATCTGATGTGACCAAGGGAAGAATGTGCTCCCTGGAGCCCATATGCACTCATATCTCTTCTTTAAGAGTCCTTGGCTGCTGGAAGAGCCCAGATGCAGAGAATCAGCCAGCCCTCAACCTCTTGGGTCAAGCAATCCTCACGCCTCAGCCTTGTGAGTAGCTGGAAATACAGGCATGTGCCACCACATCCAGCTATTTTTTAATTTTTTTTTTTTGTAGAGATGAGGGGTCTCACTATGTTATCCAGGCTTGTCTCGAACCTCTGGGCCCAACGATCCTTACCTTAGCCTCCCAAAGTACTGAGATTACAGGTGTAAGCCACCATGCTGGCCAACTCAGCTTCTCACATGGTTCCTTTTATCTTTTGTTATCTAACTATCCACACCCCTTTCCTTTAGGGTTTTGCTAAAGGCCAAGCATCTAACCCCAAGTCAATGGTTCTCTCTGAACATTTAGTCGCTAAAAACAACAGCATTGTGTTCAACTCACAAAAGGCCCAACTGCATTATGATAACCAGGGTTGAAATCCATCTCAGCAGCCCAAAACTCACATGGCTGGGATCCAGCTGGGGAAACGCCTGTATTGTGTGTCTCTGTGATGGTAAATGGGGCTAAGTTGCCAGAGTCCAGGAGCCTTACACTTCTGCCAAGAGCGATGGAGCCACCTGGCTCCACCACGGGCAGTGGTTGCTCTCCCCTCACCTTCCCCTTTAGGGACACCAAAAGGTTTCCCAGGCCTTGGGGAACAGACGTGAACTTTCCAATCCCTGGGCTGAGGTGTCTCAAGGGACTTCCTGATTTAGAGACCCAGACACCAAGAAGCCTCCCCTCCTCCATTTGGGTGTGTTGTGGCAAAAAAGAACAATTTCCTCCTTTCCACCTCCAAGCTTGTCTGTAGCTCTCTCTCTTCTAGCACGCAGCTCATCAGCATACAGAGTAATTTTGATAGACCTCTATAATGCTTTCTCTCTAAGGAGGGATTTTAATACCCTTCTGAGTGACATTTTATATGATAACAGTATGTAAGTTTGACAGGAAGCTGTTTTCCAAGAGTTAAAGTCCTAACAGTCCCACAGATCAGACTGACAATGGCTTTCCTGATCATTATTAAATTCTCTGTGATTAGAAAATGGGCCGGTGCTATTGATTTAAGCTCTTTGAATTAAGCTAAGCTTTAGAGGCCTTTAACAAGGCACAAAAAAGGGCATTTGAGACTGTATTTTACCTTCCTAATTAAAGTACTTTTCAGAGTACAAATAGAAGACAGCCAGGTATTGGGCATGGGTTACAGAAAGAAAGGTGGGAAGCATTTTTCCAGAACATGGCACCAGCAGACAAGCCCATCACAGCTGATGCCGCCAAGTCCAGACAGAGGATGAAGCTCAAATTCCCCGAGACAAAAGGCTTCCTGCTCCCAACAGCACCGAGGTCAATGAGACTTTGATTTCAACCTCAAAGCATCTACAGGTGGAGAGAATTCTCGGTCCTGGAATTTCCAGTTTCAAGGATTTCAAATTTCATTTTGAAAGATTTTGTCATGTGGTCTTATCCATAATTGTAAAGCTGTCTGTACAAATTTTGCATCAAGAAATTATTGCCAGATCTCCAAAGGTTAAAGATTCCGGGTTACTTTTTCAGTTTAATAAGTGGGGAGAGAATGAAGGTGACGGTGTTTCTATTACAATCTAAAGCTCTAGAGAAAACAAGGATCCCTAGAGGAAAATCGTGAGTAATTGCGGTATTAAGTGCTTTGTGTCTTTCTGAAGGAAAGACACTTGAGGTTTCTAGGTGTGCCTGCAGTGCCTATTTGTTGCCCAGACAATAAGCAGTTTGAGCGGCTGTGCTCGGGCCCCTGAGCAATTTCTTCTCTTGACTGCCTGTCTTCTAATCCTCCCCGACCCCAGGAGAGCTTTTCTGAAACTAGTTGCATCCTCTCCAGCTGGGAGGTCTTGGCGCCCATTGTCTTTGGTTCTGCCCACAAGGGGCTCAGCATAGGAGCCTTGCCATATGTATCCTGCCACTGTTTTTCTTCTTTTCAAACCATGATCAACAGTAAGAAACATATTTTTAAACCACAACCCAGCCCCTGACATGCATTCAAAACAAAAACAAAAGTTTCGGCCAACAGTGCTCATGCGTACTAGGTGCATTTTGATGTCACAGCCTGCAAAATTGATGTTATGGCTCCAACAGGTGTCAGCCTGCAAAATGAAAACTGCTCTGTGTTACCAAGAATCACAAATACTCCTTTAAAATGTATTTGTCTAGCAATTACTTAGAGAGCACAGGGCATGTACCTGTGTTAAGCATTGTGTGGTGAAAGGAAAGAATATGGAAGTCTCTCCTCTCAAGCAGCTCACAAAGGAAGATGTAAATAGCAATGCCTAAGAGATTGGTGTTCAGATGGCGCATGGGTCTGCATAGTGGAAGTACCAGGAGGGAGAGGTGGGGAGGGGCCTGCACACTGGGGGAGGCTGGAAAAGCTGCAGGGCAACTGTTACCATCCTTGGGGGAGCTGTAACTCCTGCATCTTCCTATCCCTTGCAGGTACCTGTGCATCACAGGTTTTCAATAATTGTGCATTGACTGGCTCTCTAGTTAGATCACATTAAGGCTGTGAAGGAATCCAATTGCTAATGCTTGTTGAGCAAACTAAAGTACGCCTGGGTCTGTGCTGGGAGTTAAACCCAGTTGTCACACTTAATCCTCATGACAGGCTAGTGTCGTCATTGCTTTTGTCCCCTATTTAATGGTGAGGAAATTGATCCTGAGACATGTTCAATGGCTTCCCCAAGGTCACAGAACTTAAGTAAGGTGAGGATCTAAGACTTAAACCTAGATTTTTGTTTTTATTATTATACTTTAAGTTCTGGGGTACATGAGCAGATCATGCAGGTTTGCTACATAGGTATACCCGTGCCATGGTGGTTTGCTGCATTCATCCCCCCATCATCTACATATTTCTCCTAGTGTTATCCATCCCCAGTCCCCCTACCCTCTGCTGTCTCTCCCCTAGCCCCCCCAACCCCCGCCGACAGGCTCTGGTGTATGATGTTCCCCTCCCTGTATCCATGTGTTTTCATTGTCCAACACTCTCTTATGAGTGAGAGCATGCGGTATTTTAAATCCAAAGCACATGCTCCTTCCCCTCCCTCGCAGACCATATAGATTTAGATAGCTTTATGGCAGACCAATGAGGACAGAGTCTAGGAAGGGAAATGGTGCAAGCATGGTGCATGGCATCTTTAGGGAATGAGTGAGGAAACCAGCAAGATAGAAATAGAAGTTTCATTTTAGGAGAAAGGCAGGCAAGGGCCAGGTGAGAGGATCATAAAAAGGGAAATAGAACTACAAAATAACTTTGTGTTGCTGGAAAACACCAATACTGATAACAACAATAATTTTTTTTATTTATTTACAATTGCTGTGCACCATTCCAAGGTTCATATCTAATTGGTAACTTTATTCTATAGTTAAAGAAACAGGCACAAAAATTACTGACTAGTCCAAGACCAAACAATAATATTTGATAATCCTAGGCTACTGTGAAATTGGTATTGCCGTTACCAATGTGCTATCTTTGCTCCTCTACCTTTTTCTTTAGAAATAGGATCTGACTCTGTTGCCCAGGCTGGAGTACAGCAGCATCACCATAGCTCACTGCATCCTCAGTCTCCCAGGCTCAAGCAATCCTCCTGCCTCAGCCTCCCAAGTCGCTAGGACTACAGGTGAAAGACCCCACATCTGGCATTTTTTTTTTTTTAATTTTAGTAGAGACGAGATCTATGTTGCCCAGGCTGCTCTCCACTTTTTCTAAATCCAGTTCTTACCTTGTTGCTCAGTGGGAACCATGAGCACAGGGTGCCTGCAGCAGATACTTCAGTGCTCTCCTCAGATCCCCCCATCAGGGCTGATCCGTCAGTTCCCAGCTGCTGAGAATACTGACTGCTGAGGATTCACAGCTGTGACCCTGACCGTGGGATGACCTAAGCCACAAAGAATTGCCTTGCTCAAGGTTACACACCTCCAAAAAGACAGCATGTGGCCAATGATGGATTGACATGGAAATCCAAAAAGTTTCAATTTTGCCTCAACTGGGAACAACTCTGAAAGGTCAGAAAGGTCATCCTAACTCAAAGCTCCCCGTAGAACTGGCTGAATCTTCAGTGGAAACTATTTTTTAGGTCAGTAACTGCTGCTGCTGCTTTCTTCTTTCTCCTCCTCTTCTTCTCTTCCTCCTCCTTATTCCCCAACCTTCCTTACTCATTTTTTTTTTCAACAGGTGGTTTTCCCAAGAGCACTTCCTAATAAACCCTGAGTGAACTTCTCCATTTCATAGTCTGTTTCCAGGGAACCCAATTTAAGCCAATTAATACCGGGATTGGAACTAGAAAGTGGACTATCAAATGTAATTTTGGAGGTGAATTATTCCCTGGTCAGCTGGCAATGAGGTCTCCATCCTGGTGGTGAGTAAGTATAGTATGGATAGTCCCTGGTGTGCTTTAGCAGTGCAATTGCAAAATGTCTACAAAAGTTAAAGATACTAGAACACTCACCAGTAAAAGGTGATGCACTGGCTGGAGTAATTTCTCTGGCACCTTAGAGGCATGAGGAAAATAGTAACTAGAAAGACCATGGGATTGGTGGCCATTGTTGAATGCTACTGACTCACTCGCTGAAGAGATATACTAACAAACTCACAGTAATCAGGTGACAATTCAAGGCAAAATGTGAAAGCCAGGGAATTTCCTTTGCAGCATTGAAGAAAAACCCTATAACAGAGAATCATCAGCACAAAGATTCGGATTCAGTAATTAATCATGTAATAGCAAGAGAACTTCAGAAAAGATTGAATTCTCAGCTGAGAGGTCTCCTATGCCAAGGTCAAGGCCATAAGAGAAAAGGAGTAGGACTCTGACACTTGGGATATGATTGCCTGGGTAATGATGTAGCTGAGAGTTCTGGATTCCCATCTTCCCCCAAACCTGCTGTCCTGCAGAAGTATCTATTCCTCTTGATAGAAGATAGTGCCCCTACTTCCTTGCTTGAGTATCACACAACGGTGGCAAATGAGTCATATGCCTTACAAGACCAAGCTGGCCCCCTGGGGATTCCTATGCCTATCTTTCTTTCTGTCAATCAGATCAATAGGAAAAGTCAAATCAACAAGACCAATAAGGCCAGAGAAGAGAGGGACTATATGGAAGACAAGGACTATTCGCCAAAGGGGTGCAGGATCTGGCTGATATGTACCAAGAAAAGATGATATGCATCAAGAAGAGATGAAGTGTGTGCATTCAACTAGATTCTGCGGGTAATGGATCAAGGGGTTGGAACACAGTTGGATAAAGGAGGTTGTATCAATATGAAAATGTATTAAAATTTCGCCATGACATAGAATTTAACACCCTGGCAAGGATCCTGGAAGAAGATGCTACCAAACTGCCAGGTTGAATCTCGGAAGTTTGGAACCAGCAATGGCCTAAACTACATGGATGTACGAGCACTTCCTGGCAAATGGTGGAAGAAGGGCTCAAACAGCTCAGAAAAATGGGTGGGATAGAGTGGATACAGGCAGAAAACCCACTTTCTGACTATGCTTTATGAAGACTAAGAGGACATTTTATTTCCCAAAGTGATAAAGAATATGTTGGTAAGAGGAACACCAGCATCATTAAGATGGTCAGTGGTGTCTGTCTTCTTTCAGCTGAACCTGGCAGTAGGTGATGCTGTTACAACTGGACTCCCGGGTAGCAACAGGAATGCTAGCATCCAAAAACCACATAGATCACAGTAGATGAGAGTGGACTTCTGCCAACTTAACCAAACAGCAGCCCCCAATTGTGCCTACTTTTCTAGATGTGGTGCATTTTTAGAGCAGATTAACACACCAACACATGATATGCAGACATTACTCTAGCAAGTACATTCTTTTCCATCCCTTCTCAAGGAGGCTCAAAAGCAGTACACATTCACTTGGAACAAGTAACAACATACATTTATGCCCCAGGGCTTGTTTAATTCGCCTTCTCTCTGTCGTAATATAAAACAAAGAGGACCGCACCATCTGCACATTCTGCAGATTACCACATTGCTTTACCATATTGGCTACATCACGCTAATTAGACCAGATAAGAAGCAGTAGGTATGTTGGAGGCTTTGGTAAAGCACATGTACTCCAGAGATGTAGATGAACTCTATGAAGATTCAGGGACTTGCCATATCAGGGAAGTTTTTTAGGGTCCAGTGATCTGGGCATAGCAAAGCATTCCCCCAAGTAAATGACAAATTACTGTATTTCATAACTCCCACCACTAAGAAAGGAGCACAATTCTTGGTAGGCCCCTTTGGGTTCTGGAGGCAGCATGCTCCATATTTGGAAAAACTGCTCTTACCCAGTTACCAGGTGACATTAAAGTCTACCAGCTGTAAGTGGGCATAAAAAGGGCTATGCAAAAGCGGACTTGTCACTTGGCCATACAACTTGGCAGTCCTTATGGTATGAGAGGTGTCTGTGTTTGGAAAAGACATCATGTAGACTTGATGGCAAGCCCCAGTAAGATCACAGTGTAAACCCTTAGGGTTTTGGAGCAAGGCCACGCCATCTGCCACAGGACTAAATTCCATTTGAGAGGCAGAACCTGGTTTGCCACTGAGGCTTAGTAAAGATGGGCCATCTGAGCATGGCTTCAAGTGGCCATGCAGTCAGAGCTGCCCATCATAAGCTGGGTTCTGTCATACCAGCCAAGACAGAAAGTCAGGCTGACCCAGCGTCAATCCGTGTGAGCTTCAAGTGTTGCATCCGGAATTGAGCACGAGCAGGGCCAGAGAACACAATTAAGCTGCCTAAATATGTGGTCTCAACCCCCATGTCACCTGCTACAGTTGCATTCATGCCTCCTTCCACAATTCACACCTGTTGCTCCCTTACACCCAGATAATGAAAGAGGAAAAAGTATAAGCTTGGTATATGGATGGATCACCTTGGCATGTCAGTGTGAGTACAAATAGACTCACTGCTTTATAGCTCTATTCAAAAGTGGCCCTGAAGAAAGCCATGAGGAGAAATTATCCAAATTGGCAGGGCTCCATGTGATGCATCAGGCCTTCCACTTTGTGAAAAGAGAAGTAGCCCAAAGTAAATATATTCATAGACTTGGGGCATTTTAAAATGGACTTTCCAGCTGGACCAGGGTCCTGAAAGAATAAAGATCAGAAGATTGGGAACAAGGTCTTAGAAAGACTCATTTAGATGGACCTATGGGAATAGATATAAAAGAGGGGAGACCTTAGTATGGCATCTAATTGTCATCAAAGAGCATCCAAAATGCAAGAGACACTAAACCAAGCAAGTGGGCAGAATGACTCAGTCATTTGACATCAGCCCATATTTGTTATGGAACAAACTAGTGCTGATACAATGGACGTGTGAGTGGAGAAGCCATGGTAGAAGTGTTGAAAGCTATTCATGGGCCCAGTAGAATGTGTTTTCACTCACTGAGGCTGACCTGGCTACTGCTGCTGCTGAATATCAACTTGCCAGCAACAGAAACTAAGACTGTGCCCATCTTTGACACCATCCCTTGAAGAGATGAACCAGGCACATGGTGGGAAGTTGTCACTCTAAACTCCTTTCACCCTAAAAGGAGCCCTGATTCCATCTTATTAATATAAACACATATATTCTATACGGTCTTGACTTTTCTACTCCTAGGACTTTGGCTTATACAACTATTTGAGGACTTGGGAAGGATTTCATCAGTTGACATAAAATCCTAACCAGCCTTGCCTTAGGCCAAGCAATCTACCTAACAGCAAAAAAAAAAAAAAAAAAAAAGTGCAGCAGTGGCAGTGGTTATTTGACGATGGGACCCACAGGTCCTGTCATCTACGGCACCTTTAGGAGTCACCAGCCTGATGGAGGAGTGGAATGGCCTCTTAAAGAAGCAATGGAGATGTCGACTTGAAAATGACAACATCTTCTAAGTGCAGCATGGATTCTAAATTAAAGCCTATTAGATGGCACTGTGTCCCCTGTGGGTAGAACACATGAGTCAGGAAACTAAAGAGTGAATGTGAGAGTGGTCCCACTTACCAACAACTCATAACCTACATGGAGAATTTAAGCCCCCACTCCTACAATCTTAGGCTCTGTGGCTCTATAGATCCTGGTTCTCAGAGAGGGAAACACTTGTACATGTACTCTCCATAGAAGTCCATTAAATTTTAAGCTACAACTACTAACCAGGCTCTTTGAGTTCCTCATACCGAAAGAGCAACAGGCATGGAAAAGCAGCCATCATATGACAGGAGACTGGGCTGCTGTTAGATGATGAGGGCGGGGAAGAATATGCTCAGCACTCAATTGACCCACTGAAGCATGAATTAGTGTTCACATGCCCTGTTTCCTTTTTTTTTTTTTTTTTACCTTTTTCATACTTTTGTTTATTTATTTAAATTTTTTATTTTACTTTAAGTTCTGAGATACATGTGCAGAACATGCAGGTTTGTTACATAGGTATACATGTGCCATGGTGGTTTGCTGTACCTATCAACACATCATCTAGGTTCTAAGCCCCATGCATTAGGTATTTGTCCTAATGCTCTCCCCACTTCCCCCCATTCCCCGAGAGGCTCCAGTGTGTGATGTTCCCCTCCCTGTGTCCATGTTTTCAGCTCCCACTTATGAGTGAGAATATGCAGCATTTGGTTTTCTCTTCCTGTGTTAGTTTACTGAGGATGATGGCTTCCAGCTCCATCCATGTCCCTGCAAAGGACATGAACTCTTCTTTTATGGCTAAACATGCCCTGTTTTAATAGTAAATTGGAAGATACAGCAGCCATGTCCTGAAAAGAGCATGCTAACAGAGGCTAAGGCACCTCAGGGATGAAGATCTAGTCCACCCCACAAAGCAAACTGCCTAGACTAGTAAAATGGTCAGCTGAAGGTGAGGGTTATCTAGAATGGGTGATGTAGTAGGGGATGGTAAGTATCAGTTATGGCTTCAAGGTCAACTATACAGAAGGAGCTATGGTTTTTCCCAGTAATTATTTGCCTGTAAATTCCCTAGAAAGTGAGACCAACTTTAATCCTAAAGGACTTGTCACCAGGAGAGGAAAACATAAGATGTCAGTGGGTCAGGGAGACATAAAAAATAGACTGTAGTGGATACTGTTGTTGTCTACTCTGATTCCCTTTCCTCCTGTCATTCATTCATCACTCTGCTGATGGGGCTTTTGCTGCTGCTGACAGCTCATAGCTGCATCCCTCACTGGGTCTCCATCCATCACTAGGCCCTTGGTTTCAGGGAACTAGTTTGTTCAACATTACTCAACCTCCCAGGAGGTAGCTCATAGCCAGTGACTATGAGCTCAAGCTATTATGCCCTAGACTCAGTTTCGGGCAACTCCGAAGGTCCATCCCAGCTCCAAAGCTCTTTACAGGATCAGCTGAGATCTCAGTTGCAACAGCATTATCAATTGATTTCTCCCACTGCCCAATCCAGTCTTCCTCATTTTCCTACAGGTATAGTTCCTGAAAGCAGTCTACAAGAAGCCTCCTGAATGCAATTCTCTGTCTCAGGGTCTGTTTCCAGTTAATTCAATCCAAATCAGCACATAGCACTTCACTGTTTCAAAGTTTACCTCAAATGCACTTTTCTGTAACTGTATGAAGATGTCCCCAAGGACCCCACACCCCTCCTCCAGAGTGAGTGAGGGTTGACATAGGGCTGGTTCCACACAATGATTTCTAAGGGCTTACATGAAATAAATCTGTGTATTACCAGTTATCTCAGCTTGGTGGAATCACAAAGATTTTAGAGTGGCATGCACTAAAAATGAACCCAGTGTTGCTGCCCCAGAGTTGTGAGACTCACATGCTCCCACCCAAGCATATGGAAGGCTATAGACTTAAGAGATAAGGGCAAGCAAAACGAGGCTTCTGCAGAGAGGAAATAAACCATTGCCTCCTACATCTCTGCTTTGTGATGCTGAAAGCAGAAGTTGGAGGGCCCTCGCCACAAATCCACCAGAAAGCACCTTGGTGATCTTTCACAAACTGCTTATATCTGGGTTTAAAATCTAAGCAGGAAGATGTTCTAAATTACCTCAATGGCCTTGAAACTTACCAGATTCACTGTTTAACTAATCAATTCCTCCTCTCTGTTTCCATGATACTTAGTAGATTTCCAAATTTTAGCATGCTTCATGCTATAGTTGTTTGTTTCTGGGACCATTCTCCTAACATGCTAGAAGAACTTGCAGAGCAAAAACCTAGTTCATCCATCTCTATGTTTCAAGAGTCTGGCTGAATGAATATGGCTTCCAGGTCCAGGTCCTGGGAGGTGGGACAGATAATACGTCACCTCAAGCTATCTCCAAGCTGCAAGCATCAAGTTAACTGAAAAGGCTCTTTAAATATGTGTGCAGGAAAACTTCCGGTGTTCTCTGTTACAAACACTAAATATATTTCTAAATAAAGGAATACAGTGATTTCTACAGTTTATTTGTTTTCTTATTTCTTCACAATAAAGGGCATATACATTGTAAAGTTTAAGTTTCTTAAAAAGCAAGCGAGAAAGAAACAGTAATCCCTTGAAATTGTGTCCATTGTTCTAATAACAAACTGATTTTAGGCATGCTTGGTGAAGGTTCTTAGCTTCCTGTCATTGTTTTGTGGAAACATATCTAGAGGTCTCAAGTTCTTCCAGGATGGAATTTATATACAACTTGCACAAGGAAAGAGCATAAGGCTCCTGGTGCCCAAAAGACGGGACACAGCTGACAGCTGGGGCAAACACATCTCACTGCCCTCAAAAGCAGCTGGTTCCTTTTCTTTTGCTGTGACTGCTCCGGTGGTCAACATGTCAGCAGTCTATGAATAAGAATGTCAAAGAACAAACCAAAATCCCACAAATCCAAACATATATTTCATCATGATAGGTGTGTTTTTTTTAAGCCTGGGAAAATGTACATCATGCAGAAAGTGGTTATCAGGGGAATTTCACTTGGAATGTCTCTAATATGTTTTTACAACATATACATGTACTTTAACAATTCAATAATTTTTTTAAAATTTCATTTGGGAGAAATATACAGGGATGGTGGAACCAAAAGAAGAAGTCCTGTAGTTTAGTACTGTGATGCTCAGAGTTTTCGAAAAGTCAGCAGGGGGAAGCCTGAAGGGTGCAGTCACTTCCATCCCTTCATCTTGTCCCCACTCAAGCTGCTGTGATGATGATGGCAGGCTGTGACTTAAGGAGGCCAAGGGGCATCACATCTCGAGACTTGAGTAGAATGGCAAAGGAGTTCTGGACTGTTAGAGCTTCAAGGAGTTCACAAGAGAATCTAATACAATCCCTGTGCCTTACAAGTAAGTAAACTGAGGCCCAGACACCCATGATCATGGAGCTATCTAGTGGCAAAGCCAGAATGGAAACCCTGGCTAGTTTCCATTCTAGGAATGGGAACCCTGAATCTCAACAGTGCTCCTTTCATACTGCAACACTGTATCTTCTATTTGTAGCTGCTGAGGCTTGTGACCCCATATGTGTGATTAAACCTCTCCCACTAGACCCTTCTAAAAAGAGAAGAGAAAGTTGGGATGGGAATAAGGGAAGCAGAGCAACACAGAGCAAAGAGAAAAAAGAACAGAAGAAGAAAGGACTCTGGTTATTGCTTTGACAAAGAAGGCGGGAAGACAGCCTCTCTTCAAGCTCCACCTACTCCTCTCACTCTCAGGAGGGAGAAAACCCTTTTGTGACATTGTTTCTCCTCCAAGGCTACCTTTGATCTTCATCCAGGTGACATCTAGTTAAGAAGAACATCAAAGGCGGAAGGGAGTCAGAGCATGTCTTGTCCGAGCCCAGCTCTCACTGGGGATGGCTGAAGTAAGTGTCCCAATTGTGTGAGAGACAAGGCCGGGACCCCAAGGGATTCTTATTGGGATGAACGGCAGAAGGAGAGGATGCTCGCTGCTTAAATTGTTCTCATTTTACCGGAAAATAACTCTTTCTGCTTCTTTTTTCCCACTGCAAGCAATTCTCATCTCAGAAGGAGAAGGCGATGTCTCTCTCTCCCCCTTTCAGCAAGTGTAGTAGCAACACTTAGTGCACTAGCACATAGGCACATTAATTTATGCTGCCTGTCGCCTTTGTGTTTGGGAACAAGTCAGACTCCTTTGTGTAATTGCTGGATGAAACAATCCCGTCCATTACGTCAACACAAATTATACCATTAAATAATGAGAGCTGCCCCCCACCCCACTGCTACACAGAAGAGAGAGCATCTCCTAGCACCAAGGACATGGGCTTCCAGAGGAGCACCCCAGAACCCCTGCCTCACTGCTTGCCACCTGCCCTGCCCCAATCTCTAGACCTTGCCATGTCTCTTCCACCTTCCAAGGACAGTTGCTAGGAGACAGAAGACAAAACTGGACTGCTCCATTGCCTGTCCATTTGGGAGTAGGGGGAACAGAGGTGGGAGGGCCAAAAACCAAAACACCCAATATCTCTCAGATGAGGGTTTCTCTATGGCAAGGCTCTCACCCCACAGATGAGGGGGTCCTTCACCCTCAGGGAGGGCATCTCTTAGTCCTTCTCTGACGCCTTTTCTCCAAGTGTTTGTCTAAGGAAACAGAATGTACACATACATACACACCTTTACACATACATACACACAAATGCATGTACATGTGCCCCTACACACACAAACACCCACACAACCCTATACACATGCACCCATACACACACACATATACAACCCTATATGCACACACACTCTTACCCACAAATACACATACCCTACACACACACATATATAAAACCCTACACATACCCTTACATACAAATACACATACGCTCCTATATACCATATGCACACACATATACACACATGCATATACATGCATGTCTACACGCCTGCACACACATAAACCTCAACACACACATACACACACACCTTGCATGCAAATACATATGCATGCACACACATGTCCACACAAATACATGCATATGGTCTTATAAAGAAACCATGTCTTTTTATGCACATACATGCATTCAACCCCATACAGGCATACAAGCACCTACACACATACAACCTTACACACATACATGCATATAACCCTCCACACACACATACACACAGAGAGACAAGTACCTCACAAGGAGGAAGCAAGTTCCCAGTTTCAGGAAGATATTCTCAAGTTAGCATGAGGGTAGGAAGGCGGGGAGGGGACAGAGTAGCCACAAACAACAAGGGTGGGTCCACTCCAGTGAAGAAACCACACTGTGTCTTCAGGTGTCCTTTGGAGGAATCACATACATATGCCACATTTGCAAACACACACACACACACATCTTTCCCTCACTTTAACAATTGTTAAGTCAAAACATGTGGGCTTGCTGTCTTAGTCAGCTTGGGCTGCCACGACAAAATACCACAGACTAGGTGGCTTGAACAGCAGACGTATATTCCCTCACGGTTCTCCAGCCTGGAAGTCCGAAATCAAGGTGCCAGCAGGATCAGGGTCTGCTGAGGGCTCTCCTCTTGGGTTTCAGATGGCCGCCTTCTCACTTTGTCCCTACGTGGCATTTCCTCAGTGTGTGTAGGGGATGTGGTGAGAAAGAGAGATCTCTCTTACTCTTTTTATAAAGACCACCAATCCTATTGGATTAGGGTCCCACCCTCAGAACCCCATTTAACTTTAATTACCTCCTAAAAGTCCTATCTCCAAATATAGTCACATTGGGGGTTAGGGCTCCACATATGAAATTGGGGTGGGGGATACAATTCTGTCCATAACAGAAAGAACTACCTCCCCCAAATACACCTACATTGATTCTCTGGCCAAATGAAGGATCCATTTGTAATGTAAATATCATGGCCATCTGTTCTACAGCTTAAAAATGGTGGCACTAAGGACTTTTTAAAGCAGGAGCATAAACACAGTTTTATTTTGATCACATAACCAGGAAATATGAAGACAAAAAGAATTGCCATTCCCCACACAGTCCAGAGCCACCCCCGACCCAATTTACAGAAAGGGAACACAGGGCACAAAGGGTGGGAGAGGTGATTCCTTTCAGCCTGTCAGCGCCTTCCAGCCACACGCAGCGTGGCCAGGGGATTGCATGTTCATTTGTCCCTCCTGCTCATACCACTAGGCCCATGACGGGCTGGGGGATTACAGTTTAGCCCCCTCTGGAACCCAACCTGAAAAAGCACCCAAAACACAGGAGGTCCTACCTGTGTGGAGTGGGAAGAAGACACCACAGCCAACACCGCCATCCACTCTTAAAACTCATACTTTTACTTACCTATTTATTATTTATTTTATTTATTTATCTATTTATTTGTTTGTTTGTTTATTTATTTTTGAGATGGGGGCTCACTCTGTTGCCCAGGCTGGAGTGCAGTGGTGCAATCTTGGGTCACTGCAACCTCCGCCTCCCGGGTTCACGCAATTCTCCCGCCTCGGCGTCCCCAGCATCTGGGATTATAGGCGCACACTACTACACCCGGCTCATTTTTGTATTTTGGTAGAGATTTTGTATTTGGTTTCACCATTTTTCACAGGCTGGTCTTAAAATACCCTAGCTTGAGCTTGACTATAATGAATACATTTTAAACAATCCTGCCAACTCCATTTTGCCCACCCTGAACTATGTTTGCTCACCCTGAGTTATGTAGGGCATTCTGTTCCAAAAACTTGCAGTCTGAGACACCTGACATCTTTATAAGCAATTTTCTGAGAAGCAGGGCCCACCCACCAGTCCTGTACATCCTGTATCTGTAACCGTGTAACAGCTACCCTACACTACTACCTCACATCCTGAGTAAAAAAACAATTTTAAGTAAAACTTTTTATTAGGCCCCCACTCTCCCCTAACCTGCTCCTTCTGCTTCTGTAATAATCTACTTACTGCCCCTGAACCTAAACTAGTATAAAAATGTAGACCACCCTTTATTCTTGGCTGAGAGGTTTGAGCTCTAGCTGACTCTCGGACACCAGCATAAAGATGGACTCAACAAACTCAGTATGTGGCGCTTCTATTTAAACTTGCTCGGGTATGACAGTCTCAAACTCCTGAACTCAGGCAATCCACCCACCTCAGACTCCCAAAGGGTTAGGATTACAGGCATGAGCCACCATGCCTGGACTTTAATTATTTTAGAGACAAGATCTCACTCTGTCACCCAGGCTGGAGTGCAGTAGCACAATCACGGCTCACTGAAGCCTCCAACTCCCAGGTTCCAGCGATCCGCCTGCCTCAGCCTCCTGAGTAGCTACAACTACAGGCACACACCATCATGCCCAGCTAATTTATTTTTACTTTTTTGTAGAGATGGGGTCTTGCTGTGTTGCCCAGGCTGGTCTCAAATGCCTGGGCTCCAGTGATCTACCCATCTCAGCCTCCCAAAGTACAGGGATTACAGATGTGAGCCATCACGCCCAGCCTCCAAGTCATACTTGAATCTATACCAATTTTTTCTTCTCCCCTCAGCACTGAAACCAAGGTTTGGCAGTGTCTGAACAGTCAACGTTTCCCACATGCAGTCATTTTCCTTCTGAATCCATAAAGCACTCCCCAGGAGCCTGCCTCTGTGTGCAGCTGGCCAGAAATGCAAACAAGCAGAAAGGAAGAGGAGGCTGCGGGTGTGCCAGTTTCCATTCAAGCCCAGAGGTCGTTTCGCAGGACCACTCCCATCCTACTTCCCTTTGATCTGTGACCTTGGGGCACAACGCACGCCTCTCTGAACCTCAGCTTTCTCATCTGTAATGTACGATAATAAAGCTCCTCTTTGAGTCATGATGAGGATTAAACAAAATCGTGTATAGGAGAAATGTGCACAGCGATGAGCAATAAGTCAGTCCTCACAGCCACTCCCTGGACACGAGAAAACCTCCCCAACAGCCAACAGGAATACAAGTAGGTTACAGGGCATTTTCACTTAGAGATGCAGGCTGGAGCAGAGCTATTAAATCATAGATTGCAGGGGCTGGAAGACCCCATGAGATCACCCAGCCCAGGCATTCAGTGCACAGGAGGAGGGGTAAGGAAACAGCTCCCAGAGGTGTGACGGCTGGTCCAAGGTCACACGGCTGCTGAGGTCAGCACTGGATTTCCACTTAGGCAGACGAAAGCAGCCCCTCTCTAGTCCCACTTTCAGCTGAAAGAGAGCTTTTGGAGGGCTAGAGACTAAGCTAATGCTTACATGAGGTACAGTAACTATTTATAAGGTAGAACTATGGTGTTTCCAATTAATTACCGACAAATACTCATCTTCCAGATTCAGAACCCAGAAATGGAAATGTCCAAAATCCTGTTATTTTTTAAATACTTCCAACATCCTTCATAGTCTTTATTATAATTGTTTCTATTATGGAAGGCGTTTAAAAACAAGAAACATTCAGCTTAGGTCTACTTACAAAGAACCGTAGCTTACATAGAATATTCAAACACCAGGCAACACCAGAACCACTTAACAGTCAGACTTCCTAGCAAGGAGGAATAGCATCACACAGAATCGTGTGTCAAATGGCCACATGAAGGACTTATTTTGCTACCAAAACCTGTTATTTCTTAGAACACCATTCAACAGTTCTGTATCAAGCACACTTTGCACATAAATTGAGTGATATGTATTTCAGTTGCGTGAAGGACTGACCACGTGCAGCAGACAGGGCCATAGACACTCACGTTAACTTAGCCACAAGATTATGAGAGACTGACTGATTAGGTCACAGCCACCTCTCTACCTTTTTCTGACCTGGCTCTCAGAAATGTCCATCTTAACCCATGACTCTGCTTTCAGCTTAGTGTCAGTGCCTTCCTTCAAAACTGTAAGGTCTGCATGTTGATTACAAACTTTAATTCACACAAGAGATAATACTTTTTCACATTTTCCTGATTTCTCAACTGATTTTTCTCAGGATTCAGGATTCAAAAAATATAAATTTCTCCCAAGAAATGCCAATGAATTTTCCACATGCAAACACAAAGGAGGAGGGTGGCCCCCTTGCTGCCTGGCAGCCTGTGCTCTGTAAGGAGACATCCCTGGCTGGACACAGGGGACTCCAAGGCCACATACTGGGCACAAGAGGAGGGGCTGGGCATGGTGGTTCACACCTGCAATTCCAGCACTTTTAGAGGCCAAAGTGGGCAGATCACTTGAGGTCAGGAGTTCAAGACCAGCCCAGCCATCTCTACTAAAAATACAAAAATTAGCCAGGCCTGGTGGTGCTGTAATCCCAGCTACTCGGGAGGCTGAGGCAAGAGAATTGCTTGAACCTGGGAGGCTGAGGCTGCAATAAGCCAAGATCACACCTCTGCACTCCAGCGTGGGAGACAGAGTGAGACCCCTGTGAAAGAAAGAAAGAGAGAAAGAGAGAGAGAGGGAGAGAGGGAGAGAGGGAGAGAGGGAAGGAGGGAGAAAAGAGGAGGAGGCAGTTGATGGGGTTCATTCGTTAAGCCTAGTGGTATGCTGGACAAGGATACCCTCGCCCCCAGGGCTTGGGGCTCTGTGTGAGTTTCCTCTGGCTGCTGAAATAGTTTGCCACATGCTGGGTGGCTTACAACAGCAGAATCTTACTCTCTCCTAGTTTGGGGGCCTAGAAGTCTGAAATCAAGGTGTTGGTAGGACCATGCGTGCTCTGAGAACCCTTCTTAGAATCAGTCCTCTAAGGAAAGAATCCATCCTTGCCTCTCCTAGCCTCTAGTGCCCCCAGCAGTCCTCCACGCTCCTTGGCCTGCAGCTACATCGCCCCAGTCTCTGCCTCCATCTTCCTATGGCCTTCTTCCCAGTGGCTGTCTCTGTCTCCAAATCTCTCTTGCCTTATCAGGACATCAGTCGCTGGACTTAGGGCCCACCCCAATCCAGCATGACCCCATCTTAACCTGATTACATTGTTAAATAAATATCTCATTTCCAAATAAGGCCACATTCATAAGTATCAGGGGTTATGGCCTCAGCATATTGTTTTGGGAGAGCCCAATTCAACCTACAACAGGCTCCTACAGCAAACAAAGCAAACATGGATCTGGCTAGGGCTGAGTTCCCTAAGTCAATGCTGGGTGCGTTGGGTGCACCCTACAGCACAGAGGGTGAATGGGGAACCATGGCAGGCAAGTAGAGCAAGAGCAGAGGCACTACCTCAGTGTGCGGTGATCTGGGAACCCTTCCTGGAGGAAGAGACATCCACCAGGATCAGCAAGATTGGGGCTGAGAAGGTTTCAAAGAAAAAGAGCCCCAGTGAATAAAGGCGTGGAGTTGACAGAGTAAGGCCTTTGCCTTTGCCCTAATTGTCCCTTTGCTCAGGAGGCAGGTCCCCAAGATCATAGCACAGCTGCCTCCTTCCCTGTCACCTCTTTTGGAAAGATGTTTCCTGGCCAGCCTTCATCCACTCTTCTCTGTTACATCACCCAGTTTATTTCCTTCAAGGCACATCACAACTTGCAGTGGTTAATTATATGCTCACTGTCTCTGGAAGTTACATCTCTGAGGGCGGGGTCCTGCCACTTTTTTTCACAGATATACCCATAGCATTCAACACAGTGCCTAGTATATTGTACACAATAAAAATGAAGAAATAAACGACTGAATATGTGAATGAATGAAATAGGTTCACGGTGACTAGATTGCAGTTTGAGGCAGGAACTGGCAAGACAGGAAGCTGATGTGGGAAATGTGGGCTAGAGAATTCAGGATCCTGTAGCCAGATGCAGGAGCTGGGACTTGTTCTGCAAGCAGTGGAGATCTGGGTGGAGTGAGATGGGGTTGTTTTGACAAAGGAAAGTGCATGGGGGCTTGAACTCGGCATCTGGCAATGGGCACACATCCCAGGATGTGGGTAGAAACAGATTCTGAAGGAGCTGGAAATTCACACCTAAAAAATGCATTGCTCAGAGCAGGTACTCAGTAAATATGGAGTGAGTGAGTGAGTGAGTGAGTGCATGAAGAAGCCTCTTACTAAAGGCTATTGAAGTTTTATATGGGGAACCAGGAAGAGGGCACAGAATTCCTGCTTTCCAGGAAACCCTGCATCCCTGAAGTGTTCTTCTCCAAATTTTGGAAGCAAGTCTCATTCCTAAGACCCTCACTGCTTTTTCTTTTTCTTCTCTCTTCCACTCTCCTGAACCAAGGAGATGCAGGTCTGTGCACTCCTGGGAGAAGACTGCCCCACCAAATGGCCAAAAGCCAGAAGAAGCAGGAGCCTGCTGGTGAGAGTTGACACTGACACCTTGCTGCTTCAATCAGCTCCAAGCCGGCTTCACAGGCACTCTCTTGCAACCAGGATGTAGTACCTCCTGCTGTGTGAGCCCAGGGCTCTGTGAGGCATAGAGAGAGATGCTGTGGAGAAAGCCTTTGAAGGCCCAGCCATCAGGCCAGGTTCAGAGGCCTCCAACAGCGACCTGCCCCTGTTCCCTGAAGGACTGGAAGGTCACCAGACACCTGCAAACTAAAGATCTCCCTTTGCATCTTCACAGCAGAGGATTTTCAGGCCCCTGGGGCTTTCCCTTCTTACTGTGAGCAGGAACTGAAAAGACTAGGCTTGGCCTGGTTTTATTTTGATTTTTCAACATATGAGTGCTGCTGCTGCTACCACCCATCACTGCTTCGACGGCTGTTATACCCATGACAGAGCCTGTGTATCTGCTGGGTGAGGTCAGAAAACCTCTCTGGGATCCTAAATGAATCAAGGGTATTTTGAATCATTTGCTGTGGAGACGCAGGAGACATAATTTAATACTTAAACATATTGAGTCCCTATGATGTGACCTATTCTAGAGGGGTTAAGGAAGATGGTGAGGGTGGAGACAAACCAGCCTCTCATCTATTGCTGTTGGGAGTATAAATTGGTACAACCTCGATACAAGAGAATTTGGACCAGGCACAGTGGCTCACACCTGTAATCCCAGCACTTTGGGATGTTGAGGCGGATGGATCGCTTGAGGTTAGGAATTCAAGACCGGCCTAGCCAACATGGTGAAACCCTGCCTCTACTAAAATACAAAAATTATCTGGGTGCCTGTAATCCCACCTACTTGGGAGGTTGAGGCAGGTGAATTGTTTAAACCCAGGAGGTGCAGGTTGCAGTGAGCCAAGATCATGCCACTGCATTCCAGCCTGGGTGACAAAGCGAGACTCTGTCAAAAAAAAAACAAAAAAACACACAATTTGGAAAGACGATATTTTTCAAAAAAAAATGAAGCTTTGCCATGACTTTCCCATTTATAATAATTTATTTTACAGGTATAGAATAGACAGGTATGGAATAGAGGTATAGAATAGTATTCACAGACAGGCGAAATGATATATTTATAAAGTTTTCCATGCGTATAATCCCAGCACTTTGGGAGGTCAAGATAGGAGGATCACTTGAGTCCAGGAGTTTGAGACCAGCCTGGGCAATATAATGAGAACTTATCTCTACAAAAAATTTTTAAATTACCCAAACATGGTGGCAATGTGCCTCAGCTACTCAGGAAGCTGAGATGGGAAGGTTTCTTGAGCCCAGACAGGTGGCATAGGCTGCAGTGAACTTAGACTGTGCCACTTCACCCCAGCATGGGCGACAGAGTGAGACCTCATCTCAAAAAAAATTTTTTCTCATAAAGTTTTCTATTGCAGCATTGTTTGAAGAACACAAGCTTGGAAGTAGTCTAAATGTCCATTAATAGGGGCTTACTTAAAATAAATAATGCTATGTCCAGGCAACAGAATACAAAGTAGCTGTAAAAGGGAATAGGAACACTATACACTCAGAAAGAAAGATCTCCATGTATATTGTCTGTTGCTGCATAACAAATATGTTGGCGTAAAACAACAAACATTTATCTCGCAGTCTCCATAGGGCAGGAATTAGGGAGTGGCTTAATTGGGTGGTTCTGGTGGAGGATCTTCCAAGAGGTTGGTATAATGCTGTGGGCGGGGACTGCAGTCCTCCTAAGGCCTGACAAGGGAGGACTAGTGTCTGGTTCCTAGTCTGCTCATGTCACTGTTGCAGGTCTCAGAAGATTGGATTCTACATTCTCAGTCACTTGCTAGCTGGGCACCTCCTCAGGCTGCCACGGTGTCCTGAGGACATGGCAGCTGGCTTCCCAGATAAGTGATTCATGAGATAGAGAGAAAGAAAGAACGTACCCAAGATGGAAGGTGCAGCTTGTTTGTAACCTAATCTCAGAATTGTCAGCCCATCAAGTCCTCTGTATTCTATCTGCTAGAAGCAAGTCACTAATTCCAGCCCACAGTCAAAGGGGAGTTTAGCTGCACCTCTTGAGAGGGCAAGTATCAAAGAATTTGGCAGACAGATCTATAAAATCACCACATCAAGATTCTTAAGCAAAAAAAAAAAGAAAAACGGTCTGTATGGCAGGCTACTACATATGTATCAAGAGGAAAAAATGATAGTTACATGTATTTGCTTGTAGATGCATAAAATATCTCTAGAAGAATATACATACACTGCTAACTGTGAATATTAGTTGCCTCCAGGGAGAACAATCTGGTAGCTTAGAAACATGGACGGGAGGGAAACTTTGCATTAGGTCTCTTTATCTACCTCCTGAATTTAGCCCCATTGTAAATGACCTGTTTTTAAAGAAGATGGGATGCAGCCACATAGTTGTTCCATGAATGTTTGCTGAGAATCATGGAGCAAGGCCAAGGGAGTGTTCATATCTTTATGGAATTTGCAGCCTCACTGGATAAAAGAGACCTCAACACACTTGAAACATGAGGAAATCATTCCTCATCAAACAAACTGGATGTGAACTGTATGGTCCAGGGAAAAGACCTGACATAGATGGTCTTGCAAGGCTGTAAAGAGGAGGGATCTTAGTCAGCTCAGCCAGCTGTAGCAAAAGACCATATGCTGGTGGCTTACAAACACCATTTATTTCCCACCATTCTGGAGGCTGTGATGTCTCAGATCAGGAAGCCTCAATGCTTAGGTTCTGGGGAGGTGGTCTCCTCTGGGTTGCAGACTGTCAAGTTCACATTGTAACCTTATGTGGTACAATGAGAATAAGGGAGCTCTCTGGAGTCCCTTTTTTTAATGGAGTCTTGCTCTGCCAACCAGGCTGAAGTGCAATGGTGCAATCTTGGCTCCCCACAACCTCTGCCTCCTGGGTTCAAGGGATTCTCCTGCCTTGGCCTCCTGAGTAGCTTGAATTACAGGCACATTCCACTGCACCAAACTGATTTGTGTATTTTTAGTAGAGACAAGGTTTCACTATGTCGGCCAGGCTGGTCCCGAACTCCTGACCTCAAGTGACTCCTGACCTGGAGTCCCTTTTATAAGGGCACTAATTGCATTCATGAGCCTCTACCCTCATGACCTAATCATCCCCTACAGGCCCTCCCTCCCAGTACCATCATATTTGTTGATTTTAGCAAATTAATTTGGGGTGGGAGGAACACAACATTCAGTCCATAACATTCCATTCCTTTCCTGCCCCCAAATATCCATGTCCTTCTTGCATGCAAAATACATTCATTGTATCCCACCAGCCCCAAAAATCTTGTCTGAACATCACCTCTAAAGTTTGAAGTCCAAAGTCCTATCGAAATATCATCTAACACATGGATGAGACTCAAAGTATGATTCATCCTGAGGTAAATTCCTCTCTAACTGTGAACCTATGAAACCAAACAAGTTACGTGCTTTCAAATACAATGGTGGGTCAGGCATAGGATAGATGTTCTCATTAAACAAGTCCAAATCCTAGCAAGGCAAGCTCCATGAGAACTTAAGACTTGACAGCAATGCTTTTTGGGTTGATGTCCTGTCTTCTGCATCCACTGGGTCTCACCTTTCAGGCCCACTAAAATGGTGACATCACCCCCATAGCTGAAAGTGATGCCCATGGCGTGGCTCTCTGCAGTGGCCCACCCCATACTGAAGCTCTCTTTTGCGGTGAGGATCATGCCCCCAAGCTCTGCTGGATGGCTTGACCCCTGAGGTCCACTGGGCATTGGTTCTAGTCTTTGAAATCAAGGCAGAGGGACTTCTGCTCCCCAGGCCCTTGCACTCTGAGTCTGTGGTGGGAGTGGCATCCACGATGACCCCTGAATTATCCTCGAGGCCCTTCTTAAAGAGTAGCACATGTTTGCAGCTGAATAGTTCTGTGGTCTGCTCCTAGTCCAGACTTCTTCATCTAAGAAGTGTGACAGGCTACCTCCATTTTGTCACATTTTCTTTGATTCCTTTAGTCCCAACCAGCAATGTTTCTGCTGGTATCATCCCATCTCTATTCCTGACTTTTTGCAGAGATGGTTGATTAAATCTGTGGATCACACCCACACTCATTTCCATATCATGTTGCTGGTCCACTACCCACTTTGCGTTATCTTTGAGATATACTTGCTTAGTTTTTATACTGTGGACAGGCTGCACGTTTTTTATTCTCCAACTTCTGGTTCCTTTTCAATCAACAAGTCCACCTTCAATGCACATCTTTCCTCTCTTGTTTTACTATGAGCAGTCAAGAGGAGCCATGCTGATCCTTCAACACTTTGCTGCGCATTCTACCTCCCACAAAATGCTAGAATGCAAACAATGTCATTCAGCATGTTCTCTGCTACTTCATAAGAACCCCCTTTTCTTCATTGCTTGATAATGTGTTCCTCATTTCTACGTGTGAATATAAGAATAGCCTTTATTGTCTGTGTTTCCACCAGCATCATGTTCATGGAAGCTTTCTCTATAGCTCTTCTCTTTTCTTTCCGAACTCTCAGCAGAATCACCTTTAGAATTCAATTCACAGAAATCTAGGCTTTTTGTGGCATGCCCCTCAAAAGTCTCCCAGTCTCTATCCATCACCCAGTTCCAAAGCTGTTTCCACATTTTTAAGTATTTGTTATAAGAGCACCTGACTTCTCAATGCCAATTTCTGTCCTAGTCACTTCAGGCTGCTATAACAAAATATCAAAGACTTCTAAGCTGTAGAAGTTTGTTTCTCACAGTTCTGAAGCCTGGAAGATCAGGGTGCCAGCATGGTCAAGTTCTGGTGAGGCGTCTCTTCTGGGTTGCAGACCATTGACTTTTCATTGTATCCTCCCTCATATGGAGGAATGAGGATGGAGAGCTCTCTGGAGACCCTTATATAATGGCACAAATCCCATTCATGAGGGCTCCACCCTCATGATCTCGTCAACTTCCAAAGTCCCCATGTCTAAATACTGTCACTTGGGGGGTTAGGATTTCAACAAATGAATTTGTGGATATAACAGGAGAGTGCTTTGGTGGGACTCCAGTGGAAAGTGCAGGATAAGCAGAAAGAAAGGAAAGAGAGTCAACAGGGGACAGGAGCTGAAAAGGGGATAAGAGTAAGCCTGTGTGGGTAGGAAGTAGGAAGGAAGGTGTGTGAGAAGACCTGCCCAATGCAGTTGAATGTTTGTGTTCTTTATTATTTTCCCCTAACTCCGCAGCTCTGTTTCTTACTCCTGTTGCTTTGAAGAGAAGGCTATGGAAGACAAAAGCATTCCACATATTCTGTAAAACCTGACCCTCTGTATGTCTCTATTCTAAAGAAGTCATTTTGATGCTAGAAACAGAAATCCCTTGACTTTAGTCAAATCAAAAGGAAGTTTCCTGAAGGATTCAGAGGCAGCTCACAGAACCCAAGGAGAGCTGAGTCTAGTGACATGAGCTTGAACTGGAGAGTTGAGAATCTGTATATGTGTTGCTTTCGGCCCACAAACCACACAAGCTAGTGGGGGAGGACAGAGTAGATCCTTTCTCGTGGCCCCTGGAAGGAACCAGCCCTGCTGACACCTTGACCTTGGTGTTCTATCAGGATACCTTCACCTTGATCTTGGACTTCAAGCTTCCAGAACTAGGACAATAAACACTTTTTGCTTAAGTACCTGATTTGTGGTTTTTAGTTACAATAGCTCTAGCATCTCTATACATACATAATATATGCATATGTATAAATCTACAAGACAAGGCAAACAAAGTTTTCCAGGAAACCACGTATGTATGTATGTATGTATGTATGTATATACGTATGTATAGAGAAAGAGAAAGAAAAGAGGGTCAATGGGGGCTGGGGAGCTGAAAAGGGGATAAGAGTGAGCCTTGTGGGGTATGCACATATCTCACCTCTCAGGCTGCAAGGCTTCTCAGGCCTGCCTCTCTCTATACATCTGTTCCATTTCCCCCCTGCTGCTCACCTCCCCTTAATTAGTTATAGCTCCTGCTCCTCCTTTGTTATGTCTTGAATTATGTCCTTCCAAACTCATATGTTGATGTCCTAATGTCCCATATCTCAGAACGTGACCTTATTTGGAAATAGTATCACTGTAGATATAATTAACTAGGTCAAGATGAGGTCATTAGTGTTAGCCCTAGTCCAAGATGACTGGTATCCTTAAGAAGGAGGAGGGGAGTTTGCACACACACACACACACACACACACACACACACACACACACACACAAGGAGAATATCATATAAAGAGGCAGGCAGAGACTGTAGTGATGGGTCTAGAAGACAAGGAACACCAAAGACTGCCCATAAACCACACAAGCTAGGGGAGAGGCCTGAAGTCAACCCTTTCTCACGGCCCTCAGAGGGAACAACCCTGCTGCCAACTTGACCCTGGTATTTGCCTAAGACACCTTCACCTTGTTGGCGTGCAGAACCCTTCATCTTGATCTTGGATTTCTAATCTCCAGAACTAAGACAATGAATGTCTGTCGCTTGAGCCATCTGGTTTGTGGTTCTGTTACAGCAGCCCAAGCACCCCTCACACCGACCTGCTCCTGGCTTTGGTTTTCTGTGGCAGACCTGCTAACGGGCTGACCAAGCACAGGCTGACCCTGAGTCTGTTAGCTCACACCCCACAGAGACTCTGACTGCCCAAGCTCACCTGTTTAGGGAAGAGTCACCACTGAACTTGGTACCACTGTCTGTCAGAGAAGCGGATAAAATCCTCTGCTATAAACCGGTCACCCAGGACCATGCCTGCAACAGGGATTGTAGGGGATGAGGCAGTCAGTCAACAGAGAAGGGACATGGCTTCCAAACCCATATCTGCTGTACCTCAAGTATAACATTCTCTTCTATGTAACATATTCCTGGAGCCCCAGTTCTCAGCCTGAACAAGTAGGTAACCAGCAGTATGGGGAAAATTCAGGGATCCCTTACTGCTCAGTGACGTCATTCACTCCAGAAGGCCGTTTATGAGATCAATATTGTGGTAGCTGCTGGAAATAAGAAGTTGAAGAAGACAGTGCAGCTCTGAAGGAGCCCATGGCCAAGTGCAAAAGACAGACAATAGACATTAATATATTGCTGGATGCTTGATTACTGTAACTTCAGGACTTTGTAGGCATTACACAATTTGATCCCCTTAACAGCTTGACGGGGTAGACCTCTCTATTTCTGTTTTACAGAGAAGTAATCAAAGTCGCACAGAGATGAAGAAACTTGTCTGAGGTCACACAGCTGGTAGGTGGTGGATCTGGGCTAGGAACCAAGCCTGGCTGATTCCAGAGCCCTCATCTTCAGTCCCTACACGGAGCCGCATCACATTCAGATACAGCAACCACACTCGACTGTACTGAAAGGCAGGACCAGTGCCAAACAGAGCTACAAGCTGGAAGTGCTGGGGCAACAGAGGGAGGGGCAGTCCATTATGCCAGGAGCGGACAGAGACAGAGAGGCTGAGTATAAGCAGGCCTGGATGTCTGGTTGCAGATTGGCACCTGAAGAGCTGGTGGGGACATCTCTCTGGCATCACTGGTGGGTGAGACGCAAAAGGGATCTCATGCAGGAAGTGGGACAGGAAGATCAGGCGAAGAGACAGAGGCCTTGAACATCAGGCTGAGGAGTATGGAGTGAGAATATTAGGGTCCACAGAGTTTTCTTGGCACAATCTCATAATCTAAGCACATTTTTAAAGATGCTCTGGCATCCCTAAAAGACAGAATATAGGATGTTAGAGACAGGATGCCAGAGACTATTATGGTGAGTACAGACAGAGAGGAGGGACTGAACAAAGGCAATGGCAAGAGGCTTGAAAAACAAGACTTCAGGAGGTGGAACACAGAGGATGTCTTACATGGAAGAAATAAGAGAGAAGGTGGAATTTAAGCCGTGTGGTGTCTCTTCTGTGTTTTTCCTGTAGGTGACTCTAAAATGTGCCTCTCAAAAATTTCCAATTTCTGCCCACAGTTTTTTTTCTTTCTTTTTCTTTTTCAAACCAAGTCTCACTGCCACCAAGGCTGGAGTGCAATGGTGCAAACTCAGCTCACTGTAAACTTCACCTAAATTCAAGCAATTCACCTGCCTCAGCCTCCCAAGTAGCTGGGACTACAGGCACCAGCCACCATTCCTGGCTAATTTTTTTTTTTTTTTTTTTTGAGACAGAGTTTTCGCTCTTTCGCCCAGGCTGGAGTGCAGTGGCGTGACCTCGGCTCATTGCAACCTCCACCTTCCAGTTTCAAGTGATTGTCCTGCCTCGGCCTCCCGAGTAGCTGAGATTACAGGCACCTGCCACCATGCCCAACTAATTTTTGTATTTTTAATACAGGCAGGGTTTCACCACGTTGGTCAGTCTGGTCTCAAACTCCTGACCCCAAATGATCTGTCCATCTCAACCTCCCAAAGTGCTGGGATTACAGGCATGAGCCACCATACCTGGCCCTCTGCCTGTAATTTCTAATGTTTTTCTTTCTTATCTAAAGCCCCCAGTATTGACTTGCATGTTCCAATAGCACTTGCACACACACACACTCACAAGTATGTACACACACATACACACACACACACACACACTGATTTGTCATATCTAGTACCTTTAATTATTTTATTGGAACAATCTCTTTGATGTAATAGAAGGTAATCAGAATATCTTTTTCAGGAAGGTAAGAACTGGTTATATTCTTGACCTGATTCCAAACACCCAGCAAAATCGCTGGAGAGCAATTAATTAAATGGTTATCTACGTGTCTGGCTTAGAGATTTTTTCCTATCTTCTCTCTCGGTGTCTGCCTCCTGTCCTCCCTAAACTCTTCCTTCTTCTCCTTCACCCACTTTGTACCTACTGGTTAAGAAGCTGAATTTCATTTCCACTGGTGGTGGAACATAGCTTTGTTTTTTAAAGGCACTCACAATCTAAGAGCTTTATTTTTTCCCCCTTTTACCCATGTCGATGCTATATTTAGCAATTTTATTAAGGAGATAATTTACGTAAATTCCATACTGGTGCCCTGCTGAGTAGCAAGCTAACTAATTCTATTCTTCTTATTAGGGAAAACAGACAAACCAAATGAGATTTAAAGGCCAGACAGACGAATTTGTGTCTGTGCTGAAGTCAGGCGCAGGGCCTCAGGAGACATGTCCAGAGATGTGAGGAACAGAACACGGTGTTCCACCCACCAGAAAAAAATTGAGAGGAGAAAAATAAGGCAGGAGGGAGAGCAAATATATTTCAATAAAGGGGAACAAAATGCAGCACCAGGATTCCACCTGGGGCACAGTGGGACCCACAGTGGGATCTTGGAAGAGCATCTGCCGATCTCAGATAAAAACTCCTTTTTTTGGCCCGCTTTGACAGGTCCCAGCCACAACTCCACAAGTACCAATGGACTAGTCTTCCCAAGAGTTTTCTGTGGCTGTGTTTGCTCTCTGCAGTTTTCCATCTCATTTTCATCTGCACCCCCATGGCAGGGAGGGACCATATGTCTTCAATTGACTTGCTCAATCACCTTCTCAGCTCCAAACATGTTTACGTGGGCTTCTTAATAAATACAAGGGAACCCTACTTTCAACAAAGCCAATAAATAAAAAGGCTGCTGTGTACCACAGGCATCAAGGGGTGGTTATTAGTTTTACAAAAAGACAAACTAGAGAATTCTTTCCAATCCCCAGCTCCCTCAGTGCATGAGAAATGAGATTCAATTTAGAAAAAAAAATTCAATTGATACACAACTTTGGAGAATGCTCTGCTGTGAAAAGAAAGCACAGCGGGGACGAGGCATTGATGATGATTAAGGAAAGGAAGATGACATAATTTTCTTCCTTCCCAATAGGTCTGATATTAAAACATAGTACAGGCCTAGTACATGCCAAATGCTTTCAAACACCTTCACCATGTCTGGTCCTCATAGGAGCCCTGGGGGAAGGAGAGTGGCTTTATGGTATAAGTGAGGAAACGGAAGCTCAGAGAGGCTACGCAGCTTGGACATGGCCAGGGTGGGGCAGGGCCAGCATCATAACTTGGGTCTTTTGCCTCCAAGCCTCTCCTGCCACCCCACAATTCCCTCTTCCACAGAGGCACATTTCCATGGGATTCTAAGGCTGCCTTTCCTTTTCTAAAAAAAAAAAATCTTATGGCAGAACATGAAAAGCAAACTCCCCTCAAGGTCAATATACCCTTATTCTGGGAAAACAACTGTAAAACCCAAGGTCTTTTCCCTGTTTGGGCTACTAAAGATTGTAGGGAACTCTAGGGATCTCCAATGGCTTTATATGAAACATAAATCCAGCACCAGATGCAGGCACGAGGCACCAGAAGGAGGGTGGCCTGGGGAGTTGACTCCCATGGGCTCTTTATTCCTTGACAAGCTCACCCTGACACTTGTCAGCCAAATGCAGAAGTTCATTGAGGCCATTGCAGAGTAGCTGCTCTCCAGCATCTTCACAGTGTGGCCAAGTAACTAATCTCTGGCCAGGAAGATGACAGCAAAAGTGAAGCTGCTTGTGTCACCTCCCAGGCACAATTATTCATGCTCCCTCCTTCTACAATGATAGGTGAGGACAACAAGCCCGGAAGACAGGTGTTTGTACCAAGCGTGAACTCACAAGTTCAAATTTTGAGCTCTCCTTTAGACAGCAGTTAGTGTTATCCTAACTCATACGATCTCATGCAAAAGCACAGAGGGAGGCTCATGGTAGGAGTTGGGAGATTAAGTCGGGAACTTAAACCACTTAATGTGGTATGGCAAATGTATTAGTTCATTCTCATGCTGCTAATAAAGACATATCCCAAACTGGGTAATTTATAATGGAAAGAGGTTTAATTGACTCACAGTTCAGCATGGCTGGGGAGCCCTCCGGAAACTTATAGTCATGGCAGAAGGGGAAACAAGCATTTCCTTCTTCACATGGTGGCAGGAAGAAGTATGAGAACCAAGCACAGGGGTAAGCACCTTATAAAACAATGAGATCTTGTGAGAACTTACTCAGTATCACGAGAATAGTGTAGGGGAAACTGCCCCCATGATTCAATTACTTCCCACTGGGTCCATCCCATGGCATGTGAGGATTATGAGAACTACAATTCAAGATGAGATTTGGGTGGGGACACAGCCAAACCAATCAGCAGAATAGCCAGATCAAAAATTTGGCACCAGAGAGAACAAATTTATGTCACAGCTCTACCACTTACTAGCATTTCATATTGACCAAGCTTCCATCACTATCTTCATCATAATGCATAGGTTAGAGCCAGCTGACATAGGCCTTACCAACACCCCTGCCTACCCACAGGAATAAACAAGTACAGAGGAAAGACCCTAGATACTGATGTCAGTTGGACTGATTTGATCACCATCTTTTTTGGCACACACACATACCCAGCACAAGGCCTGTACTGCTCTCCTCCCTTCCCTCCTATACCCCCACCTCTTTCCCAGCTGTGTCTCAGCATCAGCGTCCCCTGATAGGATAACTATGCCACCTCCGCCTTCTTTCTTGCCTCCTCTCTCAGTTGACCAAGGGTACACAAGTTAGGCATGAAGCAAGAAAGAATATTCCCAAGTTGTAAGAACAACTGTCCCAGTCTCCCCTGGAGGATGGTGGCAGAATTTATGGGTTTAGTGGGTAGATTCAAAGTTTTCTGGTATCTTTTTCCCCGCGATGCAATCTGGAAAAAGTGAGAAATTGACATTTTCTAAATCACTGTATTTTTACATCCTCAGAACCAACTTTCCAAAGGCCTTTACATACTTTATCTCACCTTCTCAATAACTTTCTGCACAGACTAGCAGGGTATAGTTTCATGGATGAGAAAATCGGTACTCGAGGCAAAGTGATTTGTCCAGGCTCACAATTTAGGATTCCAGGCCAGATACCTCTGACTCTGGGATTCACAGACTCATTTCTTACCATACCCCTCCTACCCCTATCACCTCCTAGATGTTTTAGAAAGAAAGCATCTGGCCTCCTGTCACACTTTCATTCTCCCTTCCCTGGTGGACTAGACTTCCTTTGGTTCAGACAAGAACTTATCATGCCACCCACTCACCTCTTTCCTAGTCTTTGTTTCTCTTGGCTAATCCAGGTGATGTCAGGTGACCATGCAGTCTTCAGGAACTAAGAGAGACATGTTGATATATCTGCTCACCCACCAGACCTGGGACTCAGATGAGGCAAGAGATGACCAGGGGGAAAAATGAAGGGAGGTGCTCTTTTGTAGGGGAACTCTGGGCTTGCACATCCCCGAGAGGAAAGACCCTTTCCATTTTGTGCCTGAGTGCCTCTCTCACCTCATCCTACTTCCAGCCCAGCTACCCACATCTCAATAATCACACCCTTTTAGCCCTAGAATTTCCCTTCAAGGTTGTCCATCTAATGGTTCCTCAACTTTTGCAGCAGATAATCGATATTATCAAACCAACATTTTTGTGAAAGCCCAATTACTCCGGTACCAGTTACTCTGCTAACTGAATCCCCTGTTTGTGGTGTCAAACCAAACTCACCACTGAGCCAGAATAGGAGTCCAGGCTTCCCCAGCCACTGTGCTGAACACCCATCTCCCACCTCACTGAGAAGGCACTCAGCTCTCTCTCACTGGAACTTCTCACCCAGAGGAGACACGGGTTTCTCAGCAGAGAAGATCTGAGAGGCAGTCTCTGGGAGACAAACAACGAATGAGGGAGGTGGTCAGTGGCTTTATTCATATTTGTTAGAATATTCACTATGCATTGCCCTATGTCAGCTAGCTTTCTACCAGCCCCAAATCTCTTCCTTCTAACAGCTTCCATTGGCTGCCTGTGGTGGCTCATACCTGTAATCCCAGCACTTTGGAAGGCTGAGGCAGGTGGATCACCTGAGGTCAGGAGTTCAAGATCAGCCTGGCCAACATGGTGAAACCCCATCTCTACAAAAAAAATACAAAAAGTAGACAGGTGTGGCGGCAGACACCTGTAATCCCAGCTACTAAGGAGGCTGAGATAGGACAATTGCCTGAACCCAGAAGGTGGAGGTTGCAGTGAGCTGAGACTGTGCCTCTTCACTGTAGCATGGGTGAAAAGAGTAAGACCCTGTCTCAAAAAATAAAAAATAAAAAAATACAGATTTCCATCTTGTCTGTGTTTTCCAGGAAGCGTGATCATGAGAGACAACTGAGTAAGTTTCCATCATCTGCAAGTCTTAGCTGGCCCCCCAGAGATGCAGCCCTCCCCTGCCTCACCTCACCCTCCCCAATTAAGTTTCCTCCCCAAAAGCTGCAACCCAAGCAGTGGGGGAAGCCACATAGTCTTGTTTTCTTTTTATTGTCATTGTTATTGAGAAACACTATTGTTACCTTATCTCCCAATTTATTTTAAAACTATCTGTGAAAGCGTTTGAGCCACCTGAACGGGGAGAAAACCAATCCAGCTACAACAAATCGACTTTTGTCCTAACTGGCTCTGCGCTTTTCTGTTCAGGCAACATTGCTTTTTGTTTTGTCTTATTTTGTTTTTAATTGAGCTATGGGGGAAGAGGAACATGACTCCAAGAAGGTAAGCAATAAACTGGAGAGTCCAGGCCTGGGAATTCTAGTTCCAGTATTCTGCTTGCAGGGCTTCTGGGCAAAGCATTTCAACTCTCTCTACCTCTGTTTTACCTCCCAGAAAAATGAGAGCAACTTTCATTGTCCTGATGGCGAAGGAGCAGTCACAGTTAGCACTTGCTGTGAACATAAAAGCTTCATGGTGGGGATGAATTACTTGAGAAACAGGGCCTGATAACCCACCTTGTTATGATGAACAGCTGCTTGGTCAGCACCTCTCCTCCCAGCCAGAGACATTGAAGGCTCCAAGGTGAGCAGAGACCTTGGTTTGAAATCCAGCCTTCACGCAACAATGAGCCCTGGTCAGGGACAGTCATCTGGCCCTGAGAATCAGAGAGAAAAGGAGACATATTTATTAAGGTATGGTCCTCACTTCCCACTTCACTTGTGTATTTTTCATTCAGTCTTCTGGCATAATCTCCACTGTCTGGACGAGAACACTGAGGTTCAGAGACATTATACAACTTCCCCATGGCTTCACATCTTCTCAACACAGAATCAAACCCAAGAGGTTCTCAAAAACTTTTTAAAGGTTGAGGAATAACAGTGTGTTGCAGAAAAGGACACACCTGGTGCAGACTTCGGACTGCCTGCTTTCCAGGAGTCCCTGGCTTTTGCTGTCCATGGTACTGAACTTTTCACCCTGTGAATGCCCCTTCTCTGCTAGCCCTTTCTGGGTTTTTGTTTTACTATCCTCCTTCCAGGCTGGTTTTTCTTTCACCAGTCCTGAGACCCCACCCTCACCCCAGCCCTGGGGGTGGTGGAAACTCATAAATAAAGCCCTAACTCCCTGGGACAGAGCACCTGGGAACAAAAAAGCGGTTTATGAGTTCTGCTGCAGCAGACCTAAATATACCTACCCAGCAGCTCTGAATGTACAACAAAGCTCACAGCTCAGCACTTGAGCTCCTATAAAGGACAGACTGTCTCCTCAAGCATCTCCCTGACCCCTGTGTATTCAAAGAGTCACCTCATAAAGGAGAGATCAGACTGACATTTGGCAGATATCCTTCTGGGACAAAGATAGCAGAAGAAGAAACTGGTAGCAACCCTTACTGTTCTGCAACTGCTGCAAGCGATCCCCAGGCAAGCAGGGCCTGGAGTGGACCTCAGCAGTCCTACAGCAGAGGGGCCATATTGTTAAAAGGAAAACTAAGAAACAGAAATAACTTCATCATCAACAAACTAGACATCCACTCAGGGACCCAAATTGAAAGTCAGCAACTACAAAGACAACAGGTAGATAAATCCATAAAGATGGGAAGAAACCAGCACAAAAAGGATGAAAACACCTGAAACCAGAACACCTCTCCTCCTAAAAGGGATCACAACTCCTCACCAGCAAGGGAACAAGGTTGGATGGAGAATGAGTGTATTGAAATGACAGAATCAGACTTCAGAAGGTGGGTAGTAAGAAACTTCTGTGAACTAAAAGAACATGTTCTAACCCAATGCAAAGAAACTAAGAACCTTGAAAAAAGATTTGACGAAATGCTAACGAGAATGGACAACTTAGAAAGGAATATAAGTGAATTGACGGAGCCGAAAAACACAACACGAGAACTTGGCAAAGCATGCACAAGTTTCAACAGCTGAACTGACCAAGCAGAAGAAAGGATATCAGAGGTCGAAAATCAACTCAATGAAATAAAACGAGAAGGCATGATTAGAGAAAAAAAGGTAAAAAGGAATGAACAAAGTCTCCAACAAATGTGGGACAATGTGAAAAGACCTAATCTATGTTTGATAGGTGTACCTGAATGTGACGAAGAGAATGAATCCAAGCTGGAAAATACTCTTCAGGATGTTATCTAGGAAAACTTCCCCAACCTAGCAAGGCAGGCCAATATTCAAGTCCAGGAAATACAGAGAACACCACAAAGATATTCCTCACGAAGAGCAACCCAAAGGCACATAATCGTCAGGTTCACCAGGGTTGAAATGAAGGAGAAAATGCTAAGCGCAGCTGGAGAGAAAGGTCAGGATACCCACAAAGGGAAGCCCATCAGACTCACAGCAGATCTCTCAGCAGAAACTCTACAAGGCAGAAGAGAGTGGGGGCCAATATTCAACATCCTTAAAGAAAAGAACTTTCAACCCAGAATCTCCTATCCAGCCAAACTAAGCTTCATAAGTGAAGGAAAAATAAAATCCTTTGTGAAAAAGCAAGTACTCAGAGATTTTGACACCACCAGGCCTGCTTTACAAGAGCTCCTAAAAGAGGCTCTACACATAGAAAGGAACAACCAGTACGAACCACTCCAAAAACATGCTAAATGGTAAAGAGCATCAACACAATGAAGAATCTGCATCAACTAATGGGCAAAACAGCCAGCTAGCACCAAAATGGCAGAATCAAATTCACACATAACGATATTAACCCTAAATGTAAATGGACTAAATGCCCCAATCAAAAGACACAGACAGGCAAATTGGATAAAAAGCCAAAGCCCATTGGTGTGCTGTATCCAGGAAACCCATCTCACATGCAAGGATACACAAAGGCTCAAAATAAAGGGATGGAGGAAGACTTATCAAGCAAATGGAGAGCAAAAAAAAAGCAGGAGTTGCAACTCTCATCTCTGATAAAACAGACTTTAAAGCAACAAAGATCAAAAGAGACAAAGAAGGACATTACATAATGGTAAAAGGATAAATGCAACAAGAAGAAATGATGATCCTAAATATATACGCACCCAATACAGGAGCACCCAGATACATAAGGCAAGTTCTTAACGACTTACAAAGAGACTTAGACTCCCACACAATTATAGTGGGAGACTTTAACACCCCATTGTCAATATTAGACAGATCAACCAGACAGAAAAGTAACAAGGATATCCAGGACTTGAACTCAGACCTGCAACAAGCAAACCTAATAGACATTTACAGAACTCTCCACCCCAAATCCACAGAATATACATTCTTATCAGCACCACGTCACACGTACTCTAAAATTGACCACATAACTAGCAGTAAATCACTCCTCAGCAAATGCAAAAGAATGGAAATGATAACAAACAGTCTCTCAGACCACAGTGCAATCAAGTTAGAACTCAGAATTCAAAAACTAACTCAGAACCACACAGCTTCATGGAAACGGAACAACTTGCTCTTGAATGTTGACTGGATAAACAATGAAATGAAGGCAGAATTAAAGATGTTCTTCAAAACCAACAAGAATGAAGACACAACATACCAGAATCCCTGGGACACATTTAAAGCAGTCTCTAGAGGAAAATATATAGCAATAAGTGCCCACATGAGACGCAAGGAGAGATCTAAAATTGACACCCTATCATCAAAATTGAAAGAGCTAGAGGGGCAAGATCAAAAAAACTCAAAATCTAGCAGAAGACAAGAAATAGCTAAGATCAGAGCAGAACTGAAGGAGATAGAGACACAAAAAAACCCTTCAAAAGATCAATAAATCCAAGAGCTGGTTTTTTGAAAAGAACAACAAAATAGACTACTAGCCAGATTAATAAAAAAGAAAAGCGAGAATAACAAAATTGAGGCAATAAAAAACGATAAAGGGGATATCACCACAGATTCCACAGAAATTCAAACCATCATCAGAGATTATTACAAACAACTCTATGCACATAAATTAGTAAACCTGGAAGAAATGGATAAATTCCTGGACACTTTCCTCCTCCCAAGCCTAAACCAGGAAGAAGCTGAAACCTTGAACAGATGCATAACAAGGTCTGAAGTTGAGGCAGCAATTAAGAGCCTACCACCCAAAAAATGCCCAGGTCCAGACGGGTTGACAGCCGAATTCTGCCAGACATACAAAGAGGTGCTGGTACCATTCCTTCTGAAACTATTCCAAACAATCCAAAAAGAGAGAATCCTTCCCAAATCATTTTATGAGATCAACATCATCCTGATACCAAAACCCGGCAGAGACTCTGCAAGAAAAGAAAACTTCAGGCCAATATCCATGATGAACATAGATGCAAAAATCTTCAATAGAATACTGGCAAGCCTATTGCAACAGCACATCAAAAGCTTATCCACCATGATCAAGTAGGCTTCGTCCCGGGGATGCAAGACTGCTTCAACATACGCAAGTCTATAAACGTAATTCACCACATAAACAGAACCAAAGACAAAAACCACATGATTATCTCAATTGATGCAGAGAAGGCCTTTGACAAAATTCAACAGCCCTTTATGCTAAAAACCCTCAATAAGCTAGGTATTGACGGAACGTATCTCAAAATAATAAAAGCTATTTACAAAAAACCAACAGCCAATATCATACTGAATGGGCAAAAACTGGAAGCATTCCCTTTGAAATCTGGCACTAGACAAGGATGCCCTCTCTCACCACTCCTATTCAATATAGTACTAGAAGTTCTAGCCAGAGCAATCAGGCAAGAAAAAGAAATAAAGGGTATTCAAACAGGAAAGGAGGAAGTCAAATTGTCTCTATTTGCAGACGAGATGATTGTATATCTAGAAGACCCCATCGTCTCAGCCCAAAATCTCCTGAAACTGATAAACAACTTCAGCAAAGTCTCAGGATACAAAATCAACATGCAAAAATCACAAGCATTCCTATAGACCAATAACAAGCTTAAAGAGAGCCAAATCAAGAATGAACTGCCATTCACAGTTGCCACAAAGAGAATAAAATACCTAGGAATACAACTAACAAGGAACGTAAAAGACCTCTTCAAGGAGAACTACAAGCCACTGCTCAATGAAATAAGAGAGGACACAAACAGATGGAGAAACATTCCATGTTCATGGTTAGGAAGAATCAATATCGTGAATATGGCCATACTGCCCAAAGTAACCTACACATCAATGCTATCCCCAACAAGCTACCAATGACCTTCTTCACAGAACTGGAAAAAAACACCTTAAACTTTGTATACAACCAAAAGAGAGCCCGCATAGCCAAGTCAATTCTAAGTAAAAAGAACAAAGCGGGAGGCATCACACTACCAGACTTCAAACTATACTACAAGGCTACAGTAATCAAAACAGCATGGTACTGGTACCAAAACAGAGATATAGACCAATGGAACAGAACAGAGGCCTCAGAGGCAACACAACATATCTACAACCATCTGATCTTTGACAAACCTGACAAAAACAAGCAATGGGGAAAGGATTCCCTGTTTAATAAATGGTGTTGGGAAAACTGGCTAGCCATGTGCAGAAAGCAGAAACTGGACCCCTTCCTGACACCTTACACTAAAATTAACTCCAGATGGATTAAAGACTTAAACATAAGACCTAACACCATAAAAACCCTAGAAGGAAATCTAGGCAAAACCATTCAGGACATAGGCATAGGCAAGGACTTCATGACCAAAACACCAAAAGCATTGGCAACAAAAGCCAAAATAGACAAATGGGACCTAATCAAACTCCACAGCTTCTGCATGGCAAAATAAACAGTCATTAGAGTGAATCGGCAACCAACAGAATGGGAAAAAATTTTTGCAGTTTACTCATCTGACAAAGGGCTGATATCCAGAATTTACAAAGAACTAAAACAGATTTACAAGAAAAAAGCAAACAAGCCCATTCAAAAGTGGGCAAAGGATATGAACAGATACTTTACAAAAGAAGACATACATGAGGCCAACAAACATATGAAAAAATGCTCATCATCACTGGTCATCAGAGAAATGCAAATCAAAACTACATTGAGATACCATCTCACGCCAGTTAGAATGGTGATCATTAAAAAATCTGGAGACAACAGATGCTGGAGAGGATGTGGAGAAACAGGAACACTTTTACACTGTTGGTGGGAGTGTAAATTAGTTCAACCATTGTGGAAGAGAGTGTGGCGATTCCTCAAGGACCTAGAAATAGAAATTATATTTGACCCAGCAATCCCATTACTGGGCATATATCCAAAGGATTATAAATCATTCTACTATAAGGACACGTGCACATGAATGTTCATTGCAGCACTGTTTACAATAGCAAAGACCTGGAACCAACCCAAATGCCCATTGATGATAGACTGGACAGGGAAAATGTGGCACATATACACCATGGAATATTATGCAGCCATCAAAAACGATGAGTTCGTGTCCTTTGTAGGGACATGGATGAACCTGGAAACCATCATTCTCAGCAAACTGACACAAGAGCAGAAGATCAAACACCACATGTTCTTACTCATAGGCAGGTGTTGAACAATGAGAACACATGGACACAGGGAGGGGAGCACTACACACTGGGGTCTGTTGGGAGGAAATAGGGGAGGGACAGTGAGGAGTGGGGAGTTGGGAAGAGATAGCATGGGGAGAAATGCCAGATATAGGTGATGGGGAGTAAGGCAGCAAATCACACTGCCACGTGTGTACCTATGCAACAATCTTGCATGTTCTTCACATGTACCCCAAAACCTAAAATGCAATAAAATAAATTTTTTAAAAATGCTAGATACTTTCTGATTGGGAGAAGGGACATGAAGTTGATATGCTGGGTATACTAAAGATGGCAATGCTCCAGAGGTGGTGAGAAAGAAGTCCCTTCTGAGGTGGTACATCTTAGCTGAGAAGTCAGTGATGAGATGGAGCAGGTTGAGGAAGAGCACAACAAATGCACAGCACGTGCAAAAGTCCTGGGGCAGGAACAAGTTCAGCATATTCAAGGAACCAAAAGCAGTGTAGAAAGAGCAAATAAGAAGAAAAGGAGGATGACATGAGGCCCAATGTCATATGTAAGGAAGAGTGACTTGTCAATTTGGACGAGAGTTGAAGCAGTCAATGAGCCTGGAAAACTAATATGGACTGAAGTTAGAAAAGCTCAGACACCAAATTAAAGCAGATGAACTTCATCCATCGGGAGCAAGAAGGGAGGCATGAAGGCATGAGCCAGGTCTTCTAAGTGGCTCCTCAGGGCTGCTCCCAGATATTTCTCACAAAATGGGGTGACCCTGGGGAGATCGGAACACCTGACTCAGAGCCCCAAGGCAGCAAGGTAAAGGAGTGCAAGACTGTTGGACATGTTGTATTTAATTTTGTTGTTTTTAAAAATAATAAAAGGGACAGGGTCTCACTATGTTGCCAAGGCTGGTCTCAAACTCCTGGCCTCAAGCAGTCTTCCTGCCTCAGCCTCCCAAGGAACTAGGATTACAGATGTGAGCCACCATGCTCAGCCTGCTGGGCATGTTTTACTATAGAATGTCTTGGCAGAAAGTCACCTTCTTCATCTTCTTCTCCGAAGGGGAAAATGAAGCCAGAGAAGAAAACTGAAAAGTAGAAGGGGTGAGAGTCAAAGGTGTAACTCACGTTTATCAATACCTGGTTACACAGGAATGAGATCTGTGTTCTGCAAATGCCAAAGTGTTTTTTGGCTGGCACTCAGCTACGATCCTGTGATAGTGATCACCTGTTAACACAGAAGTGCCACAAGACAGGTGCAGCATGGAATGCAGAGCCAAGGCCTAGAGGGAAGTTGCTCTGGAAAATCAACTGGATCCACAGGGAATTTGCGAAAGAAAGAAATAGACTCTGGTTGTATTATGTCCCTGAGCTAGTTGGAAGTTGTTTGTTATGGCAGGATAACCCAACCTGTAATGACTAATACAGAACACAGGCAGAATGACCCAATCTGCTAAGACTAAGAAGGGTTTTGCTCAGAAATTTCTGTGAGTTTCTAGCATGCATGTGTGCGTGCCTGTGTGTGTGTGCACGGTTGCATGTGTATAGCCATATGTGTCCACTGCTGGGGATATATGCCTGTCTAGGTGAGTGTCTGCCATGCTCCCAGGAGGGCTGCAGTGTCCTCAGTGCCACTCTCTGATGTCCTGGCCGAGCCTGGACAGACTCTGGGGAACCTACCAGAGCCTACCTGCCCAGGTACCTCCAATGTGATCACAACCTGCAGAGTTGGGGCCTGGAACCAAAAGGGAGTGCTGTCCCTTCAGATGGTCCCAGAGCACACTGTGGAGTCCTCATTTCCAAAGGTCTCCTCCCAACCATTTCTATCCTTCTGAAAACACCATCTTCTCTTAGAGCCAGAGACAGTTGGAGACAAAGGTCCCTTCAATGCAGCAACTTGTCCATCACAAGGTTCTAGCTCAAGAACCTAGAGTTCTGAGCCCTCCCCTCCCTGAGCCAGAGGGAGTTAGAGACAAAAGTCCCTTCGATGCAACAACTTGCCCATCTCTAGTTTCTAGCTCAAGAACCTAGAGATCAGACCCCTTTCCTCCCTGCCTGCCTTCCTGCCCTCTCCAGCCACTGGGCCCATGGCTCTCTGTGCCTGTGTCCTTAATTTACATGAACCATTTTGTAATAAGAAAGTCGCCTTACTTTATAATAAGAAAGTCACTCCTTGCCTCACTTGCTTCTCATTATAACTCAGGAAAGGAGGCTGGACAGGAAAAGTAACCCCACTTCACAAAGGAAGCCAACAAGGCGCGCTCCAGAGGCCAGGGTGTGTAAACTCCACAGCTTGCGAGAGGAGGAGGCAGGAGCCTGCACCCCCTTCTTTGCCATCTCTGGTGTTCCTTCTCCCCCCATCTCCGGTGTTGCTTCTCCCGCCATCTCCGGTGTTCCTTCTCACATACCTTCCAGGACAGGCACCAGTTAGCCAAGAAAAACAAATAAACGCTAAATTTTCTACTTCTCTGAAAGCACTTTTGGCACCCCCTACACAATGCCAACAAGAAGAGAAGGAGAAAAGAAATCATTCCATCAATAGCTCTGGCTTCCTTGGGTACAATTCTAATTAAAGTTAGACTGCCAAGGGCCTTCTGGAAAGGGCTAAAAATAAACTAAGGGCATTTTTAGATTGGGAGAAGAGTGTTTAGCAGGGAGGCTGCAGAGTGGGGGAGTGGGTGTGGGGCCCAGCAGGGTACTGGACTCTGGGGAGACAAGCCTGGCTGTGACTTTGAATGAAGGGAAGAGCTGTCCCGAGCCTCTCTCTGCATTCATTTCTCCTTTCCTCCTTGCCTTCCCCTTTGAATAATGTGTTTTCGCTGCTACTTCAATCTCAGCCTGTGCACTCCACATTAACATGTATATTGCTTGGTTAAGGGCTATCTGGCCGGTTGGTTCTAAATAACTGGAATATGACAGGAAGGTGATGGGGGCAAAATGAATGAGGGGCTCGTCAAAAGCACCCGACTGCCTTTGTCGTTTATAAATGAATGCCCAGCTGAGTTCCACAATTCCAATTGCAGCTGCACTCTCCTAAATAAAGTGGGGTGGAGCCCGCCTGGGTTTACCTCCTTGACCTCTCCATCCCCAGGCCCTAGCCCTGGACCACGCAGCCCAGGCATTCACTCACAACCATGAGCTTGTGCTTATTCTGAGCCAGGCACCATGCTGAGCAATGAGGTTCACAATCACTGACCTCAGGGAGCTTACGGCCTCCAGAGAAAGACACTGATCACAAGTCATGTTTGGCGCATTAAGCCCTGAGGCATGATACGATCAGGAGGCGGGGTGCTCTGACAGCACTGACAAGGGGCATCCATTCAGATGGGCTCTGATCCAGGAAGGCTTCCTGGAGGACGTGACTCCTGATTGGAGTGTAGATCAATAAATAAGTGTTAGCCCAATGAATTAGTAATTTAAGGCTACTGTCCCTGCAACCCAGGGACCATCGTATTATGCTGTTTAATTTCCCTTGTGGCATTTTCCACTTATAAACACATATACACACTTGCATACATAAATACATAAATTCAAAATACATACATATTTTGGTTGTTAGTCCTCTTTCTAAGGTGTGTCTCCCTCCACTATAATGCAAGCTCCAAGGGGCCAAAAACACTGTGACTTGTTGACTGTATAACTTCAGCAACTCACCCTATGTCTGGCATGTAAAGAGAGCACAATTATTATTTACTGACTAGGGGATAGATGGATGGATGGATGGATAAATGGATGGATGGATGGGAGGGGGTGTTTGGAGCAGAGGGATCAGGATCTGCAAAAGCATGCAGTCAGGAGACCAGGCAGGGTTTTACGAATCATTCAAAGCATTCAAGTCTGGGACATTGGGTCCCATGGGGGATCTATCAGTAAGAGACAAAACAGTTGAGGTATTCCAGGGCCAGCACAGGCAGACCTCGTGGGCTATTCCAAGGAGATCGGACTTTAATTTCAGGTAGGGGAGAGCCACGGGAGGATTTTAAGCAGAGAGGGACATGATCAGGTTTGCTCTTCAGAAAGTTTGTACTTGTGGGAGAGGAGAAGGTAGGTTAAAGGGCCGAGTGGAAACTGAGGAACTAGCTGGGAACATGTTAGCAAGGGTCCAGGAGAGTGAGGCCGAGATCGGGACTGTTGCAGCTGCCCCTCCATTTACAGAACAGCCTCATGCTTTTGGGCATCCAGGATTTGGCTGGGCAGCAGAGCCTGAACTCTGGGCTGGCTGGACTCCCTAAGTCCCTGGGCAAGTCACAGATCCTGGCATTCACTGGAAACACTCTGGAGGGGGAAAGAGAAAGCCCACAGAAGAACTGACAGTGGGGTGCCCCGTACACTTGACCATGAGATTTGCCCTCTGATTGGGCTTCCACTAGTTTCCCCCACTTTCATCATCTGGGGTAAAAATAATGACAACTGCAAACAGTTTCTAGGCACTCCTTCTATGCTACGGATATGTTCTAAGCATTTGACATGTCTGATTTGAGCTTCATATGTTGAAAGCACCTGGCTCTGTACTCAGTGCTCCTTGCATAACAGTCACACTGCTGTGTTTTGCTGTTGTCGTTCTCACTAACATCACCAGTTTATCATCATCCCTCCTTATAAGAGACACATGTGCAGGACAGATGTTATCATTCCTCGAGTCACAGGTATGGAAACTGAGGTTCAAAGGGTATGGTATGTGAGGCCAGGCATAGTGGCTCACACCTATAATCCCAACACTTTGAGAGGCTGAGGTGGGAGGATCGTTTGAGCTCAGGAGTTTGAGACCAGCCTGGACAACACAGCAAGACCCCATCTCTATAAAAAAATACAAAAATTATCTGGTCATGGTGGCACATATCTGTAGTCCCAGCTACTCAGGAGGCTGAGGTGGGAGGATTGCTAAGTCCAGGAGGTGAAAGTCAAGGCTGCAGTGATCTGGGAGATCACACCCCTCCACTCCAGCCTGGGCAACAGAGTGAGACTCTCTCTCAAAAACAAACAAACAAACAGGGTATATGACTTTATCAAAGGCCCATAGACAACAAGGGACAGAGTAACTGTAGAATCCAGTTAATAAGAGTGACCCTAGAACTATAAATGGAAAGCGACTTTTAACATAAGCCCTGGCACCAGGCCAGGGACTGCCCATAGTTTCTCTAAATGATGCTCCACAAACCTGTACAGTGAGGATTTCTATCCAACCTCTGTTAGCAAATGAGAAAATGGAGATTCAGAAGGTTGAGAAATTTAACTAAAATCACACAGCTAGTATGAGTTCAAGCCAGAGTGTAATACCAAAAGATTCAGACTCCAGGGTCCACTTTCCTCCAGTTCCATCACTGGGATTCTGACACATCACAGGGCAATTCCCTCCATTTACCCATTCCTTCCACAATGCCTTATTTCACCTCTACTACATGCATAGGGCTGAATCTGCACCTGAATATGTTCTCCTTCCTTCCAGAGGATAGACTATCTGGGGCTGTGGCTGGTAGTCTGCAGTGACTGATCTCGAGAGCTGGGGCACACTACACAGCTTGTATGATAATGCCATGCAGAGGCAGAAACACATCCCTGGTCACTGACCTCTGTAATTTCCCCAAAGAGCTAGCGCTGCTTGTAAAACATTTTTTTTTGAGCCCTCAGGCTTCAGGTTAAATGCTGATGCTAATTTTCTTCCAGATGCATGCATCCCCTCTGCTGTCTGCACTCCCAAGGAGCAGCACAGGACAGACTACAAGGTGCTCCCCATGAGGCTGCTGTAATTTGGACCCAGATGATCCCCCTCTATGATTCTTAGATAGGTTACTTTACCTCTCTGAGCCTCAATGTTCTTCCTTACAAAATTGGGGTGTAAGTCATACTTCCCTGGGTTGAGGCTCATTGGTGATTATTGCACTGAATTTCTGAGCCTCATTAATGAGGCCCCTGAATTCTTTCCTTCTCAGGAGCTTCTGAGGAAGCCCAGCCTTGGGCGAAGTCAGAGTATTCCGCATCTTCCAGCCCAGAATTTGATGGGTGTCTTCCTGGTCTTCCCTGATGTCTGTGATGTCAGCAGTGCCAGCCTGTTGCAGCAAATACACTGTGTCTGATGTTCTGTCCCTGCCCAGGTGTGAAACCTTGGGAACCCTTACGGCTCCTCCCTCTCCTCCTTCAAACAGGAGTCTTGGGCCAGGTTTCTGGGAATCTTCCAGCTCTTACATACACATGCTAAGACTGGGGAAAGATGGCCAGGTGTGGTGGCTCAAGCCTATAACCCCAGCATTTGGGGAGGCCAAGGTGGGAGGACAGCTTGAGCCCAGGAGTTCAAGGCCAGCTTAGGCAACATAGTGAGACCCCCATCTCTATTAAAAAAAAAAAGAGAGAGAGAGAGAGAGAGAGAAAATAGAAAAATAAGCCGGGAATGGTGGCTCACACCTATAATCCAGCACTTTAGGAGACCAAGGGCAGGCAGATTACCTGAGGTCAGGAGTTCAAGACCAACCTGACCAACATGGAGAAAACCCCTCTCTACTAACAATGCAAAAAATTAGCTAGGCATGGTGGCACATGCCTGGAATCCCAGCTACTTGGAAGACTGAGGTGGGAGAATCGCTTGGACTTGGGATGTGGAGGTTGCAGTCAGCCAAGATTGTACCATTGCACTCCAGCCTGGGCAACAAGAGTGATACTCTATCTCAAAAAAAAAAAAAAAAGAAAAAGTCAGCCAGATGTGTTGGATGCCTGTAGTCTCAGCTACTCAGGAGTCTGAGGTGGGAGGATTGCTTGAGTTTGCAAGGTAGAGGTTGCAGTGAGCTGTGATCATGCTACTGCATTCCAGCCAGCGTGATAGAGCAAAACTCTGTCTCAGAATAAAAAAGAGAAAGAGAGAGGCTGGAGGTAGAGGGCAGGAAGCCAGAACCAGTGGCTTTCCTCAGTCTTCTCTTTAAAAGTAACTGCTTCTGGAAGAAGTGACACATTATTTATCACTTAAATTAAAGTATGTTTTAACATCTTCTGTGGCAACTGCCTTTCAATCTTGCTACCCTGAGATGTTCCCACCAAATCAGGAGCAAGGCAGTGGGGGGAAGGGAGGTGGGGACAGCAAGCTAAAAAATAAAACTGTAGGCCATCAGATCAAATCATTGAAAGGATCATGCGAATTAGTCCATCTTCCTCACTTTCCTCAAATGCTTGCCAGCAACAAATATTTAATGAGCACCTGCTAAGTACAAGCCACTTTGCAAGACACAAAAGAGGCTCCCAGTCTTCAGAAAACCTGTATATTAAGGATAGAACAACAGGATGCATTTTCATGAAAAAAAAAAAAAAAAAAAAAAAGCTGAAAATACAGAGATTGATGCCTCTGGGGTGAACAAGGAGACAGAGGGTGGTGTGAGTTTAGCACTTGGGCTGAGGAGTACTGCTTTGTCTGCCAGCTTTTCAAACCCTGAGCAAACTTCTATAGCATGTCCTCATCTCTCCCCAGGACCTAAGAGGACCTCCTAGCCCACTCTGCCTTCAACCTCTGTCCAACCCCCTCTACAAGGCCCCCACAAGGAAGTACACACAATACAGGTAAGATCTTTCACTCCCTCCTGAATATAGCTTCTCACTTGCTATAGAAAATGCTCCAAACTCCTTGGCAATGGGATGGTCCAGCAATCCTCCACTCTCTTGGAACTAACCTGCCCATGAGCATGTTCCGTTCACATTCTTTCTCCTATCAGCCTTGGAAAGTGTCTACCCCACCCTCCTCAGCGTCCTTCTCCTCCTCTTCTTACTTATAAAAATCTGGCTCACCCTCGAGGCACGATGTAAATGACATGGATGTGGGGAGGCCGTGTCACACCTGACTGTGTGTCCCGGGCTCTCACTATCACGCAGGGTATGGTCTGTGGATCAGGAGCAATGGTGGACTTCAGGGCTTGTCAGGAATGCAAAGTCTCAGGCCTTGCCCCAGAACCACTGAAGCACACTCTGTTTTAACAAAATCCCTGAGTGTGGTGGCTCACACCTGTAATCCCAACACTCTGGGAGGCCAAGGTGGGAGGATTGCCTGAGGTCAGGAGTTCGAGACCAGTCTGGCCTACATGGAGAAACCTCATCTCTACTAAAAATAAAAAAGTTAAAAAACGAAAAAGCCTAGCCAGGTGTAGCGGCACACGCCTATAGTCCTAGCTACTTGGGAGGCTGAGGAAGGAGAATTGCTTGAACCTGGGAGGCAGAGGTTGCAGTGAGCCAAGATCACACAACTGCACTCCAGCCTGGGTGGCAGAGCCTCTCTGTCTCAAAAAAAAAAAAAATCCATGAGTGCTTCATATGGAAAATAAAGTGTGACAAGTTCTGTCTAGAGAACACCTCATACACAGTGCCTCGCACATTGCAGTCACTCAGGAGGTGTTTGTTGAGTGACTAAGTAAGTGAATCCAGGAAAGACCCTCAAAGCCCAGTCATGGTTTCACCCGCAGCCATTCCTGAAACCCAGAGATGTTTCTTAGCTGCCTCAATAGAGTTATCTACATAAGCCAAGAACCTCCCACACTCTCCTCTCACTTTATTTCTCCAGTTCCTCCCCCAGAATCAGGCACCTCCCACCTCCCATGGACAGCCACATCCCAAGCTCAAAAATGTAATTAGAAAAAATAGTTTTTACGGCAGCTCATCTATAACCCACCTTCAAGCCCTGCCTTTGTGGAAGGAGGTAGTCCATCAGGGGGTGTGAGTGATGGGCAAACCAGCAGACCACGGCAGGGAGGAAGCCTGGCTCCCATCTGTCATCCCTTCTCCCTCGATCACCCTGTGACTGCACAGCAATGGAGAAATGGCCCCCTCTAGGCCTGCAGGCGGTCAGCAGCTCTTCATCAGCCTCAGCACCGCTTCTCCCACATACACCACGTCATGCTACTTGTAACTTCCAGGGGAAGATTCTTCCACAGAGACTGCTGGAAAAATCCCTGGGAGACAGCCCTGCCATCTGGTGCAACAAGGAAGGCAGGTTACCTCTTAACCATCGCTCCCCCTCACTCTCGTCCCATCCCAAACATCTGGGAAGCTCTACAGATGGGCAGTCGGCCTTACCCTACGGCAAACCCCAATCACCCTCTGAAAATAAGGCATTAACTTGTGGACTGTTAGAGTCAAAATGTCTCATGAAGACCACTCTCACTCCAGACTCAAATTTCCATCAATCAGCCATTCACGTTTTGAGGACTACAAACAACAACAACAAAAAGAAATATATTATTTATGTTACTTTGACTTCACGTAATGTTTTGCTCCCATCAAATTGTTTTCATATCCATTATCTCTTGAGTCAGGCAGGCAGGAATTATTACCACCATTTCACAGATGGAGAACCTGAGATGTAGAGAGGTTAAGCCTCTTCCCATTTTTTTGCAATTTATACCCTCCCTATGTTCAGAAAGGATTTTCTACAGCTTAAAATAAAATGATATTTACATAATGACTCGCATTTGAAGTTTAACTGTAGAAACATTTCCACATTTGGTCAAAAACTACGTGCAGAACACATGTTATGACAATTGAAGTACTTCAATTTATGAAGAAAATCACCATTTGCAGGTTTTATTTGCTCAATAAACTTATATTGAACATTTAAAAAAACATAACAACTGTACTTATGTACATGTAAATATAAAATAAAGATGTAAAAGGAATCAGAAATCATCTAGGAAAAGGAGGAGATTTTTGTGCCAAGAACCAGAAACAGACTCTCCACTGTATCTAGCCATAAATTGGCCTCTGGGCTTCCTAGCAGGCAAAGTAAAAAAAGAAACACAATGTGTTGCAAGCCATTACTGTCAGATGAAAGAAGCAGAGCACATTTGTTCAGAAGAAACAACTGTTTCCTGGCACTGGGTTCTAAACACAAGTTCTTAGTGGAGTTACAGGGAAAGGGAACGGAGTAAGGTATTCAATTGTCTCTTCAGCAGTGACCATCAATGGATATGGAAATGTCCTTCATACCAAGATTTTTTAGTTGAGTATTAAATGAGATGCAGTGCCCTGCCCCAGAACAAACATGTCATAGAGACCTCCTAGATTCTTTGATCCTCTGTAGCTATTGCATAAACTCTTTCCTCTCTTCCTCGACCAAAAGTTTTTAAAGAATAGTCTTCATTCAGCAGGGCATGGTGGCTCACGCCTGTAATCCCAATACTTTGGGAGGTCAAGGTGGGTGAATCACAAAGTCAGGAGTTTGAGACCAGCCTCGCCAACATGGTGAAACCTCATCTCTACTAAAAATACAAAAAATTAACTGGGCATGGTGGCAGGTGCCTGTTAGACCAGCTACTGGGGAGGCTAAGGTAGGAGAATTACTTGAACCTGGGACCAGAGGTTACAGTGAGTCAAGATAACACCACTGCACTCTAGCCTAGGCAATAGTGCAAGAGTCCACCTCAAACAAACACACACACACACACACACACACACACACACACACACACACACAATAGTCTTCATTCATAGCTCCTATTTCCACATCTCCTTAATTTATTAAGCCAAACGTCTGACCCAACTATGCCCTGAAGACAGCTCTTCAGAATGATTTCCTGGTCCCAGAAGAATCAGGAAGTGGGCTCATCCTAGTGAACTCATATAACAGAATACCAGAGACCAGTGACTTCAACAACAGACTTTTTTTCCTCACTGTTCTGGTGTCTAGAAAGTCCAAGATCAAGGTCCCAGCCTTGATCTTGTTTTCTGCTCCCTGGCTTAGACAGCCACCTTCTCCCTGTGTCCTCGCAGGGCTGAGATGTGGCGTTGGGCATCAGCGGAGAGCTTTGCTCTGTTCTTATTGGAACTCTAATCTCATCATGAGAACTCAACCCTCATCTAAATCTCATTACCTCCCAAAGGCCCCACCTTCAAATGCCATCACATTAAAGAATAGGGCTTCAACATGTAAATTTGGGGGAAGTACAAATATCCAGTCCATAACACCAGCCCTTCGGTGTCCTTTGCTACTTTCCTGTCCTTGGCTCTGGGAGAGCCCACTGGCCTGGTTTTCTTCTCCTGGCATTCTGTTTTGTTCTCCGGCTCCCTGATGGGCTGCTGCTTCTCTTTTGACATCCCCAGTCCCCTGGACATCTTCTTTCTGGGGAAAGCTTAGGCACTCTCAGTGTGGACACCACTCTAAGATGAGGAGCTCCAAGTCTCCACCTTCAGCCAGCCTTTGCCCTCACTCCTCCCTAAGACCCATCCACATCATCGCCTGCTGGACAGCTCCACCCCAGTCCCCAAGTCTCTGACTCAGCCTTCCCAAATGAAATAACTACTGCCCTCTGTCCTATCCACCCTCACACATCTGAGTCCTCCCAGAGTCTCTGGCTCAGTCTGGGTCACCTCCGTCTCCTGCCCTTCCAGAGCTAACCAAGAATCCCTCCCACAGTTACTTCCTAAACATTTGTCAAAGGTGCCCTTTTCTCTCCTTCCCTTCTCCCCAAAGACTACTGCAACAGCCTCCCATTTCCTCTCCTGGCCTTCCTCAAGTCCATCCCTCAAACCGATGCTAGAAGAAACATACATTAGAACACACACCTCACCTGCTCTTTAAAATTTTTAAATGGACCCTCATCACTTACAAGGTAAATTCCCAACCTGCCCTCCTATGGCCTGTGAAATTCTCCAAGATCCAACCCAAACTCATCTCAAAGCACTCCCTGCCCAGAGCGTAGCAGCAATAATTCCACGTGGATGCCAGCCTCTGGCAAATGCAGCCCCTCCCAACACACACGCCTCACAGCTCCAAGCTGCTTGCCTTTGCTTAAGTGACTCCTGCTTCTTTCTTTTCTCCTCCTCTTTTAGCTTCTCTGACTCAGGTCAGCTTCTCAGGAAGGCAGATCCCCTTATCCACCCCTTCTCCACATTCCTCCACCTCACTCCTGTCTTGATCACAGTACCACCACAGTGCCTGGGTCATGTGTCTGTCTCCTCAGAGGCAATAAGCAATTTCTGTGCTAACCTTTCCTTTAATCATTTCTGCCATTCCCTAGCCTCTAGCTGGATGCTGGGCGCAGAGCTCACATCAAATGTGTGATGAATAAGTGAATGTAGAAATGAATGAAGGGATCATTTATTTATGGGAGAATTGGGGCTGGGATCCAGCTCTCCTTCATTTGACATCAAAACTCTTTCTCTTCCACTCCCTGTCTGGCAGTCCAGAGGGCCATATTCTCTCTCTTCAACCCTTGCTGGAGAAGGGGAAGGCTGTGTGTATACAGAGATCAAAATCATCAGGGTGATAAACATGTGATCAGCCTATGTAGCTGGGTAGGTCTCTAGAGGACTCAGTTGGAAGATGATGATGGTCAACAGTGGGTGGAAGGACAGAGGTCCAGCCAGGACTTGGGGGACAGAGAAACCATGTAAAAGACTTGGGGGTGGTGGGCTTTTGAAGGGAGGGAAGAAGGCAGAGCTTCAAGGAGTGGGAAGACTGTCTGGGAGAAGCTGGACCAGACTTCAGAAGAGCTGAAGAGGGAAGACATGGGAAAGACATTAAAGATACAGCCAGGCTTGGAGTTTGACAAGGAAGCTCCAGGGAAGGAGGAGCAGCATGGTGTGGGGCACAGGCTGGAGGACCAGGGTCCAGGGAGGGAGCTGAAGCCTTGTTAGGCTGCCAGGTGACCAAAGGCCTGCAGAGACAAGGAAGTGCTTGTTTAGGGAGATCTTGGGGTAGCGAGGACTCACCCATATACCCACCCATCTCCTTTATTTTCCTTCTCCTTTTTCTTCTTTTACTCGGGGAAAATGTAGCAAAACCTAATTGTTTCCTCTGCTCAGTTGCAGTAACAAAATTACACCCATAATTCATCGATTCTGAGAGAAGCACACCTCTGGGGATATCTTTGCTCTTTAAATCATGTGTAGCTGGGGACACTGGATGGGTGTCTGTAGGGATAGTGAGGACCCTTCACCCTGTTACTGGCCCCAGTCATTCTGCCTTTCCAGGAGGTTCCATCAAACAGGATGTCAGCCAGAGAGAAAGTCGCTCAGGGCTCACAAGCGGAGAATTAATCTCAGGCTGGAGAGATGCCTGGCGGGTGGGTAGAAACAGGGAACCACTTCTCCTCTGAGCCTATTCCTTTCTTTTATGACAATGGCATCAATTCAAACTCAGGAGACTTACATTCCAGTCTTGGTTTTTCCAGTAACTCCCTGTGGTCTCAGGGCCCCTTACCTTCCCATGGATAATATGAAATTATGACTGAAAACCTCCAATGTCCCTGTACTGTGGGGAGGGTGAACAGTGCTGCTGTTCGCATCCTGAGACCCATAAATCCTGTATTCCCCAGGGATGATCACAATGGATAGTGTGATTCTTATCCCTTATAAGTCCCAGGAAAGGATGCTGCGTAAACCAGGTTGAAGCAGATCTCCAAGTGGTCTGCAATAGCAAATTAGACATCAGCAATAATAATATTTATATTTATAACTATTTATTGAGTTTAAGGAGAAATTTGAAACAGTGCCATCTTCTTACCCTCACTGAAAGACTTGGGCTCCACTCAGTCAATCCCTTCCTGGCATGCAAATCTTATACCTGAAGTACTGAGATTTCAGCCTATCTCAGCTCCAGTTTCATGCTACCTAAATCTCATCCTGGGATCCCCCCAACCTGAAATTTAGTCTTGTAGGTTCCCTACCTTGTGCGAGGCACTGTGGGGAGGTAGAGACACCAAGAGATGAGCCGTCTAGCAGGGAGGAGGAGCTTAAACACTGACCATCCTTCAGAGCACAGGGAAGTGTGGCCTGTTGGTCCGGAAGACCAAGGCATGGGTGGCCACAGAAACAGCTCATTGACAGCAGGCATTCTCTGAGAGGAATTCGTGGAAAAGCAGAAGTGAATTTGGATCTGGAAGGACTCAGGTAAGTGAGGGGAAGAAAGGAAGGCAATGGGGCTGGGTGTGGTGGCTCATGCCTGTAATCCCAGCACTTTGGGAGGCCAAGGTGGGCAGATCACTTCAGGCCAGTAGTTCAACACCAGCCTGGCTAACATGGTGAAACCCCATCTCTACTAAAAATACAAAAATCAACCAGGCGTGGTAGTGCATGCCTGGAATTCCAGCTACTTGGGAGGCTGAGGCATGAGAATCACTTGAACTTGGGAGGCAGAGGCTGCAGTGAGTTAAGACTGTACCACTGCACTCTAGCCTGGGTGACTGAGTGAGACTCTGTCAAAAAAAAAAAAAAAAAAAAAAGGAAAAAAGGAAAAGAAAAAAAAAAAAAAAAAAAAAAAAGGCAATGAAGGAAAAAGAAACTAAAAAAAAAAAGGCAAAAAGTTATGAATGAGAACTTACAAGGTGTTCACAAATAAGAACGTCTAAGTAAGATGGCACTTAGTTTCACAAGGCTTTCAAAGTCAAGCAAAGTTGTATGGGACCCACAACAGAGGCACGTGTAGCAAGAACACTGGCTTTGGGCTCAGGTGCCCTGGGTTTGGCTTCTGCCTCGACTTGCAAATTAGGTAACCTTGGGGAAGTTACTTAATCTTTCCGAGATTTTTCTCAGATGCTTGTTCTCAGGGTACTTTTTGAGGTGTCTTATCTCATATCTTATTGTCCCCTGCTTCTGTCCCCAAAGCAAAGCAGTCAACATACAGCCAAGATGGATTCACCCACAATCTCTCCAGGCGAGAGGAAAACATTCGGGACATTCTCAGTGCTGTGAAGGAAGATTCCTAGGATGAAGCCACTTACTCAGCCTCGAGCAGATGCCAAACACTTTGGGTAATGTAGAGTGTGTAGGTCTTGTTAAGGGAACTCTCAGTTTACAAGCAGGGGTTAGTGCCCAGACCCTGAGCTAGTGAATGAAAATAATAATGATGATGATATGATGCTGTGTTAATAACATATTACATGCACTTAATATGCACCAGACACTAAATGCATGCTTAATGCTGTGCATTAATTATGCCCTTTAATCCTCAAAACGCACACTGTGAGATGGATACTACTGTTATCTCCATTTTATAATAAGAAAATGAAAACACGAGAGAGATTAAATAACTTGCCCAAGATGATACGACACATCTAAAATGCATTAGAGGTAGATTCTGATCCTAGTCAGTCAAACTTCATACATACACTCTTTTTTTTTTTTCTTTTAGAGCTTTCACCTAGTCTGGAGTGCAGTGGCATGATCATAGTTCACTGCAGCTTTGAGTTCCTGGGCACAAGCACTTCTCCTGCATCAGCCCCCCAGTAACTGAAACTACACAGGTGTATGCCAATTCTTTTTAATTTGGCTATTTCTATTTTATTTTATTTTTATCTTTTAATTTTATTGTAGAGACAGGGTCTTACTACACTGCCTAGGCTGGTCTTGAACTCCCAGGCTCAAGTGATCCCTTTTGGGAGCCTTGGCCTCCCAAAGTGTTGGAATAAGAGGCATGGGGCACTGTGCCTGCCACACCTATACTCTTAACCACTTTATTGGCTGGACTGGAGCCACACAAGAGTCTGATCACCTTTTAAAAGCTGGAGTTCCCAGGGCTTCCCATTGTAGTGGACATTAGCTATTTGGGACCACCCGGGCACCCATCCCTTGCCTTCTTCTGTTAACAGTGCTCCCACTGCTGCTCTTTAGAGAACTGCTCCTCCCTTTCCTGATTCCTTGGACTTTGACAAAGCTGCCAATCAGGGGTGCCCATGCCCTAGGGCTTGAGGTATAAGCCAGGCTGTACTAACCAAAGCTCTTCCCTGGAATTGTCACAAACTGGAGATGAAGGAAGGGCTCATTCTTTCTCCTTGGGTTTCCAGGTATAAGGACGTTACTTCAGAGTTTCCCATGGCCAGGTCCTTAATCAGATGGAAAACATGAAGGAAGGGAGTCAACACAGAGATGGAAACTGACTTGATAAAGGAAAGGAGAAAGATAGGAGCTTTGAGAAAGAGGGTGGCGGAAGGAAAGTTTGTGTTATACCACTACTATATCTACTTCTTTGAAGATTGGTTATGTTTTTTCCTTAAGCTAATGTGAATTTGCTTTCTGACACTTGAAACTGAAAGAGCCCTGGCTGATGTGCCAACCCTCCTAAAAGATTTTAGAGATCTCATGTCTGCTGGCTGATGTGCCAGCCCTCCTTAAAGATTTTAGAGATCTCATGTCTGCTGTCTCTTAGACCCAGCATCTCTTAGAAGCATATTTGAATACAACCCTGTTTTGCTTTTGTTTTTTTTTGTTTTTGAGACAGAGGCTGGCCCTGTTGCCCAGGCTGGAGTGCACTGGTATGATCTTGGCTCACTGCAACCTCTACCTCCTAGGTTCATATGATTCTCCTGCCTCGCCCTCCTGAGAAGCTGGGATTACAGGTGCACGCCACCATGCCTGGCTAATTTTTGTATTTTTGTAGAGACAGGATTTTATCATGTTGGCTAGGCTGGCCTTGAACTCTTGACCTCAAACAATCTGCCCACCTCAGCCTCTCAAAGTGCTGGGATTACAGGTGTGGGCCACCCTACCTGGCCCAACCCTTTCTATTTGCGTGGCTATTACATAGGAGTACAGACTTTTCAATAGCTTATCATAGACCCAAGGTTAAGATGATCACCGAAAGATGATTCACAGCAGAGCCTTTGGCTGCGATCATAAGAATGGCATTGCTGATCATAGTAATCTTATTACCACTGACTTGTCGAATGCTTACTCCTTGTCAGCATGCTTTCTCTCATATAATTCCCATACTCGTTCCGTGAGAGAAAGCCTATTATTATTCCCATTAAACAGCTGAAGAAACTGAGGAAGAGACAGGGTTAAACAGCAGGCATGTGGCACACCAGAGGTTCAAATCCAAATGTGCGTGATGATTTAGAGTCCCTGTACCATACATGGCAACTTCACAGATGGCATCTGAACATCACGCTACACAAAGCTTGTGACAACCACAGTCCTCATGAAACAGAATATAAAAAGAACCAGAGTTGAGGGGGGCAAGTCAGCTGCCATCTTCTGATAGTCAAAGGAAGAGAGAGAACAAAAGAAAAGCTCAAAGAATATCAGCTTCAAAAAACAAAGCACAGGAAAGTAAACATTACAATAAGCCTCAGGAAAAGACTATATTTTGGGGAACCTGTTATTTAAACAGTTGTCATTTTGCTGATCCAAATATCCAGTTGTGAGATATCGGCTCCATCTCAGATCTCTGTAATCAAATGGACTAAAAGCAATGCCATCAAACAACGTCCCTAATCCGGCTGTCAACAGATGCCCCCCTCCAAGAGATGTGAGTACTCAGACCTCCGGTAGCTTCATCACTGAATCAAAATGGTGTTACCAAGCTGGAATGGGTGGGAATCATGGAGATGAGAAGGAAGTCTTCTGAGAACCCCAATGTGCCTCCTTTTCTTGTGTTCTCCTTCCCCAGCGTGCACACACACACACACACACACACACACACACACACACACACTTGACCACTCCCCACCAATTTCCCCAAGTCTGAGGCCTCTGTTGGCCCCTATGACTTGCTGCAGAAAGACACCATCTGTTCTCACAGCCGGCCGGACATCCATTAGAGCCTCTGTGCTCCGGCAGCGGGAAGCAGGACGGAAGCAAGAGTGAGGACATGTTCCCCTGCAAGACCCTGGAGTCTCTCCTGCATTCTCCATATGCCAGCCTTACAGGCAGCCTGCATCAAAACGCCTCCAATTAGCCATCAAGGACACACCCTTCCCCAACTCTCCTCAACAGGAAAAGGCAAGACCTTTAGCATTGCATCATGAGACTCAGAAGCTTTTGCCATCGCGCTTTGCTGCATTTATTCATAACCCTTTCTCACTCCATCTCTTTTCCCTGCATCCTTCCCATGTCCTCCTATGACTTCTACATCCACATACTTCATCCATGAAACCCTCTTACTTCCCAGTGTCATGACATCATTTTCAATAATCAGCTCAGTAATCATCTCAGCCCTACCTCAGCCACCCACTTCAATGTTCATAACCTGGATCTTGTCATTACCACCTCTAATATCATGTTCCACCTCTAGTATATTGATAACAAACATCTGACCTGGCCATCACCTTCAAAATTCCAGTTTACTCTCTCTAGTACTTCTACCCCAATAATTTTTGACCCTTCACAATTTCCAGATCATAGACCCTGTGTGCAGTGGCCATCACACCTTTTATATTTTCATTCCATAGCCCCTTACTAAGATCAATCCCTTGCATAAACTATCCTTGGTCTCCTTCTCTTTCCATCCTGGAAGCCATCCTGAAGAAGCCTCCAATCTTTGGCTAAAGACCTGAATCCAGATGAACAGAAAAATGAAAAACACGCAGACACCTTGAGTGGTCTCATCTGGAGTCCATGACCACAAGCCTCAAGGAGGTGGGCATTCCTACTACCTTTTCCTATTCATTTCACACTCCAACTCTGTGCAATGAGCATCTCACACCTTGTCACTACTCAAATCTCCAACAGCCCTCTGCACTTCTGCACTCTCAAATGCTGGTCTATTTCACTGAGAACATAGAAGCAATTAGACACGTCTTTATCTTTCTCTAACCAGGCAATTCCCATCCTCTGTGCCAACAGGCTCTGTCTTTCTTCTGTTGCAGACGGCAAACTGTGACTTTCCTAGTGAAGATTAACCTTCCACTTGTCCAAAGAATCCTGTTGGCTTTCACCCACAGGACTTTATCCTTGTTGCTCTCCTATCAGTCTCCTGCTTCAGTTCCTTTCTCTAGATCGGTATATTACACACAAACATGCTGAAATAACATTCATCTTAATAACAACAAAGTTCTCACTTCATCTCAGATCCCTCTCTAGCTACTGTCCTACTCCCCTGCTCCCTTGACATTAACATTCCTGAAGCTTTCCATAATTCTTATTTTTACTAAGTCACCTTCCTTTTTCTCTTGAACATCCTTTGTGGAAGATTGGGTTCTCGTTTTCAATTACTGGCTTCTCCTTTCTTTGTAGAAGGATCATGTGTCCCCAGTGCTTGCCATGTGACCTGCTGTGCCTCTAACAGGGACAGTGAACCTCCTACTCATCAGCAGTCTTGGCCATCTGGCTGGTCCTACTCAACAGAAGCTGAACAGACATGGTGTGGACCATGTTTGAGTACAAGCTTTACAAAGCATGTCAAGTTTCTACTGGCAATCTTACTCTTCCCTTTGGCCATAATAACTACAACCGCAGATTAGAGCTACTTCTTCAGCCTGGATTTTGAAAGAAGTTACAAGGAACAATACTGTAGCTGATCCACAGCCTCCAACAGGTAACATAACAGCAAATCATTGCTGTTCTGCAAGACTTTTAGAGTTGATAGCAGGTTGTTACTGCAGCCTTGCCAAGCAACGCTGGTTTTCCAAACAGCCCTTTGTCCCTATCGTTCCATGAAAACGCTTCATATATCAAAACCACTTCCATGTTAGCAAGTCCAAGGATCACCTCTTGGTCCTCCTTCTTTATTGAGCCTATAGTCAGCACTCAATACTGCTGATGATGCCATCCTACCAGAAACACTTCCATTTCTTAATATCTGGAAACCTATCTTTTCTAATTTTCCTCCCTCTTTCCTGGCTCCTCTGTCAGTTTCCTTTGCTGCCCCCTCTGTGTTTCAGATCTAAGTGTGAATGCTCTAAAGTTCACGTCTTCTATAACATTTTTTCCTCTAGGCAATCTCATCCATCTGTGGCTGGGATTCCAAAATTAACATGTTAGCCCCTTCTTCTCCCCTGAACTCTTACTCAGGGTGAGAGTTTGGATACACTTCGCATATCCAAACCAGTACTGCTGCTTATCTCCTCCTCCACTCATGAACCTGCTCATCCTCACTCTTTGTCACTTCAGCAAATGGCACCATCACTACTGCACACCCACTTGCTCAGGACAAAGGGCTTGATGTCTTCTTTATGCCTCTCTTTCACTCATACCCCATGTTTGATTTTTTCCAACTCTGTCACTCACTCTGATCTAATCCCAGAATTTCTGTTGCCTGGAACATTGCAATAGTCTCCATTCTGGCTCTCACTGCTACTCCTGCCACCTCTCACTCCTGCCACAAGCTGAGTGTCAAGGATGGTCCAGAATTTTAAGTAATCTAACTTAATCTCATTACTACGCTCACTCAAAAACACCTGCAAGGATTGCCCATGAGTCTTCGGACCACAGTCAAAGCCTTTATGGACACACCAGGGCTCTACAAGATCTAGCCTCTGGCATCTTTCCAGCCCGTCTTCTGTCACCTTCCCCTTTGCATATCCACTTTGTTCAAAGCAGCATTCTTGACATTCCTCAAACCCGCAACCTTTTGCCCGTCTCAGGGCTTTTCCTTCTATGGTTCCCTCTGCCTAGAACATGCTCTTTCCCTTGATAGCCTCAGACTGGCCTCCTGACTTCACTTAGATTTTGCTTAAATGTCATGTCTCCTTACCTATTCTACCTAATTAGCCACCTCCTCTCCACTATATTTTATTCCCTGCCCTATGTTAGCTCAAGTCCATAGCACTAATAGGAAACCTTATGGATTAGTGGTTAAGAGCAGGCTCCCTGGATCTGGCAATTAACTTCTCTGTGTATCAGTGTCCCTGTCTGTAAAATGGAAATCAGAATAATAGCACTTAGCCTAACATGGCTTACATGAGTTAATACCTGTAAACCACTTAGAAACATGGTGATATGCAATGGTGATTGGCTGTATCCTGCTGACACTGTGTTCTCTTAATGGGCATTGTCTGTATTCCCCACTAGAGCAGGAACTTTGTGTTTGTGGCCAATTGCTGTGCTCCCAGTACATGCGAGGGGCTGAGGCTGTGCTAAGAGAGCCACTTCTGAAATCCATCTTAAGAACCTATGCTTACACATGTAATCTCAGCATGTTGGAAGGCTGAAGCAGGCAGATCACTTGAGGTCAGGAGTTTGAGACCAGCTTGGCCAACATGGTGAAACTTCATCTCTACTAAAAATACAAAAATTGGCCAGGCTTGGTGGCACACACCCGTAATCCCAGCTACTCCAGAGGCTGAGGGAGGAGAATCACTTGAACCCAGGAGGTGGAGGTTGCGGTGAGCCAATATCACACCACTGCACTCTAACCTGGCCAACAAAGTGAGACTCTGTCTCAAAAAATAAAAGAACCTACGCTTTGTGTACTATTTTTTTAAACCATATCTAAGTTGGATTTTATTAAGTCTGCCTCCATTTTTCCTTAATCCTAGCATTACTCTATCTTATTTTGAATTGATTTTTTCATTCATAAGTTATTTTAAAGTTTCCTCCCTTTCTCTCTCTCTGTATTATGCAAGATAAGATCAGGAAAACTGATAGCTAAAGATCCCCTACTTGGAAACAACCATTCTCCCATGACATCTGTTTATGACAGTTTCAATCTCCATCTATTAGATTTACATAAAATGGATTATACTGCCATCTGGGCTAATATTGTATAACTTGGTGGGGGTCACTCAAAGAAAATGTCACACTCAAAGTGATCACTTGTAAGTCTCCAGAATTTTTTGTTGATTTTCTCTACCCCAACTATTACAATTAATAATAATCTTTCATGTAGCATTTAGGTATGCTTAAAAGCAATCTTTGCTAACCATTATTTTATTCCATCTTCAGTACTACTCTAGAAGGCAGAAGAGACCCTTGTCATCATATGAAAATCACAGACAGGGAAAAGGTATTTCCCTGAGTCATCTGCGCCAGGAAAGAACGCATCTACCATTACTGGCCTCGAATGCAAGCTGCCCAGACAGGAACAAGAAGGCAGCTCACAATGTACCATGACTCAAGCTCAATGCTTAGCCACTGGGGTCTGCTGTTCTCCTTCACGGTGTTATAGAAACAGAAGCTGTTACATTCTGCAAAGACCCCAGAAATCATTCTGACTACCAGTCTCTGCTTTTCCATATGAAGAACCTAAGTATCTTAGCTGAGGTCACACTAGTTGTTACAATAGATAAACCTTCAAATCCCAGTGTCTTCATTTCTCACAGGAGTAATTCAGGGACCCAAGTTTCTACCATCTGCAGCTCCATCATCTTTAGAGCATGTGGCTACTAGAGTCACTGTGGAAGAGGAAGAAACATGGATAGGGTCATGGGTGAAAGGTTCTTACCAGCCGAGTCTAGAAGCAGCATGTGTCATTTTCACCCACATCTTATTGGCCAACACTCAGTTGTTTGACCATCCCTAACTTCAGAAGAGCCAGAGAATTCAGTCTAGCTGTTAACCCAAAAGAAAGAGGAAATGTGACTGGTGAATATCCAGAATAGTGTCAGCCACGCCAAGCAAATCATCTAACTTTCTTGAGCCCCATTCACCCAGTCTACAAGTAGCAAGCTGAGATTCCACCCAAGACCTCTGTTGCTAGATGTGAATATCTTCTACTTCAGTTATCCTCACCTTTCTCTCCTGCTTTCCTCTGTTTTCTAACTTTTATTATGCAAGTTTTCTATTGCTTCTAATTTCACATTTTCCTTGAGTTTTACTCCATGGACTGTTACAAAAAAAGAAAAAGAAAAAAAGGAGAGAAAGGAAAGAGAACCTGAGAGGGTAAATTGTTAGTGATAGAAAATAAGTTGTCGTGTTGGAAGCTTCCTAGCATCCTACTCCCAGCTGTAATTGATTCTGATGTTTCTCTCAGTGGTCCCAGTAACAGAATATCAGAACTGAAAGGATCTCAGAAATAGTTAGAACAAAGGAAAAAATGTGCCACTTTTATTAATTCATCATGGAACTTTGGGCAACACCCCTGGGCCTTCCAACTAAAAAAATGAGATAGTGCCTCATGCCAGGCTGCTATATAGATTAAATGTGATCATGTGTACAAAATTACTCAATGCCTGAAACATAGTAGGTACTCAATCAGTGCTAGTTAGTTTTGAATCTGAATCAAGTTCAATGTTGTTATTTTATAAAATGTTCTGCACCCTCTAACCAAGTCAGATTAATTAAGTGTGCAGGTATGGTCTGTGATGTGTTAAATGATCCGAGTACTGTGTGTAGAAAGCCACAGTCACCTGGATAGATCCAGAAGCTGCCTCTGGCAAAGAGAACAAAGCCTGGCCCTGCAAGCTGCTTTCACATATTTGTTTCTTATGCTAGAGGCAGCGGCGTGCCTTGGGTTCACTCTCTGCTTCTCCCTTTACTCCTCCCTCTTCTCATCCTGCCCTCTGTTCATCAGATTCAAAGCCAGGGAGACCCACCAGCACCAGTATCACCAGCCCCAAGGCAATGCCCATCCCAAACACAGATAAATTCTCACTTGTGCTTCCATTCACTTGTTATGTTATTTTGGACATTCAATATGGTAGCCAATATGACTCTTATTATCACTATTATTGAGTGCATTATTTTTTTCAGGGCACACTGATGTTGCCACATCAAAGGGTCTCTAATAGCTCTGAAAAACACACCTATCTCCTACCAAGGGACAAAAAAGCAATGTCTCATGAGTGAAAGGCAAGTCCATTAAAACTTAACCACTCCTGAGCATCACACAGCCAATCTTACAACACTCACTCTCAGACTGGTCCCTGAAGTCTGTAAAGATGATTTACAGCAACAATTATATAAATGTTCTCATGATAGAAGTCTCTAGTGGTCCTGATGACTTGTGCAAAGAGACCTGGGATGGCAGGAAGGGGGGCTTGAGAGACAGTGATACGATTAGTGGCTCTTGAAGTAGATTTTATGACATTCTAAGGGATGAGGTAGAAGAGAAGGATGTCATGGAAAACAAGTCCACAAATTCTGTGCTGTCTGCTATCACAGTGTTGAAACATGAAGCTTCTTGAAGCTCCAGCACCCAGAGGCTTCAGGAAGCAGCAGCTGTGGTGACATGTTCAAGGGCTCTGTGCTGTTCATGCCCAGCTCTTTGCCCTATCTGTGACCCATGTCCATGACATGACCTCTGTCACATACTCCTGAAGTCCCACCAGCCCAGAGAAGACAGAACTGCTCTTTCAGATTCCCATAGCATTTTTATGCACCCCTGTAACCATAAACAGCACACGATACTGTAACTGCTGGTTTCATTTTCTCTGTCCCTATCAGGGTCAGGAATCATGTCTTCCTCATCACCTGTGCTAAGTAGGTGTTCAGTGACTGTTCACTGACTGACAACCGACCCGTTCTTTTGCCAGATATCTGAGTGTTCCTGACCCCTGGCTCTTACTCGACATTTGATCCCATCTCTCTGCCAACCTGACTTCCAGAGACACCCAAGATCAAGCTTCTCTTGCGCCTGGCCCTGAGTTTTTAGGAAGCATGAGAGTTCTGAGATGCATATGTCACTGTACTCCTGTACTCTGAGGATGTTTCTCCTTGTCCTACCTGGCTTCACCACCTCCACACTGGGGTGCTGGCATGGTGGCTTGGACTGGCCTTGCATTCCCCACCCTGTCACATAGCCTGGACCCAGGTTGCAGGACCTCACAGGACAGTCACAGGGCTTGGCGTGGAGGGCAGGAGCCCATCCCCAGGTCCCCAGTGTAGGAATAGTGTTATCACCTGCAGCTCACTTACCAACACCACTCCTCAGTTTGCTCAACTGTAAATGGATAAAATGATACCAACTGGAGAGTTGTTACAAAACCAGCAACAGAAGCAAACGTAAGAGGCCCTTGAAAAGAGAAAGCCACTCCATAAAAACAGCGTGTACTTCAGGCAGCCCTGCCCTCCACCCCAGTGGAAAGCCAGAAAGTGTCCGGATGTGTCACCCACACCACCGTTTGACTAAGCCTGATTCTACATGCTCCCTCTACCCCAAAGGATACCTCCGTCCAGGCAGGAGGACTGTCGGCAGGGTGCCATCTACAGTGACATCCTCAGACTACAGAAATTCCCACAAGTGGACTGGGCTGGGAAGAGAGGAAGGTATAGGTGTTACTTAGGCATTGTCAAATAAGAGGATCCACAGAACAGGAAGTGGCAGAGAGCAGAGACTGTCTGTGTTATTTCAGGCTTGTGATCACATCTCACACGCTCTGCTGAGCCAGTGAACAAAACAGCCCTTGGAAAACTGGTGCTTGGTGTGAGCGGTGCTTGCCAACCCACCGGCAACCCTGGCTCTGCTCCATTCACTCACCAGGAAAGCTGACCTCCCATGAGGACATCCATTGCTGGCCTCCATGTCCTTGGGGCTCCTACCATCCATCCATTCGATTCGACATTTAGTGGACCTTTACCAAGGCCAAGCACAATGCTGATCCCTGCGAGAGCCACAGGAAAGAAGTGCCCACCATCCTTGCCCTCAATCACCTCCCAGTCATGGAAGAACTCTCAGCTAACACTTCCAGCCAGCCAGTATCCTGCTCAAGAACCTGCAATAGCTCCCTACCACCTTGGTATCAATAATCAACTCCTCAGCCTTTTAAGCACTCACACTCAACCTAGACCCACCTTATCTTGCTAACTGGAACATGAACCCTCAATCCCTGTAGGTAAAATGTCCTAATTGTGCCAGGACATTCCTGTCTTCTCTGTCACTCTGTAGTTTATTATTATCTAAACCCTTCAAGACTTACCTCAAATTCCATTAGCCCAATGCCATCTCTTTTTTTTTTTTCCTGAAGTTTAATTCCACTGATAGTAAGCCACGGTCTTGCACTAAATTATTCTCTAATTATCTCTCTCCTCTCTCTCTTACAAGGTTCTGAAGTGCAGAGACTATTCAATTAAACACAATTCAGCAAATATTGACTGAACACCCACCATCTTCCCCTGCCTGTATTTGTGGAACGGTTGACTGACAGACTGATCCAGCCTCTAGGCTGTTCTGTGCAGAGAAACAGCTTTCATGATAGGAAGTTTAAGCTGCAACCTCATGCAAATCTCAGCACTGTGCCCTGCCCTTAATGACCCCAGGATACCCCTGAAATCAGATGAAACCACAGCCCCTCCTCAGTGCTGCCTTGAGAAATAGGAAACCATTTGTTCTCCCTGTTTAAAGACCTAGCATCCGGAAGGTCACACCTGAGCACAGCAGGAACCAGGTGTGGTAAAGCCCAGACTGGTGCTCCAGCCTCACCTGGCCAGGAATTCACAGAGTAGCTGGGGCCACAGTGGCAGGTCCCTACTGTGGAGGAGGCTGAGCCCTGGAGGCGGGCAGCCCAGCCTCCTGCACTCGGGCCACCTCTGGCCTCACATGTGGTTCAAACCCACTCCATTTTCCAAACACCTCCCTCTGTTCCTACCAATGCGTTTGTTTCCTGCCTCTTCTTTCAACACCCTACCCCCAACCCGGGCTTCCACTGCTAGAGATGCTGGGAGAGGTGGCTGGTGGGATTTTGGGCTGCTTGCTTTTTGCACGTTTGGCTATTGCCATCTAGTGGTTGTGAGACATAAACCCAGCTCCACTCCAGGCCTTGCAAATGCCCCTTTCAACTTTTTAAAAAAGTGGGAGAGAAAAAAGCTCTCTTTTTCAACCCCAAAACTTCCTAAAAACTAGAAGTGAAGACCGCCAGGAAGCTTCAGTGTCCTTCAGGGATGATTTGACCGCCTGCCATCCTGCAGTCTTAGGATCTGGAGTGGAAAAGGACTGCCCCAGTGCGGCACAGGTGTCAGGGCTTTCTCTAAGCAGATTGGAGGGTTGCAAGGAAAGGGAGAGAGAAGCAGAAAGAGAAGGGGAAAAAGAAGGAGACGGGGAGGGAAGGAGGAAGCAGTGAGGTGAGGAGGGATGAGGGAGTCATTGCAAACACTGAGCCTATAGAAGCAAAGACATGGGATGCAGAGCACAGTGCTAGGGTCATAGGGGAGGGTGAAGCCCATTGCTGCTGAATGATCTGCAGGATCTGAGATAAGGAACTTGAGCCCTGGCTGGGCCAAGAGGGAGAACAGCAAGGCTCTGACCTGAAGATAGCATGGATGCCCTTCACCTTTGCAGGGAGGATGGGGCACGCAGGGCTCCATTGCACAGGGATGCTGGCTACCTGAAGAGCTGACGGGATCCCTAGAACGGGAGCACACCTCCTTCTTAGTGATGTCATTCATCCCTGACTCCGCCTTCCACCTTTCTGTCACCAAAGCTGATCTCAGGGGCTACCATGGCTGAGAGCAAGGAGGACAGACTTCCGGCAGCCCCAGGGCAAAGCTGGACTTCTACTCCTAGCCAGCCTGTCTCTGACCCTCCCACCTGCCTTCAAGTCTTCTAGCTTCATTTGGAAGAAATCTCTTCCAGCTGGAGGAAGAAGGAAAAAAAAACCCAACCCGAGAGGGTGGTACTTCTTGCCTCATCTTGAGAAAGCTGCCAGTCCCCAGCCCTACCCCGGGGCCACTACACTCCATGCACCCTGTTAAGTGATGAGGATAGCTATTAAGCAAATTCATTATTGACTATTTCACATTAGATTCCATTTTTTTCCCTTTGATGCCAACACAACTAATAAAAATGCACTTTATCTTCTTGGATTTATGGGATCGTAAAGCTGCTTTCATGTACCTCAGGGAATTGGGATTAAAGGAGAATTAAACATCTCCGGTGCAAAGCCTGCTCAGGTAAAGAGAGTGGGGGAAGGAATCGGAGGGGTGGGGGAGAGAAGGAGAAGAGTGATTCAAGGACAAGAAATAAACTGAAGTAAAAACCTGGCAAAAATATGGCTTTAATATATTGTAAAAGAATAAAAACCTCATAAAAAGTTATCACCAGACATGAGGAGTTCGTAATGTCGCCCATTGTGGATTCTGGGGAGGAACTTTCTGGGAGATGAGAGTCATTAAGTAAAAGTGAGCCCGGAGCTGGTGGTGAGATGCAGGGTGGAGATGGGACGGGGCCACATTGAAGGGGATCAGTCGGGAGGCAAGGGGCTGGCGGGCATCTCCGGGCCATCCATCCTTCCCCTACCGGGGAAAGCCAGGCGCAAGACACCATGCTTCCCACCCCACCCTCCAGGGCTCAGAGGTGAGAGCAGGGGCTGAAGAAGAGAGATCTCACCAACCAGCCATGAGACTCCGATGATGTCCTTAGTCTGTCCATGTCTTATTTTCTTTTAACCAGGACGTTCTTCCCAAAGTCATTGCAAGAGCCAGATAGAACAGTCAAGGCAAGGGAAGGAGCTTTTTAAAATTTAAACCTAAAATTTTTGAGCCATTCCTGCCATACCTTTTTCTTCCTCCACAAATCCAGGCCAGTACCTGTCCTTCCATTTCTACCTCACAAATCTACCTCTTCTCCTCCTTTCCTCCCTCTCCAGCTCCCAGGCACAGACCCCTGTTGTTTCCACAGAGACTACTGCAATGTATTCCTCGTTCACGTCTTCCAGCTCCATCCTCCACGCAGCCCCTGGAAGGATCTCCAAGCACTTTGGGAGGGTGTGGCGGGCAGATCACCTGAGGTCAGGAGTTCAAGACCAGCCTGACCAACATGCTGAAACCTGTCTCTACTAAAAATACAAAAATTAGCTGCACATGGTGGCAGGTGCCTGTAATCCCAGCTACTTGGGAAGCTGAGGCAGGAGAATCACTTGAACCCAGGAGGTGGAGGTTGCAGTGAGCTGACATCGCACTACTGCACTCCAGCCTAGGCGACACAGTAAGACTCTGTCAAGATAAAATAAAAAGGTGCAAATCCAATTATGTTGTTCTTTGTTTAAAGCTCTTCAGGAGCTTCTCCCAGATCTAAGGATAAAATTTAGAAACTTTAAACTGGTCTAGAAGGCCTCATCTAGCCAGGCTTATGTTCCCAAATGCATCCTGCTCTTCTGGCCCTGCCTCCGGTCCTCTGGCACACCAAACACTATTCCACTCCTGGGCCTTCTGCGCCTTCCTTCACTTTGGCTTACAAACCTCCCCCCACTCTTTTCATGGTTACCTGCCTTTCTATACGCATCTCAACTCAAATGTCACTTCAAGGGCTCTTCAGTGACTTCAGTGACTTCCAACCACATATAACCTGTGTTCTGACTCTATGCTTTTCCTTTATAACTTACATCACAATTTGAGTTGTATATTTACTTGTGTACTGAAATTTCATATCTGGCTGGGCACAATGGTTCATGCCTGTAATCCCAGCACTTTAGGAGGCCAAAGCAGGCGGATCACTTGAGCTCAGGAGTTTGAGACCAGCCTGGCCAACATGGTGAAACCCCATCTCTACTGAAAATACAAAAATAATAGCCAGGCATGGTGGCAGGCACCTGTAATCCCAGCTATTTGGAAGGCTGAGGTAGTATAGTTGCTTGAACCCGGGAGTTGGAGGTTGCAGTGAGCCAAGATCACACCATTGCACTCCAGTCTAGGCAACGAGAACAAAACTCTGTTTCAAAATAAATAAATAAATAAATAAACAAACATCTGACTCCCTATTAAATTATAGCCCTTGGCTGTATTGGTCCTCAGCTAAAAAATGAAAAAAATAAAAATAAATTTAAAATAAAGTATAGCCCTTTATTTAACAGTGTGCCTATTTGTTATTCACTACATCCCCAGAACTTAACACAGCCCAGCGTACATCTGCCTTCAATTAATATTCACTGAGCAAAAGACAAAGAAGCTTAGATTACTGCTAAATAGAGGTTCAGGGCTTCCCATGTTTGGAGTAGGAAGAAGAGAGGATTTGGGAGGAGGCGTGAAAGAGCCCTCTGGTTAAATGTAGGGCAGGAAACACAGAAGAGGATGTCAGGAATGAAAGAGACAGGTGGTCACGCATGACCGTCTTTTTCCAGGACCCCTCTCATCCCCACATTGCCCTGTTTCATTCAGTTCATCAGTGAGTATAGACTTATCATGGGCAAGATGTCGTGTTCTATAAGGTTGGAAACCCCAACCTTGCCTCCAATAAAGGTAAGAGCCAAAGTATTAATAGGAAGAGAGCCAGGAACTCAGAGATGAGGCTTTGGATGTCACCTAAGCACAGGACACAGGCACGTTGAGCCCTAGGACCTTGTCCTGGCTGAAAGGAGAGGCCAACCGGCTGTCCTGCAGAGCCTGCCAAGGTGGCCATCTTTGGTGAGGTCATCATGGCTCTGGATCTGGCCCGCAGCTTCACAGAGAAAAACGTTTATTTATAACCAGTGAGCAGGGCTGAGCAGACTTGGAGGGACTGACTTGCTTTAACCAAATTTGCCAACAATCTATGCATAAATGATATAGTTTGGAATTTTGTCCCCACTCAAATCTCGAGTTGAATTGTAACCTCCCATACTGGAGGTGGGGCCCGGTAGGAGGTGTCTGGATCATGGGTGCAGGGCTCTCATGACTGGGTACTGTTCTCCCAGTAGTGAGTAACTTCTCGTGAGATCTGGCCTTTTAAAAGTGTGTGGCACCTCCTCCCCTACTCTCTTTCCCTTGCTCCTCCTCTCACCATGCAAAGTGCCTGCTCTAGCTTTCCCATCCTTGATGAGCAAAAGCTCCCTGAGGTCTCCCCAGAAGCTGAGCAGATGCCAGCACCATTCCACACAGCCTGCAAAACTGTGAGCCAATTAAAACTCTTTTCTTTGTAAATTATCCAGTCTCAGGTATTTCTTTATAGCAATGCAAGAATGGCCTAGTACAGAAAAGTAGATGCCTGTTCATTTATGCTGGGAAACCCAATTTTCACCCAGCAGACTCCTCCCCAGTAGGAGGGTTCGCATGAACGATCCTCTGTCTATATCTGCACTGACACTCGTCCAGCCCTAATTGCATGCTTAATTGATTTCGGACCTGTACCATGCCAAGCTCAGTTTTTCTTCTTCCCTTGGGCCTTTCCTTAGGTGACTCACAATCTCTGAACTACTCTCCCTTACCTCTTCCCCCTTTCTTTCATATGGATAATGCTGAATCTCCATTTCAATGCCTCTTGCTCTCAAAAGGCTGCTATGGCTTGCAGACTAGGTAAAGTCTCTGCTAAATATTCTTATAGTTCCTTATATTTCTGCTCATTGTTCACTCAACAAATATCTATTTGCATTTATTTGAGCTACTATGTGTCAAGCACTGTCTGGATATTGGAGGCACATCAGTGAACAAAATAGACAAACATTTCTGAGCTTTTAGGAAGTACATGTTTTACACACACAAACAAATGGATTGTAAACTTCTCGGAAACATTACAAGCACATTATATTTCTTGGTATTCATTAATTCATTCCTTCTCCATTCATAGAACAGATTTTGCTTAAATGTCTATTCTGCCATCAGATACTACGTGCTATTGGTAGAACAAATATGCATGGTCCCTGCCTGGATGTATCACACTATGTAAGGCGAGCAATAGGTACTAAAAATGAAAGCACAAATAAACAACAGGTGCTCCGAAGGGAATGGATGGTGGCTTTAAGAGAGAATAATAGAGAAAGAGTCTAGTTGAGATTGTGTGGTCAGGGAAGGCTTCTCTGAAGAAATTACATTTAGGATGATGTTGGAAGGGGATCAGAAGGATGAGAAGGAGCCAGTCATGTAGACAGTGGGAGAAGAACACTGGGCAGAGGGAACAGCCCATGCAAAGGTCCTGAGGCAGGAAAAAGCCAGCACATCTGTGGAACCAGAAGAAGGCCAGTGTGGCTGTAGACAGGGAGTGAGAGAAGCTATGGTAAGAATCAAGTGTAGTCAGGGACCAGATCCTGTAGGGCTTTCTGAGTCATGATCAAGATTTTGGATTTTATCCTAAGTGCAAAGGGAAGCCACTGGAATGTTTTAAGCAGTTGCTATGGAATATTACAGAGCAGACATAGAAATACGAAACCCAGTTAGAAGATTTTTTGCAACAAGTAAAGGGTGATGATGCCTTGACCTAGGATGATAGTGTTAGAGATGGATATCTTGTTGAAGAGTGAATCCACATGCCTTGGGATTGCCTTGGATGTGGTATTTTTACCAGCTTGCACAGTGGATGTGCAATAGCGAAGATTCAACAACCTCTATTTCCCTGTTGCACATTGGTGTATGTAGGTGCCCATAAAAATGTCCTAACATCCACCCTGATCCATCCTGTAGCATTTTATATTCATTTCTTTATGCCCTAGAATGACTAGTGATCAGAAGTGTTAGGTAACTAGAGGGTGTATTTCTTCTACATGTGGACTCCACTTTCATTCTAAGTAATTTTGAATGCCCCAACAAATTCCCTTGTAGCTGATAACCCAATTGTTTTTCTCATGATTCCTAACAGTGTTTTAGTGTTGCTCTGGGTGACCTCAGGGGTCAGAGGTCTTGGATAATGTTGCCTTGAAGAACAAGTCAAAAGGAAAAGTGAATTGGATTCAGAGAAGAGACTGGGCTCCTGAAACCAGCTCAGCCTCTGCGAGCCTGCATGATCTGAAATAAGCAGCACACCCATCTTTTAGATCCAAGCAGGTCCCTGTCCTTCCTGGGGCTCTCGTTCACCCATCACCATGATTAAGGGCCTACTATGTGCAGACACTTTCCAAGTGCCGGTGGTACAATGATAAACAACAAAGAGAGTGCCATTCTAGATGAAATACTTTGAAAGGGTGAAAGTGTGTGTAGAGATATGTTATCGTAGCCACCTCAAGCCTGAGAGGTGGAGGAACAGCCTTGCCTTTAACACCAGGAGCTCAGGCCTCCAGAGAGTGGTCATCTGTGAGCGACTAACTCTTCACTTGACTTGCTGAGTCCCCCATCACAGAAAGATCGTGGCTTTAAGGAAAATTTCTTAGCAATCAGCTCATGCGTGATTTATAAGTTTATGGTTCTGGGAGGCATCTGCACATTGGGGCATAGATCTCAGTAATTAATCCTAGGAGGTCCTTAATGACAGAGGAGATTGTGCTGTGTGAAAGATGCTTTAATACTAAACAGCTTGTGTTATCTAACAAATGAGAACATTTCACACCCAATAAACGTCACTTTTGATAAGTGCTACTAGCGGTCGTAAATCTGACAAATAACACAGGCAAGATCTCCCACACACTTGCCCTTCCCTGCCATCTTCCGCTGGGCTTCCCTATGCTCTGCGCACTTTGGGGAAGAGCTGGGCCAGAGCTCATCTCCATCCTCACGCTAACCCCTCAGACTCCCAGCCAGCCACTCCATCCTGCCAGCACCACAGTGCCCGCATCCAAGTGGGAGCTCTGCAATTTCCAGGTGAATTTGGATCATTTTAAGTGCCAAAGTGGATGATTCAAACAGATAAATACAGCAAAACAGAACAGAACTCCCATGTTCCTGCCATCTCAGTTCTCTTATTCAGGACACAGAGACTGGTAGGAGTTGGCTTAAATGATAACGATCACCCCAGCTCATCATCAAAAAGTATTTAAGTGATTAACTGTGTTTTACTGAATCAAGGAAACTGCAAAGATCCAATCTGTCCCCTCTGGGCTAACGGTGGATCTATCCTCCTTGCTAAGTGAGAACACTTTTATCTTGTACATCTTGGCCTCTCAATTACATGAGTGAGCCTATAGGACTGTGGAAGGACAGAGGTTTCTTAGTTCCATCACTCTGGGATAGACACAGCCACCAAATTAAACCAAAATGGAAAAGAACTGTGAAAGGAGGAAGGTACTATGTGACTGCAACTATATAACATCTTGGAAAAGGCAAAATTATGGAGAAGTAAAAAGATGAGTGGCTGACAGGGGCTAGGAGGGTGGAGGGAATAGAGAGATGGTTAGTCAGTAGGTGGAGGACAAGGGTTTTTAGGACAGTGATATGATACAGTAATGGTGGATACATGATAATGTATCCACTGGCTCATCAATTGTACCAAATGGACCACACTAAAGGAAGGCATTAATAACAAGAGAAACTTGGTTGGGGGTCTGGAGGGTTATATAAGAACTCTCTGTATTTTGGGTTATGGTTTTTTGTAAACCTAAAACTGCTCTAAAAATACATTCTATTGAGAGAAGGAGAGAGATGGAGAGATGGGGAGGGAGAGAGAAAGAGAGAGAGAGATTGAGAGAGAGAGAGAGAGCTGTCTAATAGCTCCTGGGCTCAAGACCACTGATTTCTTGAAATTCTTGAAAGTATGTACAGGTTTACCTTTGGAAGCACTGCCCTCAACGAGCGCAGGATGCAAGCTTACATTCACAATTGATGAGGAAGATCCAGATGGTTCACAGGTGGCTTTAGACAGGTCATTTCCTGACCCACTGACCACTGTCTCCATTTTCTCCCTCCGGTTGGCATCTGTTCACACCGTAAGTGTTATATTCCCTCTGCTAGCATGTCAGCTCTGTGAGAGAAAAATAGAGGTTGTATATTTTGGCCAGGCACGTGGCTCACTCCTGTAATCACAGCACTTTGGGAGACCAAGGCACAGGGATCACTTGAGGTCAGGAATTCAAGACAAGCCTGGCCAAAATGGTGAAACCTCTTCTCTACCAAAAATACAAAAATTAGCCAGGCTTGGTGGCACATGCCTGTAATCCCAGCTACTCTTGTGGCTGAGGCAGAAGAATTGTTTGAATCTGGGAAGCAGAGGTTGCAGTGAGCCGAGATCACACCACAGCACTTCAGCCTGGGTGACAGAGTGAGACTGCATCTCAAAAAAATAAATAAATAATAATAAAAAAAACCAATAGATTTTGTATATTTTTATTAACTGCTGTATTATAGTGCTTGGATATATGCCTGGAACATAGTAGATACTCAATAAATAAAAATGTCAAACTACAGATAAATAAATATAATCAAATATCCACTTATTCATCATGGTCTTCTGATGTACTATTCCAGGAGCTATGGAGAAAGTGAATTTTCATAAAACATGGGCTTGCTTGCGTTCAAGGGGCTTATAGTCTACTAGAAAGAAATCACCTGCTTTGTAAGTTGCAGTTTCAGGCAATTCCTGATAATCATTCTAGGAGTCACAGTCTAGTTGACTCTACCCCGGCATCATGCTATACACATAACAGCATAAAATACCTAAGACAGGATCTGGCAAATGGTAGACTTTGTAAATGTTTAACAATTCCCCCTTCTTAAAAAGATCTAGTACTAAATTTATTCTCAACCCCTGCTTCCTGTCTGGCACAGTGACTCATGCCTATAATCCCAACACTTTGAAAGGCCAAGGCAGGAGGATCACTTGAGACTGGGAGTTTGAGACCAGCTTGGGCAACATGGCAAGATACCATCATTTTTTTTTTTTTAATTAGCCAAGCATGTTGGAACATACGTATAGTCCTAGTTACTCAGGAGTCTGAGACAGGAGGATTGCTTAAGCCCAGAAGTTAGAGGCTGAAGTGAGTCAAGATCATGTCATTATATTCCAGCCTTGGCAACAGAGGGAGACCCTATGTCAAAAACAAACAAGCAAACAAAACTCTACTTCCTTCCATTTTCATGACAGTATTGCACCTTCCAATGCTACCTATAGGCCACTTGGCCCCACTCTTGATAAATAATAACAAAACTTTTTAATTGTACAGAGGTTTACTATTAAGTAACACACATAAATAGATATATAAATTAGTACTCCATCTCTGAAAATCAAGGGCTGGCGTACCAATCAAATTAAATCAATATATATACAATACATACATACATAATATATAGTGTGTATATATATTGTATATCATATACAATATAAGCATATTGTATATAATACAAATACATGTATATACATATATGTATATGTACATATAATGATATATATAAATTGGTACTCCAGCCCTGGAAATCAAGACTGATAGGAAATTACCTACCTGGAACTTCTAACTATTTCAGGAGAGCAAGGGGAATGAAGATTTGTAGGGTGACTAGAGTGTCAGCTCTGTGTCAAATGCTTCATGAAGTTATCTTGGGGTTTTTTCACAATGAGATAGTAGAAGTGAGCTGTAGCTCCAAGTTGCTGAAGAGGGGCTGGAGGTCTGAGAGATTATGACACTTCCCTGTGACAATGTCTTAATATGCTTTATGCTGTTATAACAGAATACCCTGGACTGGGTAGCTTATAAAGAACAGATTTTTTTTTATTACAGTTCTGGAGACTGGGAAATCCAAGGCTGAGAGGAGGGCATCTGGTAAGGACCCTCTTGCTGCATCCTCCATGGAGGATGGTATCTCATGGGGGATGTGTGTGTGTGAGAGAGAGAGAGACAGAAAGGAAGAGGACTAAATTCATTCCTTGTTCTTTTTATCTGGAACCCATTCCCATCATCACAGCATTACTCCATTCATGAGGACAAGCCTTTGTGACCTAATCATCTCTTACAGGTCTTAACCTCTCAACAGTGTTGTGTTGGGAATCAAGTTTCTGACACATGAACTTTGGAGGACACGTTCAAACCATACCAGATAATAAAAACTAGAAATAAAATCTAGGTCACTCTGATTCCAAAGACTAGATTATTTCCAGAGACCAGCTTATTAGAAGACTAGAAGGCTCTAAAATCTAGAAGTTTCAGGGCTTCTGCAGATGGAGGATTAGAATTTGAATTGCACCACAATAGCTAATTTGATAAAACAGTCATACTCTTACTTCCTTTGTACCTGATAGAATGTGCTCAGTGTCCCATCAAACTGCCCCTAAGTCCTTAGTGTGTGCTAGGTACTTTAAATGCATTATCATTATCTCATTTAACTTTCATAATTCTTCTGTGACCTTGAGAGTATTTTTATCTCCATTTTACAGATAATTACTTGAGGCTTAGAGAGGCTAATTAACTTGCCTAACTTCATACAGTTTAGGAAGAGGCTAAATTGCCATTGAATCCAGATTATTTTATTTTGGGAGACCAAGGCACAGGGATCATTGGAGGTCAGGAGTTCAAGACCAGCGTGGCCAACATGGTGAAATCCTCTTTCTCTACTAAAAATACAAAAATTAACCAGGCTTGGTGGCACTCCTCTGCAATGGTACCTGAAGACTAAATCCTCCACAGAGAATGATTTTTCTCAAGGTCTCAGGTTTCTGCTAGGCAGGGGAAGTCCTTTCCTTGGTTTAATCTCAGTTTTCCTTGCTGCAATAGCAGGTCATTTTCTTTCTAGCCCTTCTGTGTGGAGCCAAGAATAACCACTTAAGTCAGGTTTAATGTCATTCTTCTGTATCGGGCTTAGAATCTGACCCATTAGCCATTTTCAGTCTTAGAAGAAGAATCAAGTCAGGTTATTAACAGGGGGAGACAATTGCCTTTTATTTCTTTCCTCCTTCCTTATTCTAAAAAGGAAGAGTAATGAGTTGGCTTCTGTTGTCAGAATATCAACAAGGGCATTTTCTGGCAGTCGGTTCATAAGTAAATTTGTCTTGTAATTGGAGTTTCAGAGGCTCACCCAGCATCAATGGCATCCACTGTATAAATTAGCCTCTTCTCTACGCTTACAGATTTTATCCTAATTATTGCAGCTAATATGAATGCAGCCTGACCAACTTCATTGCAAACTGAGCCATAGCAGGGACTCTGTGACCCTGGGGAAGGACAGGGCAGGCTCTGGAGCCCTGCAGCCTGGCAGTGCCCTTGTGCTTTGCAGGAGCCCACCAAGTGGAGTGTTAACACAAGCTCTGCCACAGCCTTCTCCATGAACCTGCAGGGGTCTTCTTCCCTCCACCTCTAGCCCATGGCATTGGGAGCCAGCAGACAACAGGCTCCCCCAGACTTTCCATGGCTCAGCAGGGCATACTCCAGCCCCATCCTCTGCCTTACTTACCCCCACAGGGGACCTGGAAAGGAGAAACTTGCTATCTCTACTGTCCCAGACCTTTGGCTCCCCTGCCACCCTGAGAGCTGCCAGCAACTTCCTTTCTTCCAGTGCCAGTTGTCCCAAAGGGAAGTGCAATTCTGAAGCGCATGTAGAGATGTGGCTCGCCAAGTGAGGACACTGGCTTGGACAGCCCTGGCCAAAGCGATGGTCTCACTCAGAATCAGACTGTCGCTTTGACGGGACAATGGCACAAGAAACACCTTTGAAGGAAAGACATCTACCCAGAAACCCTTTCATAATCCCAGGAGCAGAGTCCTCTGGCCCTCAGGCAGGCAAGTAGGGAATGCACATCCTAGAATGGCAGTGCTGGAAAGAAAAAAGGAAAGAGTATCTCGTACAACACTCACCTTACTCAGGGAAGAAACCTTAGACAAGAACATGTTGTGACGCAGCAGGTCATGGCATTTAACAGAGAAATTGGGCCTCCTGAGTCCACAGCCAGGGTGCTCTTCTCTGTTCTACAAAGCCACAGAGACAGGACCTGGCAAGGGTACCTGTGCCAGCCGCCCCCATCCCCACCCCCACCCCCACGGAAAATTAGCATCCTCCTCGGATGTATTGGAGCCCAAGTCTCCTGCCTCCCGGTTCCCTGTGCTTCCTAACTTCTCTCTACAGAGATTATTTCTTCCTCCATGCTCTTGTTTTCACATAAAAAGCTGAAAACTAGGTTGGGATATTGGCTTCCCTGGATGTTCCTCAGGGGATAAAATTGCTTTCCGACTTGGCTCTCTTGAGCAGCCCTGACCCTTGCGCTAACTTGCTTTTAGCATAAAGCTTGGGAGAGGCAATTTTAAAAGCAAGAAAGTCTTCCCAGAGCCTATTACCCCTTCTCTCTCTCTCTCTCTCTCTCTCTCTCTCTCTCTCTCTCTCTCTCTCTGTATTCACATGGGCTTGATTTTGGCTTCCTATGCACCCTGAATCCATTTCAAACAGCCTTAGCCCTAAACTGGGAGCAATGAAGTTCTTACTAAGGAATGCCACTCTGACTTTGTTGTTTACCTGTGAAGGGAAAGTGGTTCTTCCTGTTCTGTATTCCAGCCTGTTGTGTTGTCTGTGTCTCACTATGTAAAGTCCCTGGTTTGTTAATAGTTTTAGTATCTATGCATTGAAAACCTGGGCGATGGAATAAAGATGGGTGAGAATGAGCTCTGGGCTGATACAAATTGAAGCTGAAAAGATATTACACTGAAAGTGTCAGGAAGAATATAAGAAAAATCTGCTGCATAAATGGAAGCAGCGCTGCTCTGCCAGGAATGCTACTATTACAAAAGTGAAAGCACTTAAACGAATTTTAGTGCTGCGTAGTGGCATTAGCCCAATAGCCTCTTTTCTCAGAAGGGCTGGATTTTTCATCAAAGCTAACATTACTGAGCACTTACTATGTTGTAGGAACTGCTAAGAGCTTCACAAGCACTATTTCCAGGATAAAAACCCTATCGTGGAGGTGCTGTTACTATGCCCATTGCACAGATAAATTAGCTGAGGCTTGGAAATGTTTTAAATTGTGGTGTAGCTCACAGAACTAATAAACAGGATGTCCAGAATTTGAAAACCCAGGCATCCCGACAAGACAGGCCAAATCCTGTCTCAGTTTTCTTGATCTGTTTGCTTTCTTTAAATAAACCTCCCACCCAGGTACCTGTGAAAAAGCTGAGGAAGATGCTGTGAACCTAGGATAGGTCCTGGGTCTTCAGCCAACCGGAAGAAATGAATCAAAAGTGATGCACAGCTGGGCACGGTGGCTCACACCTGTAATCCCAGCACTTTGAGAGGCCGAGGCAGTTGGATCTCTTGACCAAGAGATCAAGACAATCCTGGCCAACACGGTGAAACCCCATCTCTACTAAAAATACAAAAATTAGTTGGGCTTGATGGTGTGCAACTGTAGTCCCAGCTACTCGGGAGGCTGAGGCAGGAGAATCACTTGAACCCGGGAAGCAGGGGTTGCAGTGAGCTGAGATCACGCCACTGCACTCCAGCCTGGTGACAGAGCGAGACTCTGTCTACAAAAAAAGCACATTTTGTTTCTAGCTGTAGGCTCTGGTTCCATCTCTGCCCTCTTTACTAGTTTGTTCCCATATATGCAAAAGGAGAGGGGCCACTTGGAAGGTCCCCCTTCCATCCCTGACAGTTTCCACTGATGATCTGCGGGGAGAGATACAGGACCAATACGGAGACGGGAGCACGGAGCTGGCTATGCAGACCTGCAGCACTGCCCCAGCCCTTCCTTCCGCTGTCTCCAATGAATAGGAATTCTCCACTAAAACAAGCAAAGTGGAAGGAAAGAGTTTCTCTACTTCACTGATTAAAAAATACTAAAACGTAGAAAGCTTTCAGGTAACAGGGCTTCTTTTCCCTCACACATATTGTTGATGAAGTCTGTGTTTTCCAACAGCAGCTGTACTGTATCACTCAAAGTGCAGAAGGAGGGACACTGCCAGGAAAACACGTCTCGGGGTCTGATGATTCACGCTTTGTTCTCATGGTTTCCCTGATGTCAGAGAAGCTCTGGTGGTGGTCTAAAGCCTGGTAGAACAACAGTACCTACCCAGCCTCTCTTAATCTTAAATGCATATTCTCATGAATCTCACGGCATTGGCACCTAGCCAGTTTGCATAGAATAGGGACTTGCTGGACAAAGCAGCTGTCGTGCTGGTAACAAGGAGACTTCATAATGACATCAGAACCAGACAGCGGTGCTCTGCAGCAAACAGGCCACAAAAGCCCTACTGTGGTGTGCTTCCTAGGAGCCTCCAGAAGATGAAATGTCTAGTGACCTGATTTCCCAGCACACGAGCTGTATGTTTGAGACTGGGTCTAGGGAGGTAAAAGGGGATGTGTGGCCTCTGGATGGAAGTTCTGCTCTTAAGGCCAGTGTTTCTCACCGGAGATGATGGGAACCATGAGCATCTGTCTAAGCTTTCATGGAATCACTGGTGTCTTGACTTCACCAACATAATAGAGAAGCTTCTTTTGCCAGTATAATGGAAGCACGGTAACCCCACTCCACCCCACCCCACCCCCATCCTGGGAGATGGAGGGTCTCACCAGGTAGAAGAGCATAACGTAGTGTAAGGAAAGACCTCTTCCTGGAGCAGAGAGAGCTGAGGGGCTCCAGGGTAAAGACGGTGATGGAGGAATGGGCACCTGAGCACATCACAGGGTAATTACAGGATTCACTGAGATCTGCTCACTTGTTTGTCCATTCATTCACTGATTCTTTCACTCAGCATCTACTACATGGTGCCACTGTGTGAAAGGGTCTGGGACCACCACAGGAACTAATGCAGACTCCACAGCCTCCGTCCTCATAAATCTCACAGTCTGAATGGGAGCACAGAGAGTAAAGAGGAAAACATCAGCAGACAGTGAAGCTCATTGAGACAAGAACAGAAAGGAGAGCTGGAGTGGGTGATGCCACTGCCTAACCCCAAGGGATGCTCATTAGGAAGACACAATTGAAACTAGGGCTGGAGGTAAACGGGGTCCTGTGGCCTCTGGATGGGAGGGCTGCACTTGAGGCCAGCGCTTCCCACCGGAGACTATTGGAATCACTCCTCACTCCCCTCAATTCATTTCTCCAATATCTCTTGATCACGTCAGCTATTATTTTTGTCCCCCGGGCACTGGCCTCTTTCCTATTCCTCACACACGCCAGGCACTCTGTAACTGGGAACCTTTGCACTTGCTGTTCACTCTGCCTGGAACACACTCACCCAAACAGCAGGGTGGTTTGCCTTCATCTTCCCCAGGTCCTGGCACAAATCTCTCCTCTGTGAGGCCTTCCTGGCCAGCCTGTGTCAATTGCAGGGAGTAAGTAGACATGCCAGGTTAAAGAAGCCAAACACAGAAGGATTTATACTGCATGATCCTATGTATAGGAAGTACCTGGAGGAGTCAGACTGACAGAAACTGGAAGTAGAGTGGTGACCCCCCAGGGCTGGAGAAGCAGGTAGGGGAACGTTACTGTTTCATAGGTACAGATTTTTAGTTTAGGATAATGAAAAACTTTCTAGAGATACATGGTGAGGATAGTTACACAACAATGTGAATGTGCTTAATGCCACTGTACGTTTAAAAATGGTTAGGGTGGCAGCCAGTGCAGTTGTTCACACCTGTAATCCTATCAGTCTGGGAGTCCGAGGCAGGAGGATCACTTGAGGTTAGGGGCTCAACACCAGCCTGGGCAGCATAAGGAGACCCTGTTTCAAAAGAAAGAAAGAAAGAAAAAGAGAAAGAGAAGGAGGAAAGAAAGAAAGAAAGAAAGAAAGGAAGGAAGGAAGGAAGGAAG
>NW_022436961.1:23003564-23050435 GCF_009761245.1 Sapajus apella | reverse complement strand
AAAGAAAAAAAGAAAGAAAGAAAGAAAGAAAGAAAGAAAGAAAGAAAGAAAGAAAGAAAGAAAGAAAGAAAGAAAGAAAGAAGGAAGGAAGGAAGGAAGGAAGGAAGGAAGGAAGGAAGGAAGGAAGGAAGCCGGAAGGCAGGCAGGCAGGCAGGCAGGCAGGAAGGAATGAAGGAAGGAAGGAAGGAAGGAAGGAAGGAAGACAGGAAGGAAGGATGGAAGGATGGAAGGAGGGAGGGAGGCATAGTGGCACGCTCCTATAGTTCCAGCTATTTAGGAGGCTGAGGTGGGTGGATCGCTGGAGCCTGGGAGATGGAGGCTACAAAGAGCTAATGATCACACCACTGCCCTTAAGTTTCAGTCATAAAACAAGACTCTGACTTAAAAACAATTAAGTTTAGCTGGTAAATTTTGGGTTATATATATTTTACTGCAATAAAAAAAATGCTGCATTAAAAAGTAGTAAGTAGAAGAGATCCTTGCAAAAGGACTGAGTGGATGGCAAGGTGAAGATGACAGGAAGGAAAGAAGAAGGATTCTGCGCTGGGAACACCAGGGGCCAAGGGCTGGGGGGAGAGAGACTGGTGAGACTTTGTTCTGTTCTCTTCTACTCTGGCAAGCTGAGAACAGAGTTGGCCGGGGAAGAAAAGTTTAGAGTAAGAAATGAGGCACAAAAGTGAACAGAGACCAGATCCATAACCTTCTTGTGGAGTGTGGACTTCCTCCTCCATCTGATGAGTAAATGCTGAAGAGGATTTATCAAGAATGTGAAATGGTCAGATTTACATTATTGAAAGACCACTTAGGCAAATGAACTGAAGTGGGGCGTGAAAGGTGGGGAGGCCAGTGAGGAGGCCTCTACAGAAGTCATGGCAAGAGATGGTGAAGCCAAGAATGCGTGTGGAGTCAGAGAAGGTGGAGACTCGGGTCTGGGCTCAGTAGGCATTTAGGAGACAGAATGGATGGCCTACGCGATGTATCCGACATGAGGTGTGACAGGGAGGGAGGAGCCCATGTTTCTCCCACGGATCTGTGTTACATGGCAATGCCATTCCCAGAGCCCAGACAAAGGAGAAAGACAAACATGTGGCAGGACCAGTGTTGAAGTCCCAGGGTTGCTATCCCTGGGGAGATGGCTTGTAAGTCTGGTCACAATGGCAGGGGGTGCTGGGAGAGAGTTACAGTATGATCAATAGAGACAGATAGAGACAAGGAATAGAGATAGAGCCAGAGATATACAGATAGTGAAGGGAAGCCTGAGATAAATGAGCCCATCCCAGGAGTGGAGGAATAAGCCATAGACCACCCCTCAGGGATAGGCCTCCCTCAGCACAGACCACTGGGAAAATGATCAGCTACATGTGCACTCATCCCTGCCCAGTTTTACAATATTCTCTTATATCCAGCTCCTGGCCTATTCAGTTTGACAGACTCTGAGGCATGCCAGCCTTTGAAACAGGATACTTTCTCTTTTCAGATTAGCAGTTGTCTTAGTTTGCACAGGGTGCTATAATAAAATACTAGAGACTGTGTGATTTAAACAATAGTAATTAATTTCTCATAGTTCCAGAGGCTGGAAAGTCCAAGATCAAAGTGCCAGCAAGGTGGGTTTCATTCTGAGGCCTCTCCTCTTGGCTTGTAGGTTGCCACCATCTCTCTGTGTTCATGTAACCTCTTATTTGTGTGAAAAGGAAAGGGGGAGAGAGAGAGAGAGAGAGAGAGAGAGAGAGGATTCTTCTGTCTTATCTTATAAAAGCACTACTCCATCATAAACTCACCCTCAGGGCCTCATCAAAACCTAATTACCTTCCCAAAGCCCCACCTCCAAATACCATCCTATTAGGGGTTAGGGCTTCAACATATGAATTTTGGAGGCACACAGTTCAGTTCACAGCATCACTATTTCCTCTCCCTCTCATACCAGAAGAACTTTTATTTTTTTACATTGGTTATTTTCTGTGAAGCAGCTGACATACTTTCCCACTAAAGTCATCTGTATCCCAACACACACTAAGACACCCCTTTCTATGCACACAGTGTGTAAGCATCCCCAAAAACAAGTACAAGAACGTAAAACTATGTTTTCTGAGAGAATCAGGAGAAACACTGGTGGCTCAGGATTCACAGGGTTCCCAGAGTTAAGACACTGTCACATGCAGGGGTCCTCGCCCCCAGGCCACAGACCAGTACCACTCAGTGGCCTGTTGGGAACCGGGCTGCACAGCAGGAGGTGAGCAGCAAGCCAATGAGCATCACTCCCAAGCTTCACCCCCACCACACGCCCCTCGCCGTCAGATCTGCAGCAGCATTACATTCCCATAGAAGCTGAACCCTATCGTGAATTGTGCATGCGAAGGATCTAGGCTGTGAGCTTCTTATGAGAATCTAATGCCTGATCTGAGGTGAAACAGTTTCATCCCAAAACCATCCCCCACCTCCCCATCCATGGAAAAATTGTCTTGCACAAAACCGGTCCCTGGTGCCAAAAAGGTTGGGGACCACTGGTGTTATGGTAGCAAAGTCTAGCAGCCTTGGGTGAGAGGGTGGAGAAGACTGAAAAGCAGAGGAGAGAAGAAGAAAGAGCCCTGACCTTGCAGAGACCCAACCATGACTTCAGATCCTAATTCTGCTGTTTAGACCCTTAATAGCTTGAGGTCCCAGGTATCTTTTGGAAAAATAGGAGTCAGCATGTGTCTTAGTCTGTTCAGGTTACCTTAACAATCAACTGGGTAGCTTGTAAACAACTACCAATACTATTGTAAACAATACCCAATACTATCAACTGGGTAGCTTGTAAACAACAAAAAATGTATTCTCACAGTTCTGGAGGATGGGAAGTCCAAGATCAAGGCATCAACAGATTGTGTGTCTGGTGATGGCTCATGTCGTCATAGATGGCATTTTCTTACCATGTCCCCACATAGCCGAAGGGGTCAGGCATGTCTCTGAAGCATTTCATATGGACACTAATCCCATTCATGAGGGCTCTGCCTCGTGATCGAATCATCTCTCAGAGTCTGCACCTCTTAATACCATCATCTTGGGGAATAGGACTTGAATATTTGAGTTTGGGTAGGGACATAAACATTCAGACCACAGCATTATTCTTTCCTCATTTAAACACAATTAGATATGGAAGAGAAAATGGAAGTAAATGCAAAAGTGCAGTGCCTGAGCCTTCTCAAGTTCATTCAGCAATTCATTCAGTAAATATTTGCTGCACTTGTAGTAAGTGCCAGGCACCAATAACACCCTGATCCGAGCCAGCGTCAACATACTTATGTTCTAGAGAAATTCAATAAGGTTTTGTTAAGAGGCAGGTTCTCCCTCTGTCACCCAGGCTGGAGTGCAATGGTGTGGTCATAGCTCACAGCAGTCTCAAACTCCTGAGCTCAAACGATCCTCCTGCCTCAGCCTCCTGAGTAACTGGGACTATACACTGTGTATACTACCACACTCAGCTAATTTTTTATTCTTTTTTGTAGAGACAGGGTCTCACTATGTTGCCCAGGCTGGTCTCAAACTCCTGGCCTCAAGTGATCTTCCCACCTTGCCTTCCCAAACTGCTGTGATTACAGGCATAACCCACCATGGATAAAGAAAACCGGCCAAGGTTTTCTTTATCTTCCTTAGAGTTTAAAGAAGACACTGGTTTGTTTCAGCCAGTTTAAATGGTCCCAAGTAAAAGTGTGACCTTGGGAGCAATGTGTCGTGCACATCACCTAATCCAACCTTCGCTTTCTGGTGCTCCAGGGTTGATCCTTACACTGATCCTAGATTCCAACGAACTCCTTCTCAGCCTCCCTACCATGCAACACACTGACATTTTTCTGATCACTGTCTGTCCCAGGGCACCTAAATCTCTAACTTCCTGGCCTGTCCCACCTTCTTTCTTCAAAGCCTGACTAGCTGATTGAATTAATCTACTTATTATAACACAGCCTCTCTGAGGCCAGGGAGTTTTGTGCAAATTTAATCACTTCTGTTTCCCTAGTATCTAGTTGTATGCATGATGTGGGCACCCCAAGAATGCTCAAATCACTGTATGTTCCTCCCATGTCAAGGCACTGGGTAGCTGAGAACAGCTCAGCTTGTTGAAGGCATGTTGTCAACAAGAGAGTGTGTGAGCCAAGCTGTCAGTGCTGGGATTGGGCCATCAGCCAGAGGCAAGGCATAGAAAGGGAGCCTCCAACCCCTGCCAGACACAGCTGTTGCTCCCACTGTGCAAAACACCTGTTATGTGTGCCTGGGCTAGGCCAGCCATGGTGGAGGCAAAGCAGCACCCATGAGAGTCAGAAGGTTTGAAAGATCTCTTCTCCCCATGCCTTTTCCTTACTTCACTTAATAAAAAAGAAAAAAATAACAGTGACATGGATAAGAGTCTGTGAGGCTCAAGATGTGCTCTCTGCCTTCCACTTGCTTCTGGAGAGACAGCATCATCACTCTCCTGAACAATTACAGCTCACTCTGGAAGGGCAGGGACTAGAAAGCAGGAGTGAGGCTGCCCTTCTATGCACTGGGTAGAAATCCAGTTCTACCACCAACAGGCCCTGTGTCCTAGAGCAACCCACCACTGCCCTGGGCCTCAGTTTCCCCAAATGTAATGAGAAAGCACAGGGCTGCTCTGAGAATTAAATGAATGTGATCACATGTTTGATGGTGAAGATAAAGTATGACAGCTAGAATAACACCAGGTTCAATTGGTGTGTGCTTCGGTCCACGTGCCAAGCAGATGGAAAGGGTATGACCTAGAGGGAGTCTATAACTATAACTTTTTGCAAAATTATCTTGTTGCTATTTGACCCTGTCTATGCTGCTAGGTCAATAGAATACAGAATCTAGGACAGTTGTATTTTTGTCTGGCATAAAATAGATATTCAATAAATACATTAAGTGATTCCATGAGTGAATGACCTTTCTAACTTTATCTTTCACTACTCTGTCACCCAGACTCTTAGACCCAGAAATCTGGCCTTCTTACTGTTCCATGTTCATATCTAGCTCAACTACTGCCATGACTTCATTTCCTATGAACTAAATGGTAAGTATCTAATACTTCCCCATGTTGTGTTCAGTACCATTTGGGGTCCCATGTGGAATAAAAAGGAAAAGAAAGTATAACCCTGTGCTCCATGGAATTTATAATACATTTGGGGTGGGGATTGACATCTACCCAAGATAAATGTCAAGCGGACAGGGCAAACAGTAAGTGTTGGAGGAGGAGAACTTGGGTAAATGAGGGTTCTTGGAGGTTATGGTATTTGACCTGGGTCTGGAAGGATGTATGGCCTCAGCTTCCCCAAGCAAATATCACCTTAAGATGAGGCTTTCTTTCTTTGATCACCCAGTTATCCCTGACATAGTTGAAGATTGTAGCCTTTAAATCTAAAGCTGAGTGGTGGAATTTAGAATAATACACAAGTTTGAACTGAAGCATTATGGCAGACGATTAGTCGCCTGCTCAATATTTGTTGCTGTCTTCTCTTTGACAGAATCTCAAACCTGTTAGAGGATGGCAATGTGCCCAGGTAAAAACACTCAATTTCTAACTCTATCCCAGCCAAGGGTGTCTATGTAACCCACATCTAGAGGATAAGATAAAGCAGAAGTTACCAGGTGGGACTTTTAAGCAGGGTAATATTAAAACTAAAAAAATAACCGCCAATTATAAAAGATGCCAGGTATGAACCGCGGGTAAATATAGCCCTGCTTCCAGGAAAGGAACAGGCTCAGTGTCCCATGCTCTGCCACGTTGCCCCCTCCTTTCTTACTGCCTGGAACATGATTCCATGCCTAAAGGCACAGCAGCCACCCTGCAATGGACAATAAAAGCTAAAGATGTGAAAGATGACGGAGCAGGAAGAGAGAAAGTGTCTGGGCCTTCAGTGGCCTATTTGAGCAGCTGCACCTGAGGACTGCCTATTTCTAAAACTCATGTTGCATTGCATAAATTGACTTCTTATTTATGAAGGCCTCTCTTAGGTTTTCTGTTGCTTGCACCCAAATGGAATCTGAGACTTCAGTGCCATGTTTAAAATCTAAGAGTGTGACCAGCTTTTAATCTACACACAGTAAGAGGATTTGAGTCTTACTTGATATTTGAGTTGGTCGTACTCTCAATGCCTGGCTTGTCCCACTAAGAATAATCCCAACCACCAGATGACCACAGAATAGCTGACCTAATAGGGCTCAGCATATACCCGGTTTATGTTGTTACTGCTGCATCTTCTAAATGCCACTGACAAATATGCAGTCTTGTCCCAATAAAACAAAGAAGGGAGTAATTTTATTGGTGAGCTGCAGATTGTCAGTACGAAATATTCTCTGCCATCAAGGTGTGCCATGCCTTGCCCAGAGTGCTGAGAAATTAGAACTCGGAACTTTCCTCTATGGTTAGAAACCTGTTTTCTTCTCCACTTGGTCTTCAGAGGACAAGAGGTAGCTTGCTTTGACTTACTTGTATTCTGCCCATTCTTTGCGAGTCTGTGTCTCATGGAAACGCCCACTAAGATGGAGATAAACCAACTGAGTTATAGAAAAGGAAAAAGGCATTTTAGGGGACAGTGGCCAAAGGCTTAGACACAGAAAACTTAGGCCTGTGCATGGGATCTTGAGTAGAACAGTCTTGCTAGGACGGGAAGGACACTATGGGAGCTTTGAGAAAGTGGCTGAGAAGATAAGCTAGAACTAGACTGTTGGATGGTAGGCTGAAAAGACTGAGCATTATCACACAGTAAGGAAAAAAAATAACTTAGAATTGTAGAGTTCTATTCAGATGTCAAAACACTTTCACCTGTTTATGTCCTCTTGACCTTCATGATCCTCTTTGAGGTATGTATAGCATGAGTTGCTCTATCTTTGCTTGAGGGAAAGAGCTTGGAAAAGTTAAATGAGTTGTTCAATGACACGCAACTAGAAACAGTAGATTAAGACCCAAACCAGGTCCTTAGCTTCTTAATCCAGTGTTCCTTTCATTCTACCCTGCTGAGAATGGAAAGGGCATGGCTTTTGTAAGCATGAATTTATGCAGACACTAAGAGGTAAGGTGGAGACAGTGAGACCACATAGGGTGCATTTGTAATAGTTCAGGTTTAGGTGAAAAGGGTTTGAATTAAACATGTATCAAGGATGCACTAAAGGAGAGGGAAGAAGACAAGAATTCTGGTCAGGAAGAACCAACAATGCAGGAGAATCTCTCTTACTCAATGTCCACTCCAACAGCTCTCCACATAGACCAGTATTCTCCCTGCTATCCTTAAAAGAGTTGACACTCATGACCAAGTGAAGCTTGTGATGAGTAGAAAACCACCCAGTGCCCCAAGCTTTCTGTTCCCATCAGTTGACTTTGTTCCCAAACTTGTTTGTTTCAGTTATTCTTGTTATTACAATGACAACTTCATTAAATATTGTAAATGTTATTGTTTTGGAAACCAAGTCAGCTGTTCAGAAATAGTCAAGAAAGATGAATCACTCAAATGAACTGTTCAGATTCCTTTGTAAAGTCTTTAGTTCTTCCTGCTCTGCTTTTAAAAAACCTGAAAAATCTTAGATCATGTATTAAAGATATGGGTTATGCAAAAAAGCTGTCACAGAAATCCAACCAGCAGACTCACACTCAAAGAAAGGCCTTAACCCTACATCAAATGATTGACTTCCTTTCATTAAAATTTAAAGTTTCACATATGTAAGTAGCATTTCTCCATTTTAATTGATTGCTTTTCGATTATTTGGCTATTAATTCTGGTCACATGGCATGAAACTGTGCTTCTGTAGTTAGCATTGCAGAAAGTTTGCTGAAAGAAGCTTTGGAGATAACCAACCCCAGGGCTTCTTTAACCCTTACACATATCAGAATCCCCTGACGGGCTTGATAAAATACAAATTGCTGAGTCCCACCCAAGGTGGATTCAGTGGTTCTGGGGTGAGGCCTGATAATTGGCTATCCTAACAAATTTTCAGGTGAAGTTGATGTTGCTGGTCTGGGAACCACACTTTCAGAACCACGGAACACATCCATCACTGCAGAAGTTCTGAAGTGTGGAACTGTGAAGGGGTTCCCTCATGCACACACAGTGGGCTAACAAAAGAGCAGAAGTTAGCATACGAGATCTTCCCACTGGCCAGGCATGGTGGCTCATGCCTGTAATCCCAACAATTTGGGAGGCTGCGGCAAGCAGATCACCTGAGGCCAGGAGTTTGAGTTCAGCCTGACCAACATGGAGAAACCCCACCTCTACTAAAAATACAAAAGTAGTTGGGCACAGTAGCGCATACCTGTAATCCCAGCTACTCAGGAGGTTGAGGCAGGAGAATCACTTGAACCCAGGAGGTGGAGGTTGCCGTGAGGCAAGATGGCATCATTGCATTCCAGCCTGGACAACAAGAGTGAAACTCTGTCTTAAAAAAGAAGAAGATCTTCCCATTGCCCCCTGCTGTCAAAATGGAAACTATAATACTCATGAGAGATTACATGTGACCACAATTGCTTTGACATTCTTCCCTTCCACAGGTGGGGTCTTTGTCCCTTCCCCTTTACTAGAGGGATTCTGAGATTGCGTGACCAGTAATGTAGGGCAGAAATGGTGTTGTTATTTCCAGACCCAGCCTTGAGAAAGTATCAGGTTCTGCCTGTTGTCTCTTAGAATTTTCACTCAGGTAGCTCTGAGCTCCCATTTAGAAGCTCTGACCACCTTGAGGTCACCATGCTGAAAGTGCCACGCATAAGCACTCTGGTGGATGGTTCTAGCTGATCTCGCTTTCCAGCCATGCTCAGCAAGGAGACAGACACAAAAGTGCAGCCACCACATGCTGTCCAGATCTGCATCGTCCAGTTAATACCAGTGAATGCCTTCCATGAATGCCTTGTGAGACAGAGAAACTACTCGGCCAGGATTCCTGACCTGCAAAATTACAAAATATAACAAAACAGTTATTTGAAGCCACTAAGTTTGGGGGTCGTTTGTTACACAGCCATAGACAACTGGAATGATATTGAAAAGATAAAAGCCACTGAGAACCTGAAGTTCTATACAGGGACAAAAGCAATCTCTGTGAAACGTAATCATGGGCGACTGATTACATATAGGTGTCTTGTGAGAGAAAAAGGGAGAAGTGATGGGGTTCTTTTACCTGGGAGACTGAGTAACCTGACAATAAGTACCAAAAGAAAGAGTCCAGAGACAGGGTTAATTACAGGAGACTCGGGTCTAAAGCAGTTCAGATGTGGGCAGTGATACTGTGAGTTACTATTTTGGACATTTCAAGTTCTCAAGCCAGAAGGCCAAGCCCCCACCTCCATTCCCCGAAGTCTTTCAGGGACTCTCTGTTTGTATATCTGACCTTTTGCCTTGCTCTTTCCCACCCACGCCCTTCTTCTATAAATTCAAATAGCCCCTCCTGTCTGGATGACTCAAGTCAGCACCTCGTCATGGACTGCTGTGTGTTATAATTTGATGTTTTCATCTGCCTCTCCCCAGCATAGTTATAAAGTCATAATGAACACGGGTTTTGCCTTTGACTTTCTCCTCGATGCTCTGCACAGTCCTTTGGACACTACTGGTGTCCCTGACATTCAGCTGAGTGGAAACTGTGTAGACTGGCTTATGTTCCAATAGCAGCAAATGGCAAGGTGTGAGCTGGAGGGAGAGCACCTAGGGATCTTGTTGATGCTAGTATCTTGCTTTCTGGTAACCTCAGAGAAGTCAGTCTCTGAGGGGGACCACCTTAAAGAGCAACACTCAGGTCAGTATAATATATCCTGGGCTGTTTGTACAAATATCACACTTAGTTGTGGCTATGAACCTACCCGCCTCTAAACCCTTAGTGTGTTATCAGTTTGACAATTCTGTTAAATTTCCCTCGTTCCAATCCTCTGAACTGGTATTCTCGCCAGAACTAAGTCTTCTCTCTACCATGCTGATACTGATGATCCTAAGAAACCTTCAGCCCTATTAAATCAGTAAATCAGCAAATGCTTTTTGATCTTCCTACTCTGTCAAGCAGTGTCCTTTTTTTGAGAAAACGAAAGAAATACAAGGTACCATGGGGGTTGAAAGGAAGAAATTTCACACACAACCGAGGCTCAATTAGGGCATGCTTCCTGGAGGAGGTGGTATGTGAAGGTGATCTGTAAAAATGAACAGAATTGAGTCGACAGAAGTGTTGGGGTTAGGTGTTCATGGATCTCATGTGGCATTTATCCTCAGATAAAAAGAACATGAGGTAATATAGGTGGCAGGCACATGGGCATGTGCAGAGAAGTCCATTGGTCGGAGTTGTCTATGTGATGCCTTGGACATCACTGCTGAAGTCTGTATCTTCCCCAAGACTTGATTCCCCAATTGCTTCTCCTATGTTCAGGCAACACTTATTTTAGGAAATGGTTCTGGCTTTAAAGACTCCCAGTAAAACAGAGATCGTCAAAGCAGAACCATTTCTAAGAGCAGGGCAATACATTTGGCTTAAATTTGCTGAACTGTATAAAGCTATTTAGTTTTTAAATTTTGTATTATTTATTTACTTATGTTCAGAGATAGGATCTTGCTCTGTAACCCAGGCTAGTGGGCAATGGCACAGTCATAGCTCACTGTAGCCTCGAACTCCTGGACTCAAGGGATACTCCTACCTCAGCCTCCTGAGTAGCACATGCACCACACCTGGCTGATTTTCTTTTTAATTTTTTTTTTTTTTTTGTCTTGCTATGTTGTCCAGGCTGGTCTTGAACTCCTGGCCTCAAGTGATCCTCGTGTCTTGACCTCTCAGAGTGCTGGGATTACTGCTGCATGCCACCACGCCTGGCCAAACTACTGAGTTTTTTGAGAGTTGAACAGATGAGATTTCCTTCGCATTTCACACTCTCCACAGTCCCTAACATTACACCTTACATATGGTCAGCAATTATCAAATATTTGTAGATTGATCAATGAACCACCAAAGCCATTTGAATGCACTGCTAGAGTATGTATCTTTCCCAAGACTTGATTCTCCACTTGCTTCTCCCATGTTCAGGCAACATTTATTCTAGGAAATGGTTCTGGCTTTAAAGACAAAGGAGAAGAAAAACTCCCAGTAAAACAGAGATCGTCAAAGCAGAACCATTTCTAAGTGAAATGATTTCTTCCTACCCAAACTTTACCGCAAGGCCCCATTAAAGAGCTGCAGAGCCCCAGCACGGAAGTGCTATAAATTACAAGACTCCTGACATCAGGAACAGAGAGTCACGATTCCCTCTGGAGTTTGCTGTGCATTTCTTTTTGCAAAGCATCTGAAGCAGATTGAAATCCTGGCTGAGGAGCTTGTGAAAAGAAAGAGCTGAGGCAAAGGGCAAAGGCATTAAATAATATATAGATTTTCACAAAAGATCATTTCTGCTTAAGTAGCTGACTGCTCACGTTGGTGACCAGGTTTGGCAAGGAAGGAGGCTGGTGCTGCTCATGGTGGAGCGCACGGGGCTGATGGGATACAGTGACCATGTTTAATGGGCTTTTAAATGCCCCAAATTGAAAGTCCAGATTTCTAGGAGGTATAAGGTGAAGATGATTTATCCTAATTTTATTAATTCTCATAAAAGCACTTCTGCCTGCTCTATGATACAATCATCTATCCAGTGGTAGAAGTTAAGATATAAGTTAAGGCTAGGTGCAGTGGCTCATGCCTGTAATCCTAGCAGTTTGGGAGGCCGAGGCTGGCGGATAACGAGGTCTAGAGTTCAAGACCAGCCTGGCCAACATGGCGAAACCCCAACTCTACTAAAAAATAAAAAAAAATAGCCAGGTGTGGTGGCATGTGCCTGCATTCCCAGTCACTCAGGACGCTGAGGCAGAACAATCACTTGAACTGGGGAGGCGGAGGTTGCAGTGAGGCCAGATCATGCCACTGCACTCCATCCTGGGCAACAAAGCCAGACTCCCTCTTAAAATAAAAAGAGATATAAGTTGAGTGGTATAAGTTAAAATTCCAGACATCCCTACAGTACTCCAGGAGCACTTTCCCCACTTTCAAGGTTTCAGAAACCAGCTCTTCCATGAGTGTCTCTGCAAAAACAAAGGGCTCTATTCTCATCCTTCTTTAAGAACACCATCATCACCAACACCAGTGCTGGTACATTTCCACTGAATGGAACCCCAGCTGGTTTGAGGGAGGGGAGAACTAACACAGCAACTAGATCCAGCTGCATGACTTGATTCAGCCTTGCAAATAACTACCTGCCCGTTCACCCAAGGCAAACATTGATTTATGCTGAATGCTAAGTGAGTGGAAAAGAGTGATGACTCACTTTTGTCGTATGACCTTTTTAATTTCACAAGGAGAAAACAGACATTTAAAGGGAAAGGAATTTGTCTTCTGCTGAATTTTCTTGTATGAAGTCTGAATTCCTCTGACTAATAATACTCAAGGACCTATCTTCCAAGGCAAGTATCCCACCACTTGTTAACTGAGTCTGCACTTTCTGGCATCCTCTTTCACCCCCGATACAACATGTCTGCTTCTGTTTCTATACTCATGATGTTCTCCTCTCTGTTTTCCAAATCCATCTCTCTCAAGGTCAAAGCCCACCTCTTCTATAAAACCTTCAGCTATCACTCTTCCCATGAGGATTCACAGACTCACCAAAGCAAGGCAGACCACTGTTTGGTTTCCTCTAATTGTTTGAGGAGCTTAAAATTTTTATTTATCTCTAAATTGTAATCTCCTTTAGGGGGAGATCTCTAACTTTTTATCCATGTCTCACAATTAGCACTGTGGCCTGCAAATGGAGAGTTCAATGAACACCTGTTCATAGCAGGGCCAATCCACGTGTTTAACTTATTAGCTCACAGCAGCCCGCAGATAGCTGGGGCTCATTTGAAATCCAGCTCGTTTGAAGAGTTAAGAGCCTTTAAGCTATGCATGGTCTGACCATCCTCACAATCCCATCTTTTTATTTTGTTGGTTGTTGTTGTCATTGCCATTTCTATTCCTTTATTTGATGATGAAGAAGAAGACGACAGAGGAGAAGGAGGAAGAGGAGGAGGAGAAGAAAGAGAAGACGTAACACTTCCTGGGAGTTTACTCAGTACCATGTACTATTTTCAGTACTTTACCCATATTATCTCATTTATTCCTCATTGTAATTACAGGAGAAAGTATTACCACTTTACTGCTGAGGAAACAGAGCCACAAAGTGTTAGTAACATGCCCAAGATTACTTCACAACGAAGGGCAGAGTTGGGATTTGAGTCCAAGCAATCTGACTCCAGAACTTGAGCTCTGAGTGGTACCTCATCCCTCACACCAGGTTTCACTGAGTTTGTGAAGCACTTCGAATGACAGGGAAGTCATAAGCCTTTCCCTGCAGGCATTAGAAATTATTTAGCACTTTATTTTTTCTAAGTACTTTCACCTGCATTAACTCATTTGATCTTGACAAGAGACCTCTGTGGAAGGTAGGCTGAGCATTTCTATACTTAGGAGTCGATGGGGAAATGGATGCCTTGCCCTAGAGTACAAATGGCTGAGTAGAGCCATGAAATTATGGACACATAATCACAGGATGCTAGAGGAGAGGGGAGAGCCACGATTAAACAAGGCAGCCATTCATTTTACAGCAAAGCAACTGAGCTACCGAGAAGTGACTTGCTTAGGATTATGCAGCAAATTAGTAGAAAAACATGCCTAGACTAGAATTTTGTGACTTCTAGTCCATGACTTTCCATTGCAGCACCACGATCCTGAGTGTGATTCCCAAAACAAATGGTGAAAATGACGTCCTGGTCAAATGTGTTGGGACCTACTGCAGGTTGTATCTGCCCCTTGGAGAGCCATGATGCATGGGCTTTGAAAAATCACACAAAGCAGTTCATAATCTCACTTGACCAAAAATATTTTTAAACACCTTTCATTAATATCCTTTTGCAGAACTAGTATTCTATGGAAGTCAATTTGGGAAATAACGCGTCACAGATATATTGGGATATGCACATATAAATAATTACAATTCTTTTCTTTCAGCTCTTGGGATCAGATGCAAAATGAAAGGAAAAATAGCTCCTCTTTGTCCTTCCTTTTTATCTCCTAAACACCCCCTCCCACCACTGCCACCAAATCTACACATTGCATTCCTCTATCACAAAATAAAACTTATATAGGAAAAAATTTCAGCTCACTTAGATGAAACATAATGGAAAATTAACTCTCTCAAGAAAGAACAACTGTACTCCTGCCTACACACACACATACACACACACACTCCTGCCTATATATAAACAAACACACGCATGCACATTGGTACTATCCCCACTGTTCCTTTGGGAGTCGCTTGTTTATAGAAGATTATATTAGTCTTCTCAGGCTACCATAACAAAATATCACAGACTGGATGGCTTAAACAACAGAAATTTACTTCTTACAGTTCTGGAGGCTGGGAAGTCAGTCCACAATCAAGGTGCCAGCAAGGTAGATTTTATTCAGAGGTCTCTTTTTTTGGCTTGCAGGGGGCCAGCATCTTATTGGGTGCTCACAGGACCTCTTCTTCACATGCCTACAAATCAGGGTCCCACCCTTATAATCATTTAACCTCAATTACTTCTTCCTAGATCCTATCTCTACATACAGTCACATTAGGGATTGGGGCTTCGACATATGAATATTTTTCTGGGGGTTGTGTTGATGGTGACCCAAAATGCTCTCTTAGAGGTAAATAGAATTTCATTTTTAAGACTAAAGAAAGAAACTTGGGCAAATTATCCACACACTGCTGCCTCACATCCTTTTCATGTGTTGGGGTCTGGAATCAAGGATTCAATGGATCATAATAGCTACATCTGAAAATGTTAATTATGAGCAGAAACAAGGTGGAAAATTCATATTGAGATATAAATAGCTGGCCTGGTGTGGTGGCTCACACCTGTAATCCCAGCGCTTTGAGAGGCTGAAGTGGGGAGGTCCCTTGAAGCCAGCAGCTCGAGAGCAGCCTGGGCAACACAGCAAGACCCTGTCTCTATGAAAAGTAAAATTAGCCAGGTGTGGTGGCCTGCACCTGTAGTCCCAGCTGCTGGAGAGGCTGAAGCAAGAGGATTGCTTAAGCCCAGGAGTTCAAGGTGGCAGCGAGCTATGATCATGCCATAGCTACACATACTCTCCAGCCTGGGCAACAAAGCAAGACCCTGTCTAAAAAAAAACACACAAACAATTGACTTCTGTTCCTTAGAGCAATTCTTTGTGGCAGGGGTGGACGGGAAACCAGAAGCGGAGTGGGAGGAGGATGAACTCTCCAAGGACAGACCTGCATTCCATGCGCCAGTGAGGGAGGGGAGCTGTCTCCCCTGCCCAGGTGCCAACCATGCTCTCTTATCTTCTTGTGGGTGGCCTGAGCTAAGCCCATGGACCCCAACTTCTCCATCCATCCTCCATCTCCCCACAAGCCCCAAGGCAGCAGGCAGCAAGGGGGCACACACAGCCTCTCCCCCAGCTTCACTGCCACCCACCCACCTGCAAGTGTGGCCAAGCCAGGCAGAGAGAGGAGGGAAGGGCATGTGAGCTGGGAAAGGGCTCTCCGGGGGTATGAGGGCGGCATTGAAGACATTGGTAAGAAGGACCTCGCTGATCACTTCCTTCTTCATTATTTCAGGATTATTGTAATTTTATGCAAACACTCCTTCTTCCTAACGCAGCTTCTGATGGCCACAGTTCTTATTTGGTGCTGGCCCCCAGCAATGCTAATAAACGGCTTCCGGATCATTTTTATTCATTTTGCACATTTCACTCACAGTACTTCATGTGACTTATGTAGCCCCTGCAGCTCATATTTCTATTTGAATTGCAGGGCAAGTAGTGAGTTTTAACATTCCAACTGCACACACATTCTTCTTTCCCTCGAAATGAAAGATTATTTGAACTTTGAATTGCATTAGCATGACATTTTTCTACTAAATTACCCTGGCTGCACTCAACAGCCTGAAAAGAAACAAACCTCTGTTAACTCTGTGGGGCTATGTGAGTGAATAAATATTGGAGGAAACGCCAGCAGAGAGGAGGAGGGAACCACAGCCTGGCAAGGCTTGGACACTCCCTGTGCTGTGGAGAGCCCATCTGTGATGCTGGCCTCGCAGACTGGGGGCCACTGCTGTCCCCCCACCATGCGAGGTCATGGCTGGGGCATTTGAATGCATGTAGCAGAAAGTGAATGGTTCTTAGCGGCTACTGCTTTGTGAAAAATGAGGTGTAGCTTCTCAGATCATTTTTAAAAAGTAATAATGTTTGCTTTTTCTTGTATTATAATTGCAGGAAGTGTTCGTTGTGGGAAATCTGGAAAGCACAAAAAAGAATAAAGAAAATGAAAACCACCCCTACTCTTGCCATTTAGATAAATGATAAATTTCAGGGGTATATTTTTGCAAATCCTTTTGAGGGAGTGGATGGAGTACTATTTATATATGTGCATAGCATCATTTTGTTTATCTTGCATAAATTAGGATATATATTTATGATCTGAATCTTTCTCAAACTTGACATTTCTTTTGTGAGCATTTTCCCATTTCTTTAAAAATCATGATTTGCAATGGCTGTACAATATTTCATCATAGGAGTATATGCTTTTTTTTTTTTTTTTTTTTTTTTTTGAGACAGAGTCTCTTTCTCTGTCACCTAGGCTGGAGTGCAGTGGTGCGATCTCAGCTCACTGCATCCTCCACCTCCCAGGTTCAAGCAATCCTCCTGCCTCAGCCTCCTGAGTAACTGGGACTACAGGCACATGCTGCCCGGCTAATCTTTTTTTTAGTAGAGATGGGGAGATGGGATTTTACTGTGTTGCCCAGGATGGTTTCGAACTCCTGAACTCAGGCAATCCATTTGCCTTGGCCTCTCAAAGTGCTGGGATTATAGGCGTGAGCCACCACACCCAGCTGAGTGTATGCCATTTTTATTGGTACACATTAACGTCACTTCCAAGGTTTGCATTTATTTAAAATGCTGTAATGAACATTTTTTGCACTTAACGGATACAATAAATGATCATAGTTACCACTTTCTGAGTTCCTACTGTGTGCTAACCATGCTAATAGACTCTTCCAAGAGGATATAGTATATATATTATAGTAATATAATATCTAATCATAATCTATATTAACCCTTGTCATTTCCCTTAGAGATGGTCGTTATTCTCCACATCTTATAGGCAAAGAAAGTGAGGTACAGAGGTTAACTAACTGGTTCAAAGCCATCAGGTAGGAAGGAACATTTCCCAGATTTGACCCCGTCATTCTCTGACTTCACTGTCTCTACTCTTTCACCTACATCCTGGGGTGTTACTACCATGCCCTCCCATTTCCTTCTCTGAAGTTTGCAGGAAAAGGTGTCCAAGACCACCTACATAAAAACGCAGATCTGCACAGAAGTCTAGGTAGAGTCAGGGTCAGATCTGAGCACCAGGAACTCAGCAGGAGTTTGAAATTTGTCTCAGTCAAGGAACAGGGATTTATTTTCTGGATACAGGTTGTGGTGGTAAAGATTCTGCTTTGGGCAACTGCAGACACAGGGTCCTCAGCTTCTCACTGTCTGCAGCAGGGCCCACATTTAATGAAAAGCATCATAGCCTCTCGGAGCCACTTGGACTGAGTCTTCAGACCACATTGACTGCAGGGTGCAGGGTGAGCTCCATGAAAAAAAAATAAATTGCATCTTCTCAATGCTTGTTAACATGAAAACTCAGTGATAACACTTGACATTTTCTGTTGAAAGAGGGCATATGGATCACCTTGCAGGGTGATATATAAATATCATTCCTACTAAATGAGTTGGTGCGGATAAGTGATCTTAAGTATCTGACTGGATACATCACAGGAACGCTGGCAAAGACACATGGATTCATTTGCTTTCATGAAGCTCCACAACAAAGCAGTAGTTCTTAGCCCTGTCCTCCTCTCCAAGATCTATGCAAGGCAGCCTTAGCCTTCGGGTGGAATAGAAACAAGATCCACTGGTCTCCCTACATCTTTACAACCCTGCAAATGTGAGGTCTTGTCTTGAACTCCATGGCTACACATTCCACACAGTGTGCAAGCACCGGATGAGGCAGATACACTCTAATAATTCACAGGCTGCATGCAGGGCTCCAGGATGGCTTAACTATGCCTCAGCCCTGGGTTAGGGCCATTCAGGCTGCCTCTTTATTCCTCTCCCAAATTTTGTAAGATAGGGAGTAACATTTGGTACAGAAACATAAGCTTTTCCTGAGCCAGGCAGGGAAACACTCCTTAAAATGCCACTCCACTGACTGCAGCACAGAAACATAGCGAGCAGCATGTTTACATGAGAGCTGGGACCTGCAGTGGAACCTCAATTAGTCATGTGGCCTCAGGGCAGTGAGTGATCTTATCTGAACCTCAGTTTCTTCATCTGCAAAATTACTAATTTATTCATTCATTTAATTTTATTCCTTTACTGACTGCTATGTTAGCAATAGGAAACATTTATTAGATGATGACTATGTGTTAGAATAGTAACACAGGCTGTTCAATCACCAAGCAACAAAACAGGCAACATGTCTGCCTTCATGGAGTTTGCTATCAGGTTGGCAGTCACTGAGAAGACATATGTGATCATATGTAAACAAGTGAGTATATAAACACAAATTGGGATGAGCACTGTTAGGCAAATGAACAGAATGCATTTCAGAATGCAATACATTGCACTTGGTCAGAATGCATTTGGTAAGACTCCATCTCAAAAAAAAAAGAAATTAAATTTTATGTACTAATCCTATATTCTGTGTCCCACTATTATTTCCTAAACTTTTGCATAGATTCCATAGGATTTTCTTGGTAGCTGATTACGATTGTCTAAAAAATAAGACAGGTTTACTTAAGTTTTTCTTTTTGAGACAGGGTCTCCGTCTATTGTCCAGGCTGGAGTGCAGTGACGCGATCTCAGCTCAGCACAACCTCTGCCTCCTGGGTTCAAGAAATTCTCCTGCCTCAGTCTTCCATGTAGCTGGGATTACAGGCACATGCCACCACACTCAACTGTTGTACTTTTGTATTTTTAGTAGAGAAAGTTTCGCCATGTTGGCCAGGCTGGTCTCAAACTCCTGACCTCAAGCGATCCACCCGCCTTGGCCTCCCAAAGTGTTGGGATTACAGGCATCAGCCACCACGCCTGGTCAGGTTTACGTCTTCCTTTATGATTTGGGTGTTTTTATTTCTTTTTCTTGCCTTATAGGCTTGGCAAATTCTTCAGTACAGTGTTGAATAAAAGTAGTGAAAGTAAATATCTTTACCTTTTACCGATGTTAGGAGGAAGGCATTCTGTCTTTCAGGCTTTCATCGTTAAATGCAATGTCTGTGCAGGCTTTTCCTAGATGCCTTTTATTAGGCTGAAGAAATACCTTGCCATTTCTAGTTTGCTCAGAGTTTTTAAAATCAGAAATGGATGCTAGATTTTGTTAATGTTTTCTCTGTAATCATCAAGATAATCAGTTGCCTTTTTTCCTTTTAGCTAGTCAACATAGAGAATTACATTGATTTTCAAATGTTAAATCAGCCTTTCTTATTATTATCAGGTATACTTTATAGTGTCATAATTTTTTATCAAATGAAAGCACTGCATGCTTGTGCTGGATATTTGTATGTGCCTATTAAAATTATTGATCTTTGTTCTGGGATGCAGTTAAGCCCATTGGAAACAGTTTGATCCTTTTGTGTCTTGCTTTTAAGCTTTGTTAGGTGAGACTAGAGCAACATTAGGTCTAGGTCTAATTTTCTTCTAATACTATATCAAACCTTTCTGAGCACTTTACTCAAGCCCCAATGAATTATGAGGTGGTTTTACTCCGTCTGCTGTAAACAAGAATAATACCCAGCCCTCTTTGCCCTCTACAGTATATTCCTTTAATTTTGGGGGCTGGTGTTTTTCTCTGCCCTTGAGTAGTCTGCTCACATATCTGTACCCACTGGTGTCTGGTGAAGCCTTGAGTGGGACTCAGTAGCCCTCCAGAGTCCTCAGCTGACTCTCTTCTCTTGGGCCCTCTTTCTGCTATTCTAGTCTCCTTGTCCTCCCCAGACTTCCAGCTCCCTCCCCTCAACTCAACTGCTACCTTGTTTCTCCCTCCTTGTGCTATAGCCTGGAAAATTTCTCAAGCTGAGGCAATCCTAGGGCTTACACTGCTGTTGCCCAGCTCTCAGGGATCACTGACACTTGTTGCCTGTTGTCCAATGTGTTGAAAACTGTTGTTTCATACATGTTGTCCAGTTTGTGGTTGTTTCAGGAGGAAAAGAATTAACAATGGATATTGACTATACAGAAAATATTATTATAATCAGTCAGTGGCAGACAGAAGCATCGATGGACAGCCGAGGGGACAGAGATTATGTGAACACCAACAGAGGAACCACAGAGGCGACCAACAGAGAAGAGCTGCCAACACACCATGAGTAACCACGTAAATTCTTCTCTCTTTCTCCCAACTCTCTTCCCAAGAATAAGTAAAGGGAAGATGGAGAGAACCGCAACAGCTCGTAAGGGTGGCAGATAACAACAGCCCTCTACCCCAAACCACTGGAGTCATACCCTACCTACCAGGAGATGAGATAAGCTTTGAACCAAAACCTCAAGCCTTTAAATAGATAGAACTAAAACTTAGCAACTAATGTCATTTTTATTTTTAAACGAACAAAAATTATGGAAATGGATTTACTTATATTAGGTAAGCCCACCTCTCTGTGGAAAAGGTTTTGAGAAAACACAGTTTAGCAGCTACTGAAAAATATAAGTATTTCATGACTACACCTCAACAAATTAAGACATCTCAGTCAAATCGGCTCTACATAAACCAGTTCAACTTCTTTGAAAAATAATATGGCAATAAATATATCAAGGGTAATAAAATAAAAGTTCACATGCTTTGATCAATGGTGTGCTGGTAAGCCAGCTCTCCATAAACTAAACAAAAATTGGATTTGTAGTATTTGTTCATTTATGTGACATAAATATTTCTACCTCTCACAGCTGATTTTAAGAGAACGCCTCGAATACAGAATTGGGAAGAGATTTGCAAAATGAGATCTTACAAGCTGGTAGGACCTAGCGCCAACATAACACTGCCTTTGATCCTGCTCCTAGGCATTAATTCCAAAGAAATAAAATGCTTTTTCTGCATCTATTGAGATGGTCATAAGATCTTTATCCTTCATTCTGTTAATGTGGTGTATGACACTTACTGATTTGCATATGTTGAGCCTTCTTTGCATCCCAGGAATAAATTGCACTTAATCATAGCATATGACCCTTTTAATGTGCTGTAGAGTTCAGTATGCTAGCATTTTATTGAGAAGTTTTGCATCTATGTTCATCAATGATATTGGCCTGTAATTTTCTTTCCTGGTAATGCCCTTGTCTGTCTCGGTATCAGGGTAATGCTGGCCTCATAAAATGAATTTGGAAGTGTTCCCTCCTCTTCTATTGGAAGAGATTGACAAGGATTGATATTCATTCTTCTTTAAATGCTTGGTAGAATTCACCAGTGAAGCCATCTGTTCCTGGGATTTTCTCTGTTTGGAGGTTTTTGATTACTGAGTCAATCTCCTTAGTCATTAATAGTCTGTTCAAAAGTTCTATTTCTTCATGAACCAGTCTTGGTAAGTTATATGAATTTATTCATTTCTTCTAGGTTATCCAATTTGTTTGTGCATAATTGTTTATAGAATTCTTTTACAATTCTTTGTATTTCTGTGGTATTAGTTGTAATGTCTCCTCTTACGTTTCTGATTTTATTTATTTGAATCTTCTCTCTTTTTTTTTCTTAGTCTAACTAAAGGCTTGTCAATTACATTTTTTCAAAAACAAAAGCACTTTTATTGATCTTTTCTATCATTTTTCTTATCTCTATATCATTGATTTCTGTTCTGATCTTTGTTATTTCTTTCCTGTTAACTTTGAGTTTTAATATAATTAAATATCCCTTCATTATAAAAACTCTTAACAAATTGAGTATAGAAGGAGTGTAACCTCAACATTATAAAGGCCATATATGACAGGCCCACAGCTAATATCATACTCAATGGTAAAAAGCTGAAAACTTTTCCTCTAAGATCAGGAATAAGACAAAGGTGCCCACTCTCATCCCTTCTATTTAACATAGTACTAGAAGTCCTAGGCAGAACAATTTCTTTTTCAGAGACAGGATCTCCACTGTTGCCTAGGCTGAAATGCAGCAGCATAATCACACCTCACTGCAGCCTTGAACTCCTGGGCTCCAATGATCCTCCCAAGTAGCTGGGTCTACAGGCGTGTGCCACCATGCCCAGCTAATTCTTTATTTTTTGTAGAGATGAGAACCAATGTGTTGCTCAGGCTGGCCTCAGACTCCTGGCCTTAAAATATCCTTCTGCCTCAGTCTCCCAAAATGCTGTGCAGTGGGTATGAGCCACTGTACCCTGCCTACACAGGGCAATTAAGCAAGAAAAATAATTGCAAGACATCCAAATCAGAAAGGAAGAAGTTAAATTGCCTCTGTTAGCAGATGACATAATCTTAAACATAGAAACCCCCAAAGATCCTCCAAAAAAAACTGTTATAACTACTAAATGAATTCAGTAAAGTTATAGGATACAAACTCAATATATAAAAATCAGTTGTGTTTCTATACAGCAACAATGAACTATCTAAAAAAAAAGCTAAGAAAACAATCCCATTTACAATAGCATCAGAAAGAATAAAATACTTAGGAACATATTTAGGAGATGAAAGATCTGTTACACTAAAAGCTATAAAACACTGATGAAAGTAATAGAAGAAGGCACAAATAAATGGAAAGATATTCTATGTTCATGAATTAAATAAATTAATATTGTTAAAATGTCCATAGTATCCAAAGCAATCTACAGATTTAATGCAATTTCTATCAAAATTCTAATGGCTTCTTTAACAGAAATAGAATAAAAATCCTAAAATTTATATGGAATCACAAAAGACCCTAAATAGTTAAAACAATCTTGAGCAAGAATAACAAAGCTGGAGGCATCACATTTCCTGATTTCAAATCATATTACAAGGTTATAGTAATCAAAACAATATGATAATAGCATGAAAACAGACACTAGAGCAATGGAACAGAATAGAGGCCCAGAAATAAACCCATATACATGCTCAACTAATCTTGAACAAAGGTGCCAAGTCTACACAATGGTAAAAGGATAGTCTTTTCTATAAATTGTGTTGGGAAACTGGATATTCATATGCAAAAGAATGAAATTGCATCCTTTTACTATAGACAAAAATCAACCCAAAAATGGATAAAAGATTTCAATATAAGGCCTGAAACTCCTAGAAGAGAACATAATGAGAAAGCTCCTTGACATTGGTCTTAACAATGATTTTTGTGAATATGATACCAAAAGTAAAGGCAACATAAACAAAATTAGACAGGTGGGACTACATCAAATTAAAATGTTCCTGCACAGCAAAAAAAAAAAAAAAAAAAAAAAAAATCAACCAAATGAAAAGGTAATCTATGGAATGCAAGAAAATACTTGCAAACCACATGTCTAGTAAGGGGTTAACATCCAGAATATATAAAGAATTCAAACAATTCAATAGCAAATAATAATAATAACCCCAATTTTTAAATGAGCAAAGAAGATATACAAATGGCCAACAGGTATATTAAAAAGCTGCTCATTATCACTAATCATCAGGGAAATGCAAATCAAAACCACAGTAAGATATCACCTTATACCTGTTAAGATGGGTATATCAAAAAGTGAAAAGATAGCAAGTGTTGGGGAGGATGCAGAGAAACGGGAGCCTTTATCCGTGGTTTGTGGAAATATAAATAGTACAGTCATTATGGAAAACAGTTTAGAGGTTGCTCAAAAAATTAAAAATAGAACTACTCTTTGATCCAGCATCCCATTTATGGCTATATATCAAAAGGAAATGAAATCATAATCTTGAAGACTTATGTGCACGCTCATGTTCTTTGCAGTATTATTCATAATGGCCAAAATATGAAAACAACTTGTGTCCATTGACAGGTGAATGAATAAAAGAAATGTAATATATGTACATATATAATAGAATATTGTTCAGCCTTTAAAAAGAAGAAAATTCTGCCATTTGCAATAACATGGATGAATCTGGAAGACATTATGTTAAGTGAAATAAGCCAGACGCAGGAAGGTCAATACTGCAAAATATCACTTACATGCAGTATCTATAAAGGTCAAACTCATAAAAGCAAAGAGTAGGCCGAACACAGTGACTCACACCTGTAATCCCAACACTCTGGGAGGCCAAGGTGGGCGGATTGCAAGGTCAGGAGATGGAGACCATCCTGGCCAACATGGTGAAACCTCATCTTTACTAAATATACAAAAATTAGCTGGGCATGGTGGCGCACGCCTGTAATCCCAGTTACTTGGGAGGCTGAGGTGGGAGAATTGCTTCAACTGGGAGGTGGAGGTTGCAGTGAGCCAAGACTGTGCCACTGCACTCCAGCCTGGGTGACAGAGCGAGACTCTGTCTCAAAAAAAAAAAGCAAAGCGTAGTATGGTGGTTATAGGGGCAGTAGGTAGGCAAAATAAAATGTTACTGAAAGGGTACAAACTTCCAGTTATAAGATGAATGAGTTGTGGAGCTATAATATAGAACATGTTGACTATAGTTAATAGTACTACATTGTATACTTGAACTTTGCTAAGAGAGTAGATCTTAAGTATTCTCACCACAAAAAAAGTGGGGGAAGGGTACCATGGGAGGCGATAGATATGTTAATTAGCTTGATTGTGGTAATCAGCTTGCAATGTATATGTATATCAAGTTATCACGTTGTACACCTTAGGTACAATTTCTATTTGTCAATCATGCCTTAATAAAGTTGGGGGGAATAAATTATTTAAACAAGAAAAGAGCTGTATACACAAAAGTATTACTGTATGATTGCTTCTGACAGCAAAAGGATGTAAATAACCTAGTTTACTCACCCGTTACATGGAATATTATGCAGCTATTTTAAAAGCTAACTAGAAAAAGAATGGAACAATATAGAGAAACATTTGCTATAATGTGAAGTGAAAAAAGCAGAATGCAAAATGTTATGTTCACTGTGATTACAATGATGTAAAATATGTATGATTATGGCCAAAGCCTCCAGAATACACAAAAATAAAACCTATTTTGTTACAGTCTCATGATAGGGAGTAATTTGTTATTCTTCTTTCAAAGGAACCTTTAAAGTTGTTATAATAATATTTTTTTAAATACAACAAAGCAAAATCAGCAGTAGTTGACTTGACCCCCATCACTAAAGGTAAATGCATTTGCAGCACTGGATTAGACTAAGGATATCCAGACAGTTGCCTAGAGCGAAAACATCACTAGAGATCTGATGAGAAAAACCTTGACCAGAGCTCCTAGGATGGAAAGCACCAGTTGAGACCTTCTTCTCTCCAAATGTCAAGCTTACGGATTGCTCAAAGGCCTCTAAAGAGAGTGATCTGTTTCACAATAGATCTGCTGTTTATTGGAAGGGACCTGAAAATGTGAGGATCCACTTTAACAGCACTTGTACCTCTTCTCCAAATAATTGTTGAGAAAATATTAAACCATATTGTTTAAGGTGGTACCAAGTTGTTACCTTGTCTGGGGCACCCTCTAAGCCCTGAACATACCTCACCAATTTCTTTAATTTCCATTCAAACCAGTAAAAGTTAAGGGAGTCCTAATTCACCACCAGCCTCTAGATACACTCTGGAGGCAGTGAGGGATAAAGACACAATTCTTGTCTTTAAGAAGCCTTCAACTGCAAGACAGTTATGTAAATAAACAATTTCTGTGCATTGGGTAACTGCTGCTGCATATGGGAAGCTTATAGTTCCCTTCCCTGGGCCTCTCCCAGAGAGCTTAGGAAGTACTTGATGGGATCTCTTGGTGCCCTTCAAAAGACGCCTGCCCCAAGTCTATTAACCTCTCAAGTCTTCTTCTACACTTGGGCTCCCTTTCTATTTGCCGAGATCTTATCATTCCCTGCACCAATTTGTTCCCAGGGCAAATCCATCCTGAAAGACTGCAGTTCACTCAGCCACCATAAGGTCGCCAGGCCAGCCTCGCCAGCTGGCAAGAGCTTGCCTGCTCTCCCTGCCCTTATCTGTCTCCTCCAAGCAGAGCAGGTGGCAGGAACCTGGCAACAGGGAGAACCCGCACCATGTGCGGACCCTAAAGCTTGCCAGAGAGACCCAGGGCCTCTTGCCATCCACCGGTGCAACGAGCAGGAAGAGACAGAGAATTAGGGCAGCTTTATGGCTTCTGGAAGCCACTAAGGTTCTCCAGGTGAAAATAAGGAGAGGAGCATAAGTACTGATTTCCAACTCAGAAGCTGGAAGAAGAAAAGAGACCCGGAGTGATGCTCTTGTCTGAAGGCGTTTGGGTCTGAGCTGTGAGACTGAGCTATGGTGGTTCTCTTCTTCCCTCCTCTGCACAGCCCAGCCTCAGTCACATGGGCATCTGCCCAGCTCTCTGAGAGTCTGGAAAAGGGAAGTGGAGAAGAGGGCTCTTTTCCTAAGAACAGGAAACACTGAAGATAACAATTATTCCACACTAGAAAGCAACAGAGATTAAGAGAGTCCCTCATCTTGTTCTCTGATGAGGAACCAAACAAAGCAAGATATTTGCAGGAACACAGCAAAAACACAACGGGAAAAGGATAGTCAACAACGGCTGAGTGGATAACAAGGCACATCTGTAACAATGCCATTCAAATACAGTGAACTCTAGTTTCTAAAGTTCCTAAAATGGACGCTTTGCCCTCAGAGGCATGAGAAGATCCACAGCTTATATCACTATCTTGTATTACTTCTTCTCCCAGAAAGTTTACCAAGCTTCTCCCAGAATGTTTACTAAACAGAAAGACTGTTTGCAGAATGTTTAGATACAGCCAGTTGCATAGAGTGCAACTGGTCTGAACTGAAGAGAATTAAATAAAGAATCAGTCCCAGCAAGCTCAAGTGTGTACTGACTCGACTGAAGTTGACTGGTGTTGCAAATAGTTAAATTACCTGAGCTTGCACTGAGCTTGGTAAACCAAAAGAAGAACTCACTGGAAGGTACTTAAAAAACATTCAGGCTTGGGTAAACAGGTTTTAATTAGATGGAAGAGAAAGCAAAACTAGTTCCCATGGGAACCGGCTTTTATCTGACTAAGAGATCTGAAGTCAGGGACACCAATCCTAATGGCTTTGAATGGTCTTAAATGGTACTATAAATGTGGATATAAGTGATCCCCTAAATAGAAACAGACATATTTACATATGTGCCATAACATATGTATTTTGTAGCTGCCTTTCAACAATAAGCAAGACATTAGCTGGAGGTACTTCAAGTGAATCAAAATATCACCCCCACTTCCTCCCACCCCTGTCCAACCGTGAGATCACTGATTATTGTGCCACTGTAAGGTGTATGATCTCTTCAAGTCATTGCTATATTGTTTTGCATATTTGACGTTAAAAACATTCAACTTTCTAGGCCAGGAATTAAACATTATAATCACACTTAACACTTACCAAGTGCTTACCACGTGGTACGTGCTTTGCATCCATTCTCTTAATTCATCCTTCTGGATACCCTACGAATACGTGCTGTGATTCTCTTCCATTTTACAGATGGAGACACTAAGGCTCAGTAACCTGCCCAAGGTTTTACAGCTGGTATGTTGTGAGGCTGCCACTTTAACTTAGGACTGCGTATATCTTGGTTCCTAGAAGCCATCGGTATCTCCCATTGCCTGAATAATTCCCCACATTTATTTTTACTATTCCTCTTCCATTCTTATTCCACAGCCAAGAAGGGGTGAGTTTCAACCTAACTTGTTTATTAAATTCAACAATAATATACAAAATGCTTTCTCAGTATTCCTGGCATTGGTTTGATTGCAATATAGCAAGAAGACAAATAGTACATTTAAAAGTTTCATCCACTTTTCCTTCTTTGAAAAGAATATTGGACTATTGGGGTCAGCTTATAGGTGGTAAGTTTTTTCTGATAGATCCATGCTGTAGGGAAGTAATACCTATCAGTAGCCAAGAGGAAAGGCACACATCTACAGAAACATATTCTTTGCTATGGTATCCATGAGTCATAACTAAAAATGTCAGCTACCCAAGATACTAGCCTGCTTGGATTTCTGATCCTGTCTTCTGACACCCTTAGCCCAGCTTCCTTAGGAAGTAGGCTAGATCTAGGCCTCTCTTTATGTGAGTAGAATTGGTCTTTAACCATTCCCATTTTAGCTTTGGTCACGACCACACCCATCATCCCTACTGCACTGAATTTCTACCACATGTGCTTTGAGGCTGCCCCATCTTTGCATTTATACATTCATGCAACAACATTTATTATGTTTCCATTATGTGTCAGATTAATGATGGTGATCCCTACTCTCAAGTAGTAACAATAAATGAATGCAAAAGTAAAAATCCCTAAATATTACAATAGAAAGGATTCGGGCAATTATAAGGTGAGTACAAAGACACATTCACATTTAGGTTTACTTGACTAAACAGTACTCCTTCTAGGAGTGTTTGCTGTTCACAAGAAGACTGAAAAAAAAGAAGGCCATCTTTAAACTAAGGGGAAGAATTATTCATAGCACAGTGACTCGGGTATCATTGAATTGTGGACATGATTTGGAAGATACCCAGGTATTTGCAACCTTCCCAGGAACAGACAGCACTGACAAGGTAAAAGACTACCTTCTTTTGCAATAAAGTCTAGCCCTAACAATTTTAAATATTTTCATTCTATCTCTCTCTATGAGCCTGAGAAAAATATTCAATATCTAATGGAGGAATGAGAGAGGCACTTTTTCCCTGGGTCAAAAGAAAAGGTCTCTTGTGCCCCCAAAGGCTCTGAGCACCAGTCCCCCTGTGGTTCTACCCCCTATCCTGGCCCCTCTCAAACCCTGTTCTCCCTGGCATGATGGCCTCTTTCCTGGACTCTACTTCCAGGCCCAGGTGCTTGTTCTTTGGCCATCAGAAATGAGTTAAGCCCAAAAGAGCTACTTCAATAATTGGCCTGAGCAGCACACCACCTGTGGCCTGTGTCGATTTTGCTCTCCATCTTGCACCCATCCTCTACTTTTCAGGCTTCTCATTTTGGAAGTGATTTCTGAGCCACCCCTTCGTGTGCTGTGAGGCCTAGGAGTTGGAGGGGCGGAGAAGCACCAGCAGCCAGCCAACCCCTATTCCATATCCATATGCCGCCAGCCTGCCTTCCCTCCCTTCCCTGCCTCGGAGTCTCCAGCTGGGCTCCTGTTCAGTCCATGCTGAACTCCCCTGCCAGCCCCACTTCCCTCCCCCACCCAATACTTCATCCTTCCACGTTTATGAGCATTTTCGTCTGAAAGGGATTTTTTTTCAAATCTCCTGAGTTGGAAACATTGCCAATTGTAACTATAGTGATGCATCAATCACGTCGCAATAATTGCACAGCACAGGGTTTCCTGTTAGGGCTGAGCTACCTGCCAGAAAATGGCAGCAATCAGGCTATTGGCAGCAGACAATCAGGCATCATTTGTAAGTCTTTATGGCTGCATGTTTCCCGGTCCAGGAATTGGATGCTAATCAATCAGTTGTCATGGCAACCCAGCATCACACAGCTATCAATACCAGGAAAAAAAGAATGGGAGAAATTATAAAGGTAGTGAGTGCCACAGTCCCTTGAAAGGTGAGTCAGGTGACCCCACTAGGTGCCAACCTATGAAAAGCAGAACCAAGAAAGAGCCAGAGATCCCAAGGGTGAAACCTTGTAGCTGGTCCAGGTAAGAGCTGTTGTGTTGGCCACAAGGGTAATATTTGCAGGTGGGTGATTTGGGGGTCATCTCACCGTCCTTGGATACCAGCTGTGCTCCTAGGGCCAGGCAATATACAGGCAGTTTGAGGAGGAAAAGTCAAGTGAGGGAGAAGAAAGAGAGATTGATTAATTATCCAATCAGCCAGCAAATGTTTACGGAGAGCCCACTGGGTGTGAGGAGCTTCGTGAGGCAAATTCTTACCATCTGATCTGGACACTCAACATATAGACAACGAAAGCCAAGCTGGACCTTCAGCCCCAGTTGATGCACCATATGAACAGTTCAGCCTTGAAGTGAACCTGCACAGAAGGTCAGAAAACAGGAGCCACCAGTGTAACCAGCATGGTGCAGGGAATATTTCCAACCCATGTGCCGGGCTAGACATGCTTATTGCCCTGTTTTAATAAATTCAAACAACATGGGAGGTATATTTTATTTCTATGTTACAGCTGAGGAAACTTCAACATAGAATGATTGCCTAAGCTGCCCAGTGTCACACAGCCCAGAAGGGCTATGAGCAGGGTTCGGGCCCAGTGCCATGAGGAAGGTTGTGGCTCAGCGTGACCCTAGGGAAGTCATTTCTTCTGGCCTCAATTTTCTTTTCTGTAAAATAGGGATAAGAACTCTTTTGAAGAGTGGCAATGTTTAAACAAAACAATGTCAGCTGGGCACGATGGCTCATGCCTGTAATCCCAGCACTTTGGGAGGCCAGGGCAGGAGGATTGCTTGAGCTCAGGAGTTTGAGATCAGCCTAAGCAACATAGTGAGACCCCGTTTCTATGAAAAAATAAAATAAAAGATTTTTACAAAATAAAAGTGTCCACAAATTCTCCAAGGAAAGTTCCTGGCACAGAGTGGCTTCTTCCTTTTTTTTTTTTTTTGAGACAGAGTCTCATTCTGTCACCCAGGCAGGAGTGCAGTGGCATGATTTTGGCTCATTGCAACCTCCACATCCCGGGTTCAAGCGATTCTCCTGCCTCAGCCTCCTGGGTAGCTGGGATTACAGGCATGCACCACCACACCCAGCTAATTTTTATATTTTTAGTAGAGACTGGGTTTCACAATATTGGTCAGGCTAGTCATGAACTCCTGACTTCATGATCCACCCCCCTTGGCCTCCTAAAGTGCTGGGGTTACAGGCGTGAGCCATCGTGCCTGGCATCTTTCTTTCGTCAACTCTGCCAGGATACCCTGGATCTAGTCTGCACAAACGGTCCTCTTGACTGGGGTTAATAGTTCCTTCTGAAAAGCTTTCTAAGCTTTCCAAATAGCTCACCAGAACAAGCTGAGGATTTGCCAGTTCCTACATCCTCAGTCTCTGGCTCCATATTCCTTCCATATCTCAACCATTTGGGTAGACTTGAATGAGAATGGCAAATTGTTCCTCCCCAACATAACCTGCCCAGTCCCAGCATCATGCCCATTTTCTCTCCGTCAGGGCAATAGCATCATGATGTTCCTCAGGCAATTACTGCCAAGACACTGTGGCATTATAAAAATGACACTGGAAGCACGGTGCATATGAATCTAGTGACAAGCCGATTAATTTACCAAACTGTTCTTATTAAAGTAATTGCATACTTCAAGCCAGTTTTCAAACTTAGGTCACAGGGGGCTTGTTTTATGACACACAGCTTTCTTGCCAAACTCTTTGAATGTGGGTGCAACATTTCATAGCCTGGGAAGGGGCTGCCATATGCAGAAGGTTGTTCTTCCTTTAGTAGAAAAAGGATGGGCCTTGGGTTCTATTCCTATTTCTGCCACTAACTGTTGGTTCTATCATCTTGTACAAGTAATTCCCTCTCTTTGAGCTCTTCATCTGTAGGGTGAAACAGCATTTTTAAGACCACTTTCTCAACACATTAGTATGTATTCATAATAGAACATTAGCATCCATATATTTTCAGCTATAAATAGGTGACAAGGGGATGTATTCAGCAGTGAAATAGTCAAAAGCAAGTTGGAAAAGCATCGGTTGAAGCCATGTTTTTCAGGTTGCCTTACTGGATGAATTCTGGGAAACTTTAATAGGCCATTGGAAGGGGGAATCTAAAATGCAGTGGTTTCCATGTTTGCTTGACCTCTGAATCTCTTTTGTTGTCACCAAGTGTCTCTAAAGGTTTGTGTTCCAAGGGTCAAACTTTAGAAACTACTGAATTAAAAGCTTTCTGAAGAAGCGCTGTTTGCAGCAGCAACCAGCTAGAAATAATCTGGGTGTCCATTGCTTGTTGAAATCAAAATCCTCTCCCCTCCAGGAACACCAGATGGCCTTATAAAGAACAGAGCAGATCTAATGTAGGAGGCAGGGACTTGACTCTTGAGGCAGAGCTCGAACTTGGGGCCAGATTGAAGACTAGCTAAAACAAGGAAATGGGAAAAGGACCTTTCCATAAGACACACCCACCAGTGCCATGTCAGTTCGCCATCGCCATGGCAAGACCTAGAAGCTCATTCCCCTTTTCATGGCAACAACCTGGAAATGATGCCCTTTTTCTTAAAAATTCTGAATAATCCACCCCTTAATTTGCATGTGATTAAAAGTGGGTATTAGTATGACTGCAGAACTGACCCTGAGCTACTACTGTGGACACACTGCCAATGGGGTAGCCTTGCTCCACAAAGAGCAGTATATCTGCTTCTACTGTACATTGCCACTTCAATAAAAGTTACTGTCTAACACCACTGGCTTTTCCAGGGTGAAGCCAAAATCCCTCCTGGGCTAAGCCCCAGTTTTGAGGCTCACCTGCCCTGCAACAGATCCATAAATGCTAGTGTGGAAAATCTCAAACCCGTATCATTAAACACAAAAAACAAGATGCAAGTTTTAGGCTGGGTGTAGTGACTCACACCTGCAATTGCAGCACTTTGGGAGGCTGAGGCAGGAGAATCACAAGGTCAGGAGTTCGAGACAAGCCTGGCCAACATGGTGAAACACTATGTCTACTAAAAATTAAAAAACAAAAAAGCTGTGGTGGGTGCCTGTAATCCCAGCTATTTGGGAGGCTGAGGCAGGAGAATTGCTTGAACCCAGGAGGTAGAGGCCGCAGTGAGCCAAGATTGCACCACTGCCCAGCCCAGGAGACAGCCCAAGACTCTTCTTTTAAAAAAAAAAAAAGAAGAAGAAGAAGAAGGAGAAAGAAAGAAAAATAAAAGATGCAAATTTTATAAAATGTTCACATCTGTGTATGTGTGTGTGCTTAAGTGCAGGTGGAAGTGAATTGATACAAGGAACATATGAATGCATGATTTTGCAAAGAAATTGCACAGGAGATACATAAGAAACTCATTACAGGGAATTTCTTAGGAAGGGGCACTGAAAATGAGGTTAAAGGACATTTTTGTTTTTCATTTTATACCACTCAATACTGTTGGAATTTATTTTTACCAGGTCATGTACTGGTTTTATAATTTAAAAAGAAAAGTTGAATTTTTTAAAGCTCTCTAGACATGCTTTTAGCTCAAGTTCTATAATTTGATGGTTTCTTGAACCCCAAATTAAGGCAAAATTAAGCCTATTTTCTTGCTTTAAAACATGGCCGAAGCTTCACACCCTTAGGTCTCTCAGAGTACTGACTCATGTATTTTTCCAGCAAGCCACCACATGCAGAGTTTGATGAATAAGCACCCTGAGGAGGAAAGGGCTCATCTCCCTGGGGACCCACACTTACGGGCTGGAGCTGTGTCTCAGAAAGGCCATAGAATCCAGCCACAAGAATGAAGATGAAACTTTGAGTCTCACTGTAGGCACACATTAACAGGCAAACCACGACTAAGCACAGAATCTCAGAATCCAAAAACATCTGAGCTGGAAAGAACCTGAGAGTTTAGCTAATCCACCTCTGCCTCATTCTACAGGGGAGAAATAGGAGACTGAGACCCAGCGGGTAGAAATGGAAGACCAAACAACCAATCCCAAATCTGGGACTCTTAATTTTGGATCTAGGAGTATTTCGACCATGCAGTTCTGTCTTTTTAAAACAGTGGGGGTTACCTCCTTTTACCAGCCACCTGTAGAGATAAAATGACATCCCTAGCTCCAAGAACAGCCAAAGCGAGACACAGTGAGCTGAGGAAACAAAGCGTAACCAGGAGAAGAGATACCCAAAGATGGGGAGAAAAGCCAACCTGTTTTTCTGTTTTTGTTTTTTTGTAGAGATGGGATCTCACTGAGTCTCCTGGGCTGGAGTGCAGTGATGCTGTCATAGCTCACTGCAGCCTCAACCTCCTAGCCTGGGATCAAGTGATCGTCCTGCCTCAGCCTCCCAAGTTAACCAGGACTACAGGTATACACCATCATGAACGGCTAATTTAAAAGAAAAAATTTTTATAGAGATGAGATCTTGCTTAATTGCCCAGGCTGATTTTGAACGCCTGGTGATCCTCTTGCCTGGACCATCCCAAAGTGCTAGGATTACAGGCTTGAGCCACCACACTTGGAGAAGAAGGCCAATCTGTTTAGCTAATTTAACTAATGCTTAAATTGATAAAAAATCTTAGGGAGATGGTACCAAAAGTGAGTACATGGATACAAATCAAAGAGCAAGATAAATTTCAACCAACTGATAAAAGAAATTGGTGAGCACTGTTTTGCTGGTTGCCTTTGGTACCTACTCCACATAACTGGAAGGAACCCCCTTCCCAGCTGGTACCCAGGTTATAAACGTAATTGTAATTGGGAAGTGCAAGGATCAATCACATAGATGAAGAACAAGCTTTTCCACATAAGTAAATGGCCCAAAGGATGCAAGCTCTTTTCTCAATGGTAGAACTTGTATGTATTTTCACAATTTTTACGGAAGTCTTTATTAAAAGCACTATATGCTTCCCCACCTTATTAAACAAAATGTGCTGCACGCAAGTTAACATTTTTCCTCAGGTTTTTGTTTGTTTGTTTGCTTGTTTGCACATTGAGAAAATAAGTTGTCTTCCTGAGTTTTTGTACAGAGAAACCCTTGAAACCGTTGAGACCTAAGGAACTCCTGCTCCTTTGTTTTCTGTTTCTTACATCTGTGTATGAGTTTTACAAAGCGCTGCTAACGTCTAAAAGAATCCATGATTCTTTTTTTTACACAAGTAGTTGTTTTTGCCACAAGTAAGTTTGTTTGTTTGTTTTGTATCAAACAAGTAAAAGAACAAGTAGGGAAAATGAGAAAATAGCACCCTGGCACTTGTTTTTTATTTGATAGGAGCCCAGAAGTATTGGGGGGGTTGTTATGATTGCCACTTTACAAATGGAAAAACTGAGTCCCAGAGAGGTTTAATGGACTGTCCAAGGCCTCCAAGGGAGTGAGGGGAAGAATAAGAGCATAAGCCTGGATGCCCTGATTCCTAGGGCCTCGTACCCTCTACCAGCAGTGTGAGCCCCTAGCAAGTGCTGCCTCCCCTGAATGCCAAGCTCAGTGTGTCCTTCACCAAGAGTCAGTCTCTCTCTCCCATCTTCGCCCCTTGGTCATTATACCTGTTCCTAGCAACCTCTGCTCCCTTCTTGTTTGTTTGTTTGGTTGGTTGGTTGGTTTTGTTTTGTTTTTCAGACAGGGACTCACTCCATCGCCCAGGCTGGAGTGCAGCAGCCTGATCACAACTCACTGCAACCTTGACCTTCCTAGCTCAGGTGTCCTTCCACCTCAGCCTCCCAGGGAGCTGGGACCACAGGCATGAACCATCACACCTGGCCAATTTTTGTATTTTTTGTAGAGAAAGGGTTTCATCATATTGCCCTGGCTGGTCTGGGACTCCTGGGCTCAAGTGATCCACCCACCTCAGCCTCCCCAAGTGCTGGGATTACAGGTGTGAGCCACTGCACCGGAGCTCTGCTCTCTTCTAATCTGCTGTTTTCTGCTGTTTTTATGATCATGGTCTAGAAGGCAAAACATCAGCTCTGTCTGAAGCAGGCTACAGAAGAGGAGGTAAGTGTCCCTCAGATGAAGCATGAGAACCTCAGCCCATGGTCACCTGATGTTACTCCCTGCTCAGAAGCCACTTCCCTTCCTTTCTTATTCCTACTCATCCCAAGCAGTTGATGTACATACAGTCTGCACATCTGCAGCTAGAGTATACACAAACAAGCCCAGCTGAGAGTGTCTTCCTGATATGAAGATCTTGGCTACTGTAAGAGAGTAAAGAACGAAAGAAGTGAAACAAGAAGATAAGATTGGGAGGCACTTTAGTTTCCAAGATCAAGCCCAAAGAGCAGTGATGAAGGCATGGGCAGGCAGTATGGAGGGGTGCATTGAACTCTGGTGTTTCCCCTATATCTTCATCAGACCCCTAGGATACCCCTAGCCAATATGTAATGTGAGCACAAACAGGGGGCTTGCTATAAAACATGAGCTTCTAGAAGGCCTTTAGTTTGCCTTTCATAGTACTGCCACCCCTAAGCCTCTCCTACATAAAAATTCTGGATTCACCAGCATTGAGATTTACCAGTCAGTCACTGGCTTTTTAGCCATTCATGGATAGGGTCTTCCCCAATGACAAGTCAAGATACCATGACATGCTGGGCACAGTGTCTCACTACTATAATCCCAGGACTTTTGGAGGCTAACACTGGAGAATTGCTTGAGCTCAGGAGTTTAACACCAGCCTGGCCAACATAGTAAACCTCGTCTTTACTAAAATTAGCCAGATATGGTGGCTCAAGCCTGTAGTCCCAGCTACTTGGAGAGGACTGAGGCAGGAGGATGGCTTGAGCCCAGGAAGTCAACGCTACGGTGAGCCTGCACTCCCACCTGAGTGACAGGGTAAGACCCTGTCTCAAAAAAAATAAAAATAAAAATAATATATATATATACCATGACAGATCAAAGGATCAAAAATGTCCAGAGGCTTCCCAGTGCTGAAGAGAGATCATGTCCTATTTGACCCGCAGGCTACCAGCCTGCTGAGGCCAGGTCTCCAAGGCAATCACATCAGCACCTACAGAGGCCAATCCAATCCTTCATTGTGGCCCAAGTCACAGGCATCAGTCCACACCAGTATGAGCATGCAAACTCCCAGATGCCCTTCAGCTCAGGGCCCAGTGCCTGTGAGAACCAGAAGATCATGCTGCCTGGAGGTGGCTGTCTTCAGGCTGCAGCTCTCTGCTGCCATGCGACTATTCAGGAGGGCTAGGTAGCTAATAGGAGAATGCCTGTGTGCTGTTCAGTTAAAAAAATAAACAACCCATCAGGCTGGTAATAACCATCCCTGTGAAGAGATATGAGCGACACTAAAGCCATCATGCTAGGAAAAAGGAATGATTGCTATTATCTTCTCATGCTCTCCCCATTGGCGGGAACCTCAGATATGCATGGTCATTGATTCTGGGCTCAGCTGTAGCTGGTCGGGAAAAGAATGGAGCTGATGGAGATGGATGTATTTCAGTTCGGTCAAGCACTCTGGGTGCCCACAATGTGCCCAGCCCTGTGTCAGACACGCTTCAGAACTACCCAGGGAACTGTTATACAAAGACAGATCCTAGGGCTCCACTTCTACATCCCTGGAATCAGAAATCTGTGATTTTATTTTTTTCAACTCCCAGGTGATTCTATTGCAGCTTGTCCAGGGCCTGGCATTTAGAAACCACTGTAGTGGGGAATATAATAAAAGCATAAAATACAGTTTGTCCTTAAGGAGCTTACCATACAAGCAAAGAGATAAGACTCATTCAAATGAAGCAAATTTAATTATTTCCTCCTCTGTGTTCAAATAGTACTTTTATACTTATTTTTATTATAGCTTTTGTTACCTTGGGTTGGAAATGTTTATTAGTCTCTCTCCTTTACAAGCATTCTGTGAACTATTTGAAGGTAGGGGCTATGTTTATTCATCTTGGATACATTCAGTGACATGGTCTTTTAACCATTCATGCATTCTTTTATTTAAGCAAATATTGAGTCCAGCCAGGCACTGTTCTGGGCTCTGGCAGTGTGGCAGAAAGAAAAACTGACCAGTCTCCCGCTTTCCTGGAACTTACATCCTAGGGAAGGCAGGAGGATGGGGAGACATGAAATACATGAATAAGACAAGTGCCATAAAGAAAATAAAACAAAGTCATGAGAAAGAGATTGACAAGGAGCCAATATTTGACAGTATGGTCATAGGAGGCTTCTCTAAATTGGTGACCTTTGAGCTAAATCCCAAATGATTACACAGACTTTATGGCATAAACTGGAAAGAGAATCCCCAGCAGAGACAGCAAGTGCAAAGGCTCAAAGGTTGGAATCAACTTTGGTTCATGCTCCAGCAATGGAAAGAAGGCCAGGGAGGTGGAACTTGGTGATTGACAAGGAGAGAAGCAGGAGATGTGGCCAGAAAGGTGGACAGAGGCCAAGTGACATGCACCCTCATAAGCCATGGATAAGGATGATTCTATTTTATTTTCTAGTTCATTTTCTATTTGATTCCAAGTACAATCGGACAGATACCACTGGAGGATTTTAACCAAGGTAATTAACCAAAAGATCTGATTTCCTCCCTTCAAAAATCACTCTCTATGGAGAATGCATTGCATTGGGGCAATAGTGGAAGTGAGAAGGTGATTTCAAAATCTGGATTGGAGATAGTGGGCAAGGCAGAAGAAGTGGAGAAGAGGCCAGACACAGCACATATTTTGGAAGCATCTCACAGCCTGATTGACAGATTGGTCCTGGAGAGAGAGGAAGACATCAGGGATGACTCCTAGATTGATGAATAAGCCCAACGCCTGAAACATAATAATAAGCACTCAGTGAATGATTACTGAACAATTGGATAAATGAGTATAAAACAATTCAACATCAGCATCTTGAACATAATTACATTCCAACGTGTCTGGCACAAGCAAAAGTGCTCTGGGCCATCAAGAAAGATGTCAGTGTGGATTCAAATTGCCTTCAGGTGGTATTTGAATTCTGACTCAAAAGTTAAGCAGTACTAGGTCACAGAAGCAGACAGGAAGGGGCATTCTAAACCAGAACATGAAAATGAGCCTGGTAGGGTTTTGTGTGTGGTTTTTTTGTTTGTTTGCTTGCTTGCTTTGATCTTTTTCACGCTATGTTTTTTGTTTTTTGTTTTCAGGGATGGGAGCTTCAGGAGAAGGGTGAGACAACAGGGCTGGCAAAGCGGAGGATAGAGATGCACTTGGATGAATATGAAAACTGGAGAAGAATATGAAGCACCTTGAAAGCCAGGCAGCAGTTTGGATTCAAAAAGCAATAGACATCCATCACAGGCCCTTGTCTGGGGAAGCAGCACACCGTGGGTGATTTACGTTCTGAATTTGGAATGGTCTGGGGCTGGAGGTGGGAGCTGCAACACAGAGAGACAACAGATCAGATAGAATTACAGTCATCCAGGCACTAGGTTCATCCAGCTACCCTCCCTGAAAAAAACCTATGATGCCACAAGCCTGGGCTCCAACTAGGAAGAAAAACCACTGTGCCAGAGGCTCTCACAGCTGGCCAGGGGGGACAGGGCCAGAGGCCGGGTTGGGAGGCAGGATGTGGGAGGAAGCAAGCAGCTCTGAGTCAACTAAGCAGCCCTCACTGAGGCTTGGAGAGGACACCCAAGAGTCATCAGTTACAAGTGGCTGGGTACCCTGGGGCAATGTGTATATTTTCTGCTTTCTTCAAACAGATTCCAAATCTAAAATTCCTGGTCTTTCCCAAGGCATTTGCAGCTACATTGAGGGGATCACATCTAGGAGAGCATCCTCCCTGGCAATCAGGGACTTAAGACCAGCCGTAACCTAGCCCCAACCTTGCAGCCCTTGCAGACAGTGAGACAGGCACTTTGTGGAGGGTGGAAGCAGAGGCCCTTTTTCCCCTCATATTTGAGATGCTGTTAGAACCTGGCCCTTTCCCACATATACATATGGGAAAACATACATATTTGTGAGAGAGATATATATTTCACATATCCATGAGTTTCACGACCCTCATCTCCACCCCCAAGTCCCTAGCAGGTCAATAAATGACCATCTATCACTTGGAATCTGGAGGCAACAGAGAGAGGCAATGGATGATGGAGTCAGGGCTCCAGAATGAAAAGGTGTCAATGGAGTGACAGAGAATGGCAGCAGCAGCCTCTGCTGGAAACTCGCTGTCTTACAGCCGGAAGCTGCAGGCTGCTCCAGCCCTGGAAATGGGGATGCAGGCCCCACAACCAGGAGACAGCAATATACAAACTAAATCTGCAAGGAGGCTGTGGTGGTTCTAAATGGCAGCCATTCAGAACTCATCAGAAATGATTTACAGACAGGCAGCACCAGGGCCTCCTGGCTTGGTCAAGGAGCAGTGGGTCTTTCCTGAGATGACAGCTTCTTCCCCCCTAATTTTTATTCTGATGCATAACAAGAAGTATCAAGAGTGCAGTCCATTGACAAAAAAGAGACCCAGCATGTTCCTTCTCACTGCAAGCTCCTTCACTGTATCATCCTTCACCCCAAGAACACCACACGTGCACTTGCACAGACAGACACACTGGGCAGTCAGCAGATATTAACTGGGCATGTACTGTGCCTCTGGCATGATGCTAAGACCTAGGGACACACAGATGACTATGACAGGGTCCCTGACCTCCAGGGGAAAATCAAACCCTGTACAGTGAGCACCGTTATTACAGAGAGGAGTTGGGTCCATTAGAGAAGTTTTCCCAAGGCCAACATATTGGAGCTGTATCTTGAATGAGGATTTTTTTCCAATCAAATAGCAGCAATAAAAAAATTCCAGGAAGAAGAAATAGCATAGAAAGGGGCAGGACATCCTAAAAGGTACTAGGGAAAGATCCAGGATGCTCAGAAGTTCTGTATGACCAGCAGCAATGGCAAAGAAGATGAAAGTGGCCTGGTCAGTTGGGAAAACATTATAAAAGGTCTCTGCTAAGGAGGCTGAGTTGCAGAGAGAGGAAGAGATTCAATCAATAGTTCATTGGAAATAAATAGATGTTGATATCTGGTGACCGAGGACCCAGGAATGCCTAATCTTACCGAGCAAATCACTTTTCCTCTCCGTGGTGTCTTCAAGGGAGCATGCACACACCAGTGGCATGACTATTGGTTTGGCAAGCCCTATAGACTCCAAATCAGGAACATGTGGCTTAGAACTGAACACGTGGGACCTTTTGTTCTCTCTGCTCCCTAATCTAAATTAAGAGAAAGAAGGGCATCGTGTGACCATCAGGACCTATCTTTACACTGCCACCCTCCTGCTTCCATGGAAAGAGCTAGAGGCAGGAGGAAGAGGAGCACCAAACCCAGGTGCCATGTCTGTGGAAATTCAACATTGCAATGGTTTAAAACAGCACTCCAGTTTCTCCCTGTGACCTGTTTCAACCAGTGAAGTCTCTGAGAGAATTCTACATCTCAGCAGGGCTCTTTCTTCATCGTGGGAGCCTGGGCTATCTTTCACTTTTCCGAAGTTTCAAAAAGTGTATGTACAAGATGCTCAACAATATGACTGCACTCCCCCACAACCCAACACAGCTTCTAAATATGGAAGACAAAACTGGAGTATTAGCTTTTCCCAAACAAAAGCTAATTCCCACTTTGTCTAACAGTAGTGAAATACAGTCAAGTGGTAAGTATCTTGGGAAAGAGGAAAAGTGACTTGGGAGAAACTTGCTATTGAGCTGACCGGGCCACCATATGCAAATTTATAGAAACTCAAGGCTTTAATAGGGCTGCTGGGTCTAAGGCAGATGGCAGAAGAGGCCATCCAGAAGAGTGACCGTCAGCACAGTGACCCGACCCACTAGCATGTAGAGGTAGGGCGGTGGGGTGGCTGTGAATGAACGCTGGTATATTCAACTAGCAATTTCCAGGATCATCTCCAGGGGCCAAATGAGAACACTTCCCTTGAGCCTTTTAGTGCTGGAACATTGATTAAGCTTCACTTCTCCAATTGCAGTTCAAACATTTTTCTTCTATCACCAAGCTTCTCACTGAAGTAAGGCCTGACTTTCCCAAATAATGATGTAACAAATCAACAGCGCTTCTCCTGAAATCTCTCCCAATTCTGCCAGTGGTAAACAGCCTCTTCACACTTAGAACTTCTCTAATCCTTCTCTGTGCCTTTCTTGTAATTGCATGTATGTATAATTTCTCTCTTCTTAGAAGATTATAAACTCCTTGAAGACAGAAGCAAAGAGTAATTAAAATTAGGATTCTTTTTCTTCTTTATATGGGAAGAAGACACTCCACGAGCTCTGGTTTGAACTCCAGGGTTAGGGTCATAGCTCCCCCAACTCTCAGCATAACCCCAGCCAACCTTGGGGATGAGACACAAATGGCAGAGCCAGTCAGGGACACAGGCAAAGTAGGAAGTGGCTTGGGTGCTTTCTTTGGGGAAAGCAAGGAATTTTCCAGTTGTGCTTCCAAATCTTTCACCCTCAAAATACAGCACAATATTTGAAATTCCATCATCAATAATACATTCCTTTTAGTCTTTGAGATTTCTCTCTTGTATTAGTCCATTTTCACACTGCTATAAAGATCTTCCCTGAGACTGAGTAATTTTTAAAGGAAAGCAGTTTAATCGACTGACAGTTCCACATGGCTGGGAGGCCTCAGGAGACTTACAATCATGGCAGAAGGGTAAGCAGGCACCTTCGAATCACAAGGTGGCGGGAGAGAGAACAAAGGAGGAACTTCCAAACACATAAAACCATATCTCATGAGAACTCACTCACTATCATGAGAACAGCATTGGGAAAACTGCCCCCATGATCCAATCACCTCCCTCCCTTCACACGTGGGATTACAGGTCCCTCCTTCAACATGCAGGAATTACAATTCAAGATGAGATTTGGGTGGGGACACAGAACAAAACCATATCATCTCTTTTGCAGTTCCCTCTTGAATAAGCACCGAATACCCCATGAATATCTTAAGCTCTAGCCATGCAATGCCTTGGCAAGGGATTTCTCAGCCCCAGTGATAAGTAAAGTTTTACAGGATAATGAGACTGCCAGCCTGAAGGCAGGAATTTGAGCATGTAAAAATCCCTGAGGATAAGGTTTGTTGTTTGGTTTTAATCTACACTTACAACCTCAACACCTATTATGGCGCCTGGAACATAGAAGGTACTCAATAAATGTTTGTCAGAAAAAAAAATGAATGAATGAACGAATGAACAATGAAGGAAAAGTCCAGAAGACAGTGATATTACCCTGGAGAACGTCAGAAGGCCAGAAAAAATTTCCTAGGGTCAAAATTTGTTCCTTTTCTTTAAGAGACAAGGTCTTGCTCTGTTGCCTAGGCTAGAGTGCAGTGGTACAATCATAGTTCACTGCAGCCTCACACCCTGGGCTCAAGCAATCCTCTCACCTCGGTCTCCCAAGTAGCTTGCACTACAGGCATGCACCACACCTGTCTATTTGTTTTTATTTTTTTGTAGAGATGAGGGGTGGTTGGTCTCGCTTTGTTAACCAGGCTGGTCTTGAACTCCTGGCCTGATTCTACCTTGGCCTCCCAAAATGCTGGGATTACAGGTGTGAGCCACTGCACCCAGACCCTTATTATTCTTGTCTGACCTCCACAGTGTCTTTGACTACAAAACAAATACTCAGTAAATTTACCAGAACTGATATATCTGTAAACCAAAAAGTATCTGAAATAGGTCTCAATCAATTTAAAAATGTATTTTGCCATGGTTATGAATCATGACCGGTGACATGACTGGTGACACAGCCTCAGGAAGTTCTGAGAACATGTGTCCAAGGCAGTTGGGCTACAACTTGGTTTTATATACCCTAGGGAGACAAAAGACATCAATCAATACACTGGTTCTGTTGGGAAAGACAGGGCAACTCAAAGGATTGAAGAACTTACAGGTCATAGGTGGATTCAAAGATTTTCTGATTGGCAATTGGTTGAAAAGTTATTGTCTAAAGACCTCGAATCAATTGAAAGAAGTGTCTGGGTTAAGGTAAGAGGTTGTGGATACCAAGGTTCTTATTATGTAGATAAAGTCTCATAGGTGGCATCCTTCGAAGCAATAGAACGGCAAATATTTCCTTTTCACAGCTTTAAAAGGTGCTAAACACTCAGCCAATCTCTTCAGGATCAGAAAAAGACCTGGATAGGTAAGGGAATTCTCTTTATAATGTAAATTTTCCCCAGGAGAGACAGCTTTGCAGGGCCATTTCAAATTATGTCAAAAAAATACATTTTGGGGTAAATACTTTGGTTTCTTTCAGGGCCTTCTTATATAATAATATGATATTATACTAGAGTCAGGTTGGAATTTGGGATCTTGTTGCTACAAAGAGTCTGTTCCATCAGTATTAGGATCTCTGTTTTAATATTAATGCTGGTCAGTTTTATCTAAACTCCAAAAGGGAGGGGATATCATTAATGAAGCATGTCTGACCGCCAACGCTCCTGCTTCCCATCATGGCCTGAAGTAGTTTTTCAGGTTTATTGCGGTCCCCTTGGCTGAGAGGAGAGTCCATTCCATCAGTTCAATGGGCTTAGAATTTTATTTTTGACCCACATATCCTCGTTCTTAACAGTTTGCTGGATGACTCTGGCTTGGCCCAGGAATAGCCCTCTCTCACTGTGAAAAATCATTCTCACCACCAGGTGGCAATGCAGACCAAAGACCAGGGTTTTCTTGCACAAGCCTCTAATGCCTAACAGCAGGAGGCCCCCAAATGCCATTTGCACCCCCAAAGGCAGCAGTCTCTCTGCATATTTGTTAATATCAAAATTTCATTTAAGCATCTCTGCTTTTTGGACTTGCAGCTGAGGTAATAGTTAAAAAGTCATCCCAAAATCAATAAAAACAGTGGCCTATATTTGGGAAACAAATATGTATAACTTCTGCTGTTGGTACTGCATTCACTGTTAGGGAAATTCCCTGTTGTATTTCTCTAGGCAACTAAGGTATGATCCCTGAGGATCCTGAAGCATCCCACAGATGATTCATATTTCATTGATAATTAATATGCAGTGAGTGCTGCATAATACCTACGAAATGCACATTAGAATCTTTCCTCAGGAACAATCAGCACTAGGCTAAAATCTCGTATTTGGAATCCAAATGGTCAGGATCGTAGCTAACCCCTTCACTGTTCAGTTGTAAAAATAAAACAAAGCAAAACAAAAAAACAGGTCCATAGCGGAAAAGAGACATGCCCAAGCTAAGGAAGGAAGCAAAAAAAGAATATGTAATATCTGTTCATCCAGGCACTGTATCTCATTAGGCACATATGGAACTGAACTTATTTCATCTCCATCAAGCTATTATTAACACCCATTTCCTCACATGAGGAAGTAGACTTAGAGAGGAAATTACAACACTCTTTGCTTTATGTCACGAGTGCTTTTATTCAACACTGATTGAACTGTTATTTGGGGCCAGCCACTCTGCTGACCTATAGGGATATGGAGGCTGTAAGATCTCAGGTGAGTGGGGCAGAGGCACACAGACATTACCACAACTGAGTGTAGTGAGCATTATTCTATAGCCTCAGTTCTCCTTTAAGCCATAGCTTGATATTGTACTGCATTTTGCTGAAGACTAGTGGCTGGTACTCCAATAATGACTGGGTGACCAAGTGAATGGATGGAAGGAAGGAAGAGTGGGTGGGTGGGTGGGTGGATGGATGGATGATGGATGGATGGATGGACGGATGGTGGATGGATGGACAAATGAAAGGATCCATGAATAAATGAACAGATGAACAAATAAATGAATCCTGGCCACTATGGGTCAAAAAGAGAAAGAAATGAGACATTAAAAGACTTTATTCATTACTATATTCTTATTATCTGTGTGGATATTTGATCTGCTTAGCATGCTGTAAACCCCTTGATCTTTCCTGTGTTTTTCTACTGCTGGCACATTAGGTAGATTCCAGGTGTTCAGTAAAAGCTTGTGGAATGAGTAGTGTTTTTCCATGTTTGACTTCATTCTCTCATTTCTTTGACAAGTTTAGGGGGGTGGTGAGGTTCTTTGGCCTTTCATGCAAACAGGAAGACTAAGCCACAGAAAGGTGAAGTGTTTGGGGGTCTGAATTATCTAGAACTCTAGGATTCAGAGACCCCAGACCCTGGGTCAAATCAACAAGAGAGCCTGCAGCCTTTAAGAGAAGCAGCTGGAGGTCCCAGCCCTAAGGAGGGAGGAGGAGAGCCTCCCAGCTGTGTCTGGAGGAAATCCCCAGCCTCGAGCCTAGGAGCTAGAGGTGTCCGTGCCCCCAACTGTCAAACACGGGATTGCGGGAGCTGGGGCTGGCTGCTCTGGAAGAGAGAGGGGAGAAGGAGGCTGGAGTACTTTCAACAGGAGCTCGGAGTGGGCTGGTGGAACAGCAGGTGCGTCTCCAGCCCAGACAGCTCAGAGCACTCTGCCCTCCTCACTGTCCAGGCCTGCAGGGTTAATGAGGGGCTGCCTGAGACTCCAGGCCCAGAGTGGGGCCTGCAGAGGCCAGAGTGAAACCTGGGTGTCTGCAGTGCTGAATTTTATCCAGGTTTTGAAACAAATACGCTTAAATAGTTTGAGGAGGCCTCCCCTTCTCTGTGCCTCTGTTTTCTAATCATTGTGATGGCATTATGGAGAATTAGTGACTCACTGCATGAAAACACCTGACAGAGGCCAGGCACATAGTAGGTGCTCATTAAATATGTTCCCCTCCTTCCCTCTTCACCGTTTCCTGATGTGGCACCTTCGTTTTCTCATGAGTGAATTGGGAATGACAGTCCCCAGACCAGCTTTGTCTTAGGGATCTTTATACAAAAATAATAATAAAAGAGATGTAAAAGCGCTATAAAGTCTATAGGTAAAAATGTGAAAGCAAGGTCAAATGAACGCATGAGGCCCTCAGAATAGAACATGCCAGGGAAAGCAAATCTCTAAGCTAAAAATCTGGGGGAGAAAAATCTCCTTCAGTTTCACCCAACTTGGCCGGTCCACAGTGGCCTCTTCACTTGCTGTGGCCAAACCCTCTCACAATTCCCTCCAGGAGTTAGGAAGGTTGCTCTTCACTTGCTGTGGCCAAACCCTCTCACAATTCCCTCCAGGAGTTAGGAAGGTTGCTCCATCCTCCTCCTCCTCCTCCTCCTCCTCCTCCTCCTCCTCCTCCTCCTCCTCCTTCTCCT
>NW_022436961.1:22991491-23003464 GCF_009761245.1 Sapajus apella | reverse complement strand
CCCCCCCCCCATCTCCTCCTCCTGCCTCTCCGGTGCTCTCATTCCAGTGTTCACCAACACAGGCACTCTGCTGCCACCTGTCCTTGGGAGAGGACTGAGGTTGCTGTCACTGCCACTGGACAGGGCAGGAAGAACAAGCCCAGTGGCCCCCTAGTGTCCTGTAAACATGCCCAGAATAGAACCCGCTCAAATAGCAGCTGTTTCATCAAGCTATCCTAGGAAAGCTCACTTGACAGAGCCAACTCCTCCCTGTGGGTGGTGGGAAAGTGGAAAGAGGCTGGACTTGAAGGGGGGAAGGGGGCGCTGAGGCCAGGTCTACATGCCAATCTAGAAGGCTGTGTCACCTTGAATCACTTCCTCAATTCCCTAGACCACAATTTTTTTTCATGTTCAAGGTGATGCTTGGTTTTGAGTGTTAAATAAGGAAATATAAATATAGGGCACAGTACAATGTCTGGCCAGGAGCTGGCGCACAACACATGTAAGCTAAATAAAAGAGTGGATGAATGACCCTCAAATCCCAGGATCAGTCAAAATTCAGCTTGGGGCAAGCCAGAGGGTGCTCCAGTAAGCACCATTTTCAATTCACTAATCAGGGATTACTTGTCAACCCTCTACACAAAACCAAAAACAAAAACAGGGAAGAATCACTGAGGTACGAAACTTGGTTGAGGAAGGCAGAGGACAGGTGACTGTGGATAGGAAGAAGGAAGGAATAATCTAGAAGCTTTTGTTTGCCAAAACAAACAAAAAATATCACCCCTCTGCTCAATATCCTTCCATGACTCCCACTGATCAAGACCTGAATTCCTCCATCAGCATTTGAGATCCTCCCCTTAGCCTGAACTGATTTAACTTCCACACTTACTTATTTCCCTCCCGACATCTATCCCTCACCTTCTCTAGGCTAATCTTGCCTTCGTGTATGCTGGAAGGCGAACCTGAAAGTCTTTGCAGCTTCTCACCTGCACTCAGCCCACAGAGGTCACTTTTTTTTTTCCCCCAAACAGCACTTTGGGGCTGCACTCATTTTTTTGCCTCTTTTATACATTAACTTTTTCATGTCACTTTTCAAATGTCAAGCTGAGTCTGTTTAATTAGACTACAAATTCCACAGGGAAAAGATGACATGGCATGTATTAATATAAATATTTATATACAGATGCTCCTCGACTTATAATTTTAACTTAGGAGGGGTTTATGGGGACATAACCCCATCGTAAGTCGAAGAGCATACTGAATACCTATTACATTCACACCATTGTAAAGTCGACAAATTGTAAGTTGAACCACTGTAGTAGGGAATGGTCTGTATTCAAACATATAGATCGGCCAGGCATGTTGGCTCACACCTGTACTCCCAACACTTTGAGAGGCTGAGGCAGGAGGGTTACAGAAGTCCAAAAGTTTGAGACCAGCCCTGGGCAACATAGGGAGATTGTCTCTCCGCAAAAATAAAACAATTAGGGCATGGTGGCATGTGCCTGTGGTCTTAGCTACTTGGGAGACTGAAGTGGGAGGCTCACTTGAGTCCAGGATGTCAAGGCTGCAGTGAACTATGATTGCACCACTGCACTTTAGCCTGGGCAAGAGAGTGAGACCCTGTCTCAGAGAAAAAAAAAAAAAAAAAAGATCTATCCACCTATCTCTATCTATACATCCATGTCCAGATATATAAATATATAGAGAAAGACTGTATGTAGATATAAGTTATAGATAAAGAAATAGACAATGAACATGAGAATAATCCCTCCTGCCCCTGTGGACATGCCTTTGAACATGAGTCTATGGCTGCACCTATCAAATAATGGAGTCTACTTCCACTTTCCTTGAATCTTGGCTGGCCCTGGGACTTGTTTTCACAACCAGACATGACACCCAGAACGTGGCAGAGGTGGCACTGTGTGTCTTTCTAGTCCAAGTCTCAACAGGACTCGCAGCTTCCACTCTCCTTCTCCTAAATCAGAACTCTTCCGCTGCCGTGTGAGGAAGGCTGGGCTGGCCTTCTTGAGGATGGGAGATCGTGGTGCGAGAGAGGCATGGAAAACAGTCAACACCAACCACCAGATGCATCCAGGAGGCCACCTCAGACCAAGGGATCCAGCTGAGCCACGCCACGAATACACCCATGTTAGCCCATGTTAGTGACCTCTGGAGAAAGTATCCCCCATGGCACCATCTGCTCACCTTCTATTTCCTGCAGAGGTCTTTGTCCAAAGCTGAGCCTTGCCCAGAGTGAGAACCGCAGGCTTGTGAGAAAATAAAATGGCTGCTGTTTTAAGCTACCAAGCTTTGGGGGTGGTTGGTACAAAGAAAAGATTATCATATGTGTATAGGTATATTTGTGTGTTGTGTGTATGTGTATGTGCATATTTGAATATGTACATATTAGCATCAGGATTAATGAAGTGAACAATTGAATTAGTGAATGAGTTCAAAGCTTTAATATACTCGACTTTCAGATTTTTGCTTTCAAAGCCACTTGGCATAGAATTTGTTTAGTGGAATTGATTTTATTCTTTCTTTTCTTCCAACAAGAGAGAAAATTAAGCAGGGTCAGAAAGAAACTCACATAGTTCTTAGCAATGTCAAGGATGTAGAGGAAGGCCCACTCTGCTAGCTTTTCTTTGATGCACCAAAATAAAAGTAAATAATCAGAGTTGTTGACAAGGATGTCTTAACTTGACCACTTGCACTGGCTCGTGTCTGTAATCACACTACTTTGGGAGGCTGAGGCAAGAGGATCACTTGAGGCCAGAAGTTTGAGACCAGCCCTGGCAACATACTGAGACTACAAAAATATAAAAATTAGCTGGGCACAGGAATGCAAGCCTGTAGTCCCAACTACTTGGGAGGCTAAGGTGGGAGGAGCACTTGAGCCTGGGAGGCTGCAGCTGCAGTGAGCTGTGATCACAGCACTGCACTCCAGCCTGGGCAACAACAGAACGACACCCTATCTCAAAAATGTGTGTGTGTGTGTGTGTGTGTGTGTGTGTCTATGTGTCTGTGTGTCTGTGTCTGTGTGTGTGTGTGTGTGTGTGTGTGTGCGTGTGTATTAACTTTACGGATGGTAAGTCCCTCTGGGGCAGAAAATCAGACTCAGAGAAGGGAGATGAGACCACTAGATCATACCATAAGGCAAGAAAACCAGAGGCAGAAAGAGGCACCACAGCTGCATTTTGGAGACTGGCCTGGGACACCTGGGCCACACTGGGTCTCATGTGCCTGATGGGTCTCAAGTGAACTGGCTAGCACGTTTCAGCCAGAATTTGCAGGAGATGATGTTTTGTAAGATGATACTGAGTCAGCCTCAGAAACAGCTACGGAAAAAGATGACTTTTCACCTTGATGTGAGTCTGATTGGAAAGAGCAATGAGCAATCACATCTGCTCTCTCTAACCTCCATGTAAAGCTGAGATTGTGCCACTGCACTCCAACCTGAGCAACAGAGTGAGACTTCATCTCAAAAAAAAAAAAAAAAAAAAAAAAAAAAAAAAGAGAGATATAGAAAGGGCTATAGAAGCTTGGAGTTTTTATCCGAAGCCTCATAAGATACTACTCATTTCCAGTCTCTCCTCCCAAACTAAAAGCAGCCAGACGACCGCTACACATAAGGCATTTCGACAAGGGAACATAAGACATGCTCCTCACTGTAAAGAAGCTTAACCTCTAGTCACATAAATACACACCAAACTAACAGCACTGAGCTTTGTGGTACCAACTTAGCACAACAAGAATAAGAAAAGAAAGATCCCATTCAGGTGCAGTGGCTCACACCCACAATCCCAGCACTTTGGGAAGCCAAGGCAGGAGGATCACTTGAGGCCAGGAGTTCAGACCAGCCTGGCCAACATGGTGAAATCTCATCTTTAAAAATACATTTTACAATAGCTGGGTGTGGTGGTGTGCACCTGTAGTCCCAGCTACGCAGGAGGATCACTTGAGTCACAGAGTTAGAGGCAGTAGTGAGCTATGATCATGCCACTGCACTCCAGCCTAGGTGACAGAGTCAGATGTTGTCTCAAAAAAAAAGAAGGAAAGAAGGAAGGAAGGGAGGGAGACAGGGAGGGAGGGAGGGAGGGAGGGAAAGATCCTGAAGGAGAAAGAATATTTTACAAAACATAGGGAATTTGAGCTGGCTCTTGAAGGAAAATGTGTTTGGGCCAGAGAAGGAAAGGTGCTTCTGGCAGAGGGAACAGCATGAGCAAAGGCTGGGTGGGAGGGATGGGCGCCTTCTGCAAAGGGCAGTGAGGAGACAGACCTCTGTGGGGACTGGGAGACTAAGAATTGAATAGCCCCATAGTGAGCTGGAAAGCCAGAGGTCAGCAAAAGGGAGACATCTGCTACCTCAGCCCTATCCATCCCACTTTCCAGAAGACAGAGGCATGTCCCTCTACCCACGCAAGAGTGACGCATGCGCGCCCTACTCTGTGTTTGCTCTTGTCAGAAACCAGCCTGCGAGATGATTGTGGATTCCAGAGGAGGGTGGGGAGGGCCAGGATAGCAGATTGCAGAGGCTCTAATTACATATCTTTGAGGTGGAAATTTAGTAAAACCACAGACTTGGAACAACATAAAAGTGCATAAAACAGCCTCATCCGTTCATTATGCAAAGGAATTGCTCATTTATGGAGTTTGGATTACAGTAGAGAACTTATAAAGCAGAAAGATGGTGCTTTATAGCATCCATAAGCAGCAGCATGCTAGCTTCGCGGAGGCACACCTGTTGGATGCAGCCTAACCAAGGCACCTGGTGGCTCCCCGGTCCACCGAGGGGTGGCCCCAAAGTGCCACTACCACCCCTTCCTCCAGGAGTGATGAGAAAAGGCAAAGTTCAAGAGAAGCTTCCAGAGAGGACAACTGCCTGTCACAATTCTGGGATCATAGGGAAAGGGATCCATTTATTATGAGAAGAATTAATGTAAATGTTGAGGTCATATTGGGGGCAAAGGACTTAGAAAACTATAATAAGGTTGGGCATGGTGGTTCTTGCCAGTAATGCCAGCACTTTGGGAGGCTGAGATGAGGAGACTGCTTGAGGCCAAGAGTTCAAGACATGCCTGGGCAACATAGCAAGGCCCCATCTCTACAAAAAAATTAAAAATTAGTCAGGTATCATGATGTACACCTGTAGTCCCAGCCACTCAGGAGGCTGAGGCGGGAGGATAGCTTGAGCCAGGAGATTGAGGCTGCAGTGAACTCTAATTGTGACATGCACTCCACAGCCTGGGTAACAGGGAGACCCTAGAAAGAAAGCAAAAAAGAAAGAAAGAAAGAAGGAAGGAAGGAAGGAAGGAAGGAAGGAAGGAAGGAAGGAAGGAAGGAAGGAAGGAAGGAAGGAAAGAAAATTATAATTATCTGAGACTAGGATCCCCTATTGAAGGGGAAAAAAAGAAAAAACGACTGAATCTAATTTGCCTTAATTTTTACATTTTATTACCTACTTTTTCCTTTTGCTTCATAATAAAATTTCTTTAGAGATGATTAAGTCCCTAAAAGAGCATTTCCCAAAGTTTGTCCTTAAGAAACACTAGTTTACAAGGGAAAAAAATGTTCAGTGGTCAAATACATTGAGGAAATTTCAAATTAAATGTAGCCGTCTCAGAATTTATAGCAAACATCATTAAACTGATAAAGGCTCCGAGAGGTCTTGTAATAAAGAAACTTGAATTTGTTTAACTTGGTATTTCTAAAATTTAAGTAATAAAAAATTCTAGGGCTTTGTTTTTATTTGCAAAACATCTATTAATCATCCTGAGGAACAAGTGGTTTTCTAAAACAGGCTTTGGGAAATAATGATTTTTGTTAGGCTGTTTTGTCAGTTTCTGTCTTTGGAAGTTAATTTTGGAAACCCTCCAGTCATTCAAGACCTATTACTTGATCCTTTTGTTTTAGCTCAGCATGTGGAGTTCTGTCTCATATAATTCTGTCCTAATCGCTTATATAGGGTTGTATTATTTACTCTTAAGTAGATTTGATAACTAGGTTTCTAGGTGGAATCAGGGGACTCTTCAAACGCAGGCTTTCTGGGACTTGGAAAGTCATGCTCTGGTGCCCAGAGAGGGAAATGAATCAGGGTGCTCTGGTCAGTGGCACTCAGCCATACCTGGGTACCAGAGGGAAGATGCATGAGAGTGCCACGTTAAAAACAATGGTAGGGCTGGATGCAGTGGCTCACACATGTCATCCAGCACTTGGGGAGGCCAAGGTGGGTGGATCACGAGGTCAGGAGATCAAGACCATCCTGACTAACATGATGAAACCCAGTCTCTACTGAAAATACAAAAAATTAGCTAGGCGTGGTGGCACTTGCCTGCAATTCCAGCTACTGGGGAGGCTGAGGCAGGAAAATCGCTTGACCCGGGAGGCAGAGGTTGCAGTGAGCCGAGATTGCACCACTGCCCTCCAGCCTGGGCAACTGAGACTCAGTATCAACAACAACAACAAGAAAATAATAAACCTGAAGATAGCCCCAAAGCCCATCAACAGATAACAGTATAAACAAACTGTGGTATATCCATACAATGGAATGCCACTCCTAAACTAAAAAAGAATAAACTGTCAGTACAGATACCACTAGGAATAAATTTCAAAATGACTATGCTGAGTAAAATACTCCAGAAAACAACCACAAAAAAGAATACAGATAATATGATTCGTGTATATAAAACTCTAAGAAATGCAAACACGGCTGGGTACAGTGGCACTTTGGGAGGCCCAGGAGGGAGGATCAGTTGAGCTCAGGAGTTCGAGACCAGTCTAGGAAACATAATGAGACTTTATCTCCCCTCCAAAAAATTTTTTTTGGAGAGATGAGGTGGGCAAGTTCCTTCTTATTCTGACCTTTGATGATTCTTCGAATTTTTCTGTGCTGGTGAGAATGGCATGTGAGCCCTCTAAATGAATAGATACAAGTTTGAGGAAAGAGTAAAGATGGAGACAACAAAATGGAGAATTGGCTACATGTCTTGCTCTGTCACCCAGGCTGGAGTGAAGTGGCGCAATTTTGGCTCACTGAAACCTCCACCTCCCGGGTTCAAGATATTCTTCTGCCTCAGCCTCCCGCCTAGCTGGGATTACAGTTGTCTGCCACCATTCCAGGCTAATTTTAGTATTTTTTTAGTAGAGATTGGGTTTCATCATGTCGACCAAGCTGGTCTCAAACTCCCAGCCTTAAATGATAAATGATCCCCCTACCTTAATCTTCAAAAGTACTGGGATTACAGGTGTCAGCCACTGCACCCAGCCAAAAAAATTGTTTTAATTAGCCAGGGGTTACGGTGTGCACCTGTTGTTCCAGCTGCTTGAGGCTGAAATGAGTGGGTCGCTTGAGCCCAGAGGTGGAGGCTTCCATGAGCTGTGATCGTGCTACTGCACTCCAATCTCAGTGACAGAGCAAGACCTTGTCTCAAATAAAAAATAAAAGAGCAAACTAAAGTAATCTACAGTGACAGAAAGCACATCAGTAGTTGCCTGGGGATGGGAGTAAAGGGAGAGAAAGATTCTAAGGGGACACTAGGAAGTCTTTGGGGGTAGATAATGAAACTGCCTGGCATCTCACTTGTGGTGATGGTTTTATGGGTGTATACATGAGTCAAAACTCATTAGATGGTGCTTTAATGTTGTACCATCATTACATGGCACATTATGGGTGCCATTTATTGTCTATAAGCAATATCTTCAAAAATGCCAGAAATAAAATTGGAAAATTTTCTCTGAAAGAGAATGGTGAGAAATTGGGCCTGGCTTGCCTCTCATTCATGATTTCTAAATCATCAAGGTTTGTAAGCAGTTGAGTGAATGTGCTCAGCATCTTCTTGGGTTCCATTTCTAGGCACTGTCTTCTGTAACCTTTTATCGACCATGTAGGCAGAGATAACGATTCATCTTTGTTCTTTCATCAAAGGAAAGGACTTGAAAGAATTTCATCTGATTCCTAGAAATTGCAAGGATGCAGAAGAAGGAAGCTTTCCATTTTTCATCAGCTTTTTTTGGATCATAAAATTTTGCCAAAGCTTGTGTGGTCTAGGGGACTAACAAAGCTGGATCTCTCTGTCCAAACCTGGGCCATCCTCACTGGCCATATGTGCGTGACATGGTCATTTCGTCTCTCTATGTCTTTGGAGAATCAGACACTTCAGAGACATAAGAGATTTTTTTAAGACACTGGATCTATGTTGCCCACGATGCTCTCAAACTCCTGCCCTCAAACAATTCTCCTGCCTCAACCTCCTGAATAGCTGGGATTGCAGGTGTGAGCTACTGCACCTGCCTGTAAGAGATTTGAAGGATTAAAAGAACAGGTCTCTTTGAGGAAACTGAGGCAAGAAAAGAGTTTCTTCATTCCTAAAATGAAAAGGTGGGCAAGTTCCTTCTTATTCTGACCTTTTATAATTCTTCGAATTTTTCTATGCTGGTGAGAATGGCATGTGAGCCCTCTGAATGAATAGACACAAGCTTGAGGGAAGAGGAAAGGTGGAGACAACGAAAGAAGAACTGGCAACATTGAATGCCAAGAGCCTGGCTTTTCATCATTTCGGGTTTTTTTGAGACAGAGTCTTGCTCTGTCGCCCAGGCTGGAGTGAAACAGTCTTGCTCTGTCACCCAGGCTGGACTGCAGTAGCACAATCTCGGCTCACTGCAACCTCCCCACCTCCCAGGTTTAAACAATTCTCCCACCTCAGCCTCCTCGGTAGCTGTGACCACAAGAGTGCTCCACCACGCTCAGCTAATTTGTGTCAGTTTTGGTAGAGATGGCGTTTCACCATGTTGGCCAGGCTGGTCTGGAACTTTTGACCTCAGGTGATCCGCCCACCTTGGCTTCCCAAAGTCCTGGGATTACAGGCGTGAGCGACTGCTGCAGGCTGAGTCCAGTCTTTGGAGTTAGTCAGCTTCATCCCCGGCTGGATCTCTGGTAAGTCATCTGACTGAGCTAATTCCCAGCTCTGAGTCTCATCTGTAAACTGGAGTTCTTAGCAACTACCGTAGTTACTCTCAGGAGTAAAGTGTTTTTAATCTGTAAAAATTTCCAGCACAACAGTCAGCATACAGAAGGCATTGCCTTCTATAGCCTCTTCTAGACCACATACGCAGAAGCAACTATTCATCTTTGTTTATTTTCTCATCAAAGGAAAGGACTTGAAAGAATCTCATCTGAAATTCAAAACATAGTTCTTTCCTCATCTTCCAGAGACAAATGACTTATTAAACATTATGCCCTATAAATTCACTGACAAATTTAGGGCCAAAGAACCCCAAATCCTCAGACCTGATTCAATGGCAAAACCTAAGCCCTCTCCAAATCACAAGGCTTCAAGACCTTGACTGTTGCTTAACTGAGCCCCTTATCACCTCAGCCACTTATGACTGAGCCTCAGTGACCCACTGCCTCTGAGAGTGGCCCCGCAAAGGAAGCAGGCCCTTCTTTCTCCGCCCAGGCTCTCCATTCCCTCCCACCTTTCCAGACTCTAGGAAGTGCTGCTTCTGCCACTTCTTGCCCTCTGTTTCCACCACCCCACCTCATCTTCCACCTGACTTCCTTTCCTTCCTTTCCCTCTTTGGTTTTCAGGGGACAGGCCAGGTCTAAAGCACCTTCAGAGATCAAAGTGGTGAAAGTCGGTGGATAATGTCAAATGAGGAGACAGGGATTTCTGTGTCCCAGTAAGTTAAGAATAGCAGAGCTGGAAGCCTTCTTAGGGTCTATATTAGTTTCCTGTGCCTCCCAAAACAAAGTACTAAAAACTGGGTGACTTAAAATAACAAGAATTTATTATCTAACTGTTCTGGAGGCCAGAAGTCCAAAAATCCAGGTATCAGCAGGGACTTGCTCTATCCGAAGGCTCTAGGAAACGGTACCTTCTTGCCTCTTCCAGCTTCTGCTAGTTGGGAATCCTTGGTGTCCCTAGACTATAGACCCATCATTCCTGTCTCTGCCTCTGTCACCGTATGGCATTCTCCCTGGGTGTCTTTCTGTATCTGGATTTCCATGTGTCCTTTTCTTTTCAAGACATCAGTCATAGTAGATTATGACTCACTCCAATCCAACATGAACCTGGATTACCTCTGCAAATATTTCCAATAAGCACATTCTGAGGTTGTGGGTGGACATGCATTTTGCCGGGACACCCTTTAACCGTTTAACCCAGTGCAGACTCCTCCAAGCTTAATTCACCTGAGGACAGTAAGCCCTAAAGATTAAATGACTTGGCCGCGCGCTGTGCCTCATGCCTGTAATCCCAACACTTTGGGAGGCTGACGTGGGTGGATCACTTGAGGTCGGAAGTTTGAGACTAGCCTGACCAACATAGTGAAAACTCATCGCTACTAAAAATACAAAATTAGCTGGGCATGGTGTCATACACCTATAATCCCAGCTACTTGGGAGACTGGGGCAGGAGAATTGCTTGAACCCGGGAGGTGGAGGCTGCCGTGAACTGATATAGCACCAGTGCACTCCAGCCTGGGTGAGACTGAGTAAGGCTCCATCTTAAAAAGAAAAAAAAGATTAAGTGACTTGGCCTTCACATGACCAATGAATGGCAGAGCTAACACTAGAGTTCAGGCCTTTTGCTCCCATATCCAGGGTGATTTTTAGAGAGCCAATCTGTTTCTAAAGAGCACAAATTTGACAATAAGTTCAGGGTGGGGGGGCAATGCAGTGATTTTTGTTTTAGGAAGCTTCCTGTGCTGAACTAGGCTTATAATAGTACTAGCTACTGTTTACCATGCTTTAGACGTAATCTCTAAACTCCACAACAATGGTTACACCCAGAGAGCTTACTATGGGACAGCCATACCACCTAGCACTGAAATGTATACAGGATTCTCCCCTCATCTTCGGTTCCAATATTTTCTATTTCAGCTACTGCAGAAAACATTTTGTTTTCCATAGGTTCAATGTAGTAAATTGCTGTCTGAAAATATTAAGATATTTTGAGAGCATGAATACATTCACATAACTTTTATTTTTATTTTATATATTTTTATTCTTTTTTTTTTTGAGATGGAGTCTCACTCTGACACCCAGAGTGGAGTGCAGTGATACGATCTCAGCTCACTTTAACCTCCACCTCTGGGTTCAAGTGATTCTCCTGCCTCAGCCTCCCGAGTAGCTGGGTTTACAGGCACGTGTCACCACACCTGGCTAATTTTTTTTCTATTTTTAGTAGAGACGGGGTTTCACCATGTTGGTCACGCTGATCTCAAGCTCCTGACCTTGTGACCCGCCTGCCTCAGCCTCCCAAAGTGCTGGGATTACAGGCATGAGCCACTGTGCCAAGCTCACATAATTTTTATTACAATATATTAGTATTAATTTATTATTAGTTGTTGTTAATCTCTTACTGTGCCTAATTTATAAATTAAACTTCATTATAGCTACATATGCATAGAAAAAAACATAGTATATAGGGTTCTATACTATTCATGGTCTCAGGCATCCAAAGATAAGAGATGGCCTACTGTATTAACTTAGTCCTCCGAATAAGCCAAGGTTGGTCTGAACCCAAAGGGCATGCCCTTCCTCCAGCACCAACCTGCCTTAAATGAGAATTTAAGAGTGAAAATGGCACTTCAGGCAAACCCTCCTTGGCTCCCTCCAACTGCCTATGAATAATTTAAAGCTAGTAGAACTTTGAAAATATCCACCTAGGCCAGGAATGGAATAACCACAAAGGACAGTTGTCTATCCAGAAGCCACCTGGTAGCCAATTAGCTGGGAACCTCCCAAAGCCAAATCTTTAGATGTCCCTACAGATTGAGACAAGGCATGAGCCATTAAGCCCATTTCAGCTGATTGCTGTGGTTTCTGGCCAGGGATGGCCAACAGATGTGCACCAGCAGCCTCCACAGATCCATCTGCAGATGTTGGGCAAATCTCCCCAGCATAACATAGCTCTGAGACAAGGAGGGACCTGGGGTGGGGGGGGAGAGAGAGAGAGAGAGAGAGAGAGAGAGAGAGAGAGAGAGAGAGAG
>NW_022436961.1:22936944-22991391 GCF_009761245.1 Sapajus apella | reverse complement strand
AGAGAGAGAGAGAGAGAGAGAGAGAGAGAGAGAGAGAGAGAGCAGCTCAGGCTACTCGTGTGAACAGCTCAGATTTTTAAGGCCTGCTGGTTAGACCCTGGTGGTACTGGCTCACCACTCATTACATGCTGGGGAACTGGGCAGTAATTAAGAATTACCCAAAGACATCAATTAGTGCCAACGAGAGGGCTCAGTTGGACATGTTGACTCTCCAAGAGGGAATACAGAGGAGGGGAAGGCCATCTCTTACTGGGCATTCGCAGAGAAGAAATGCTTGGGGAGGCCATAGGGAACAAAAAAAGAGAAGTAGAATGTCCTTTGCCTCTGCCACTCCCTTTGTAATGATAGATCTTATCTGAGACAAGGCACATGTGAGCAATTTGGAATCTGGGCAGGATTTATTTTGAGGACACATGTTGTGTTTCTAGACAGATGTTTTTTAACAGGGTCTTGTTCTGTCCCCCAGGCTGGAGTGCAGCCGTGCCATCATAGCTCACTGCAGCCTGGGACTCCTGGACTCAAGCCATCCTCCTCTTTCAGACTCTCAAGTAGCTGGGACTTTAGGTATGTGCCACCACTAATTTTTTTAAACATTTTTTTTGTAGAGGCAGGATCTCACTATGTTGCCCATGCGGGTCTTGAACCCCTGGCATCAAGGGATCCTCCTGCCTCATTCTTCCCAAGTGCTGGGATTACAGGAGTGAGCCACCACACCCAGACTGGACCAGATTTTTAGAGGAGTCTGAACTCACTGCCACTCTGGGCTGCTTTGCTCATTAAGAGGATGGGTGTGCCCCTTTTCATTTGTAAGGATGTTGAGGAAGCAGCAAAGAGCACCAATTCAGAGCACTGAGACCTGTGGCCCCATGACAGTTCCATCATGGCCTTGCTGCATGACTTTGGATAAACCAACAACCCAGCAATGGGAAACTGGAAAAGTTATCACAAAACTCTAATAGTGAAGGGGCAGTCTTGGGCCATAAAGTTTTTTCGCAGATCTGATCAAAGCAATGAACCCAAGGACCCCCAGGAAATGCCCATAGAAGCAATAGTATTCGCAGATGACATCAGAAGCTTTTTGTGGCCCTCTACTAAGTCCATACACCCCAAGATTGAAAGCACCTGTGCATAGGAGCATGACAGCAGCTGCCTAGGGCTCAGCTAACACACCTTGAGAAAAAATATCTCAATGTCACCAAGGCCACTCTCAGCAGACTGAAAGTGAGAAGACGTATTATTTGTTATATCTGTCATCATCGTCATAAAAGTAATACTGCATATGGTGTAAATATTTTTCACGCAGTATTTGAGGGTAATCTGCTCCCACGTCGCCGGCAGCACTTTCCTGATCATGTTCTAAACTGTAGGTTGTTCTTCCATATGTTCCCTTCTACTTCCGTCTTTCAGAAATTCACCAGAATCTCTGGGCACAGAGGGCCACCCCTGCTGTTCTCAGCACAGTTATGAATTGATTTCCTTTTTATATCTTTGCTGTCATGTCAGTGGGATTCGGGAAGCAAGAGAGGGAAACATGCAAACTCGGGCTTGAGCCAGAAGTGGCTAATTTCTTTTAGATTATGTAAAGGACTTGTCTTCTCCAACCCTGAAAGCTGGGATGGGAGGCACTGCCTAGGCTTGCTTTTGTAGGGTCATGTCCAACCATCTACCTCATTGCCCATCAGCAGCTCCTGAGTGCCAGCATCCATGCAAGGCACAATCCCAGCCATGGTAGCCTGGGGAAGAAGCAGGAGCAGGATAGGTCTTAGTTGCTGTAGCTTCAGCAGGAAGATCATGACTGACAGGGTACCTTTCGCAGAAATCTACATGTCCCTCCTGTGGCCAGAGAACTGGTGCACTCACCTGAGAGGCTGTATTGTCTCTGTTCTTTGGATAGGCGTAAACACTTGTTTTATGTTCAGGTATATGGGTTTGTACCCAAGAGGCAACACAGCACAAAGGTCAAGAAAGTAGACTCCTGGACACTCAGCACCTGTGTGACTTTGAACAAATTCGCTAAGGTTTCTGTGCCTCAGTGTCACCAACTGTAAAACAGGCACAATAATACTCACTTTTGGTTGCATATGAAATGTGTAGAACAATGGCTAGTAAGCACAGTAAGTGCTCAATAAATGACAGTTATTTGAGAATGGGAATAACAGGGTGTTAGAGACTGAATGCTTGTGACCCCGTAGAATTCATATGTTGAAACTCTAACTCTCAATGTGATGGTATTTGGAGGTGGGACTTTGGGAGGTAATTAGGCTTAGATAAAGTCATGAGGGTGGGGCTGCCATAAGAGGATTAGTCCGTTTGTAAGAAGAGGAAGAGAGACCAAAGCTCATTTTCTCTCCATCATGCAAGGACACTGTAAGAAAGCAGCTATTGGTAAGCCAGGAAGAACCAAATCTGTGGGCACCTTGATCTTGGACTTCCCAGTCTTTAAAACTGTGAGTAATAAACATCTGTTGTTTATGCCACCTAATCTGTGGTATTTTGTTATAGCAGCCTACACTGACTGATACAAGGGGGGTATATTAGTCAGAGTTCTCCAGAGAAACAGAACCAATAGGATATGTGTATTATATGTTTAGAGAGAGAGAGACTCATTTTAAGGAATTGGCTCCCGCAATTGTATTGGCTAGAAAATCTGAATTTTGCAGAGCAGGCCGGCTGGCTGGAGACCCAGGGAAGAGTCAAGGCTGGAGGTCAAGTCCAAAAGCGGTCTTCAGAAGGAATTCCGTCTTGGGAAACCTCAGTCTGTTTTCTCTTAAGGCTTGCAACTGATTGGATGAGGCCCACCAACATATGGATAGTAATTTGTTTTACTCAAGTCTGCTGCTTTAAATGTTAACCTCATCTAAAAATTACGCTGACAGAAGCACCTAGTTTGTTGTTTCATCAATTAGCTAGGGACCATGGCATAGCTAAGTTGAGACCTAAGATCAGCCATCACAGGGTGAACGAAGGTTCACATGGCACATCAGGTACACCTCCATGGCAGGTTTAACCTTATTTTAACTTAATTACCTACTTTAAGGCCCAATCTCCAAATATGGTCACATTCTGAGGTACTAGGGATTTGAACATATAGATTTGGAAGAGACACAATTCAGCCTCAAACAGGAACCCATTGGTCTCAAGGGTCTTTCCATGGACTTCAAGTGCCACAAGGGCCAGCACTGTCTCTGGAACCAGGACTCCTGTGTCTAGCTCTGCCATGGGTAATTGCAGAGGCCTGTGTCATTAGCATGCACAGAACAGCGGGGATTGTCAAAGCCAGATGGCATACACCTGCTCTGATGGCAAGTGCAGACCTGGAGCCCTGTGTCCTGGATGGCATCCGGCAGGCTTCCCTGCAGGCCCCTGTCATCTGAATCATTATGCTTTCCACTTAAAGCTTTGCCTGCACTTTCTCCTTTGGTTCTCATGGCCACCCTTGGAGAAGGCTGGATAAGGATCACCGCATTTCACAGAGGCCTGATGAAAGCTAAAGGTGACGCAACGATTAAGGACAGAGTCTGGACTAGAGCTTAGCTTTTTTGGTCCCTGCTTCAGGACGCTTTACCACTACACCAAGCTTTCCTCAAAGCCACACACTGGATCAGCCTATAATGTCTCCTTTGGCAAGGGGAACAAAGGAATGAAGAAGAAGTAGGATGTTATGATCTCAAGCAAGTCAGCTCAGCCATGAGAGCCTCAGTTTGTTGATATGCAAAATGGCACAAGAAAGCCATAGGTTTCTAAATGATGGAAAAAACCTCATGTCTTCCTTCCTAATATATCCTTGACCCAGTCTGTCATGTATTAAGCATTCAGCAAATGCTCGTTGAACTGAATGGGTAATAGAGGGCTACATTAGTCTGCTTGGGATGCCATAAGAAAGCATTAGACTGGGTGCCTTCAACAACAGAAATGGATACCCTGGCAATGCTGGAGGCTGGAAGTCCAAGATTGAGGTGTCAGCAGGGTTGGTTTCTTCTGAGGTCTCTCACTCCTTGGCTTGCAGAGAACCTTCTTCTCCCTTTGCCTTCCCACAATCTTCCCTCTGGTGTGTATCCTTACCTTAATCTCCCCTTCTTAGAAGGGCACTAGGCATCTTGGATTAGGGCCTGCCATGCTGACATCATTTTAACTTAATTACCTACTTAACTAATTGGCCCAATCTCCAAATACAGTCACATTCTGAGGTACCAGGGATTAGAACGTATACATTTGAAATGGACACAGTTCATCCCCAAACAGGGACCCACTGGTCTCAAGGGTCTTTCCAGCTCTGACATTTGATTTGGAACTTTTGCTAGGCCTTTCTCCCTGCAATGAACAGTTTCTGGTGAGAATGAACTGATTAGAGCACTGCAGATAGAGACTGGTGTCAGTCTCCAGACATGGCTAGATTGGGCCTGGGTGGTGTGATTGGGTAGGGCATCCATGCAGTGGAGCAATCTTCAGTGATAGGTTTGAATTTGTGTACCCACTCAAATCTCATGTCAAATTGTAATCCCCAATGTTGGAGCAGGGGTCTGGTGGGAGGTGACCAGGTCATGAGGATAGATTTCTCCCTTGCTGCTCTTGTGATAGTGAGTTCTCATGAGATCAGGTTGTTTAAAAGTGTGTAGCACCGCCCCCTTGTCCCTGTTCCTCCTTCTCTGGCCATATAAGACGTGCCTGCTTCACCTTCACTTTCCATCATGATTGTAAGTTTCCTGAGGCCTTCCCAGCCATCTGGACCTGTGAGTCAATTAAAACTCTTTTCTTTATAAATTACCCGGTCCCAGGTAGTTCTTTATACCAATGCAAGAGCAGATTAATGCACTCAGCAAACACAAGGAGTGAACTACGCATGCATACCACAGTTTGGATGGATCTCAAAGACATGTGCTGTTCTTGGCCAGCAGCAATCACAATAAGGATGATACACAGACACAAATTTAACTTCTTAGCAACTAAATGGATACGTTGTTTGCTTCTGCTTTTTATTATAAATAGAAAATTGTTCTAAACCTAAAATATTTGAATTGTCCAAGTAATGAGTGAGGGAAGCTGACCAAAAAAAACACCCTGCATATCCTATGATTCTATTTCTTTTTTTGTTTTGCTTTTTTGTTTGTTTGTTTGTTTTTAGAGATAGGGTCTTACTCTGTCATCCAGGCTGGAGTGCACTGGCACAATCATGGCTCACTGCAGCCTTAAACTCCTAGGCTCAAGAAATCCTCCTGCCTCAGCCTCCCAACTAGCTAGGCCTATAAGTGTGCACCACCATGCCCAGCTAATTTTTTATTTATTTTTTGTAGATATTAGGTCTCTCTATGTTGCCCAGGCTAGTCTTGAACTCCTGGCCTCAAGGAAACCTCCCACCTTGGCCTCCCAAAGTGCTAGGATTACAGGCACTAATCACTATGCCAGGCATGTATGATTTCATATATGTACATCCCAGAAACTGCCAACCCACCTAGTGGGACGGAAAGCAGGTGGTCACCTGGAACGGAGGATGTAGGAGGGATGGGCATGGGGTCATTAAATTGTATGAGGAAGCTCCGATGATGATGGACATGGTCACAGTTATGATGGTGGTGATGGTTTCACAGGTGTATGTATGTGTCAAAACGTATGGAAGAATACCCTTTAAACGTTAATTACACCAAATAAGCAGACACTTTTCAGAAGAAGACATTTATGCGACCAACAAACATATGAAAAGAAACTCATCATCACTGGTCATTAGAGAAATGCAAATCAAAACCACAATGAGATACCATCTCATGCCAGTTAGAATGGCAATCACTAAAAAGTCAGGAAACAACAGATGCTGGAGAGGATGCCAAGAAACAGGAACACTTTTACACTGTCGGTGGGAGTGTAAATTAGTTCAACCATTGTGGAAGACAGTGTGGCAATTCCTCAAGAATCTAGAAATACCATGTGACACAGCAATCCCATTCCTGGATATAGACCCAAAGGATTATAAATCATTCTACTATAAAGACATATGTATGTCTATTGCAGCACTATTCACAATAGGAAAGACTTGGAACCAACCTAAATGCCCATCAGTGACAGACTGAATAAAGAAAATGTGGCACATATACATCACGGAATACTATGCAACCATAAAAAAGGACATGGATGAAGCTGGAAACCATTATTCTCAGCAAACTAACACAGAAACAGAAACCAAACACTGCATGGTCTCATTCAAAAGTGGCTGTTGAACAATGAGAACATATGGGCACAGGGAGGGAAACATCACACACTGGGGCCCGTCAGGGGGTAGAAGGCAAGGGAAGGGGTAGCAATAGGAGAAATACCTATGTAGATGACGGGATGATAGGTGCAGCAAACCACCCTGGCACATGTATACCTATGTAACAAACCTGCATGTTCTGCACATGTATCCTAGAACTTAATAAAAAAAAAAATGAGGCCATGCATGGTGGCTCATGCCTTTAATCCCAGCACTTTGAGAGGCCGAGGCAGGTGGGTCCTCTGAGGTCAGGAGTTTGAGACCAGGCTGGACAACATAGTGAAACTCCATCTCTACTAAAAGTACAAAAATTAGCCAGGTGTGGTGGCGTGCACCTGTAATCCTAGCCACTTGGGGTAAGAGAATCGCATGAATCTAGGAGACGGAGTGTGCAGTGAGCTGAGTCCATGCCATTGCACTCCAGCCTGGGTGACAGAGCAAGACTCTGTCTCAAAAAAAAAAAAAATCAGCACAAAAAAAAGAATGTCTGGAGGAAGGGGAATTGATTTATCAGGTGACAAATCTTACAACTCAAGGCCTTCTGAGATGAAGGCCAGGCAGATAAGAAACAATTTGTCAGTAGATCGCTGAGAGGTTCCTGAGACCCAGGAGGCACAGGTGACTGGGAAAGGCAGCAAACAGGCAGAGTGGATGAGGTCTACACACAGAGTACCTGCCACTCAGTTTCCTCCCTGCCCCATCCACAGGGGTGACTGCTCCTCCAAGATTGGACTAAGGACAAAATAACTCAGCCTAAAGTCCCTGGGGGCTGGACTCAGGTATCCGGACTGAGGAAATCCCTCTGATACCCACTGTTCTCTCCTCCACAACACTCAACCAGCTGAGTATGGCCCCTAAGCCAGCTCATCTGCTTCAAATACAGGCTCCAGCTATGATTAAGAGAAAGTGTCTTAACTTGCAGTCTCTGAGTCCTCCACAAAGCAGGCACAATCTTTGCAGCATGAATAGCTTCAGGCTACAAGACTTCGGTGACATCCACTTAGAGCACTGCCTGGCACCTTGGAAAGATCCAAGTCTTTGTGGCATGAATAGCTTCTGGCTACAGGACTTCGGTGATATCCACCTTGGAAGGATCTGTAGCTGCTGGCACTTCCGTCTTAAGAGATCTACACAGAGGAGACTTAACATTTGTTTTTCTTTTCAGTCCTGTTGAACTGCATGTTCTCTGGTAGATCTTCAGACCACGGGGTTTCCTTGTGGCTGTCTTCAGGATACTCTTAGCTTTTGAGTTTGAATCTATGTTCCATGCTGTCTCCTGAACTCCATGGAAAGAGCAGCCTCAAGGAACTGGCCACCAACCCCCAACTCCAGCACCATAACCCACTGAGGGTAGGATTCCCATCCCCAGGCCCCTGTGGAGAGGGCAGGGCAACTGGCTCTGCTGGGGGCACTTTTTATTTTCTTGTCATCGTCATATCCAATGTCCAATTGTATTCTGAGTACTTCACTTTCATGGAGTTTATTATTTAGTTTTAACCTGCAAGATTTGCAGGAAGATATTTGTTTTCATGAAACCCACTATCATCTGCAAATTAGAAACAGTTGCTGTCAAGTATGCAATCTGAATGTGTGTGCAGGATGTTACCTGTTACAGTCAACAGGGTGTGAGTGTTGGTTATGGGGGTTAGCGATTGCCTTTCACGAAACTGTAAACACTCTGTCTAGCAAATGGCCCAGCTCTAGCTTGTGTGGCTGGTGGGTGGGGAGAGGAGAGAGAAAAGGGAAGAGGAGGAGGTGATATCCCGTGATGGGTCCCCAGCAAATTTTTTCCTCAGCCCTTACCCCACCCCACCCCAAAGCTCTTCCTTGTGATGACACAGGATTGTTTATTTGGGGGAAATGTGAGCGGGAGGGGCTGAACAGCGTGAGGCAGGTAAGATGCTAGCATCATACTGCCTGGGTTTGAAACCTGGTCCTTAGTAGCAACTGACCTTAGGTAAGATACTTGACTTCTCTGGGCTTCAGTTTTCTCATCTGTAAAATGGTGCCATTAACAGTACTTTTCTCATAAAATTGTTACAAACTGTATGGGGGATAAATTTTCTAGTCCAAAATTTTAAATTTAGGGACCAGTTGGAGAGTCTAAGCAGACAGAGAGAGAAAGAGATCACTTCCGGGGGCAGGGGGGGCGGGGAGGGGCGAGGCAAAGGGCTAATTGCAGCTTGGGGACTAAATCCAAATCTTCAGACTTCCAGCTCAAAACATGTCCCCCCACCAGAGCCTGAATGGCCCTAAGCACACTCTATTAAAATGCAAATGTTCCCCAGGAGGTCTAACTCCAAGTTATTAGCACCTTAATGTTAGGGATGTGAATTGGGTTGACATGCTTCTTTTTTCTTTTAATTGAACTCAATCTGGTTCAAAAGAAGTACAGAAGGGGAGAGGGATGGGGGACATTAAGCCCATGATTTTGGCAGGCTCTCATGCTGCATCTTGCCTCAGGAAAAGGCATCCCCTTGCCCACTCTCAGGGAAGAGGGTGGAGATTCAGGCTCCAGAATCAGGCACACAGTAAAAAGCACTGCTCCCAAATACTCTGCATCTGTGTCTTTGACTACCTCTGACGAAGAAACTGGGATCAAAAACTGGAGTTTTAGATGGCCCTGGGTGTCTATGCAGAAGGAGAGGCTTGGGTGCCCATGCAGAAGGAGACAGAGACCACTCCAGAGTCCCCAGCAGCTGTCTTGGAAGTGAGATGGCATGGGCAAGACAAAGTGTGAATTATTCATTCAGTCAGTCACTCATTCATTCATTCAGCCACATACTGTGAATGTCGGAGTGGTGTAAACCAGAGCAACTCCATCTTGAGTAGGGGTTGGGTAAAATGAGGCTGAGACCTACTGGGTTGCACTCCTAGACAGTTAAGAAAGACATTCTAAGTACCGGGATGAGACACGAGGTCAACACAAGATAAAAGTCATAAAGACACAGCTGATAAAACAGTTTGCAGTGAAGAAGCTGGCCAAATCCCACCAAAACCAATGGCGATGAGAGTGACTTCTGGTCATCCTCACTGCCATACTCCCCACCATGACAGTTTAAAATTGCCATGGAAACATCAGGAAATTACCCTATGTTAAAAACACATGCTATGAATGAAGAGACCCCCAAACAGGCTTTGTTTATTCACCTGGGTGCAGGTGGGCTAAGGCCGAAAAGGGCGTTAGCGAAGGGCAGTGGGATAAGAGTTGGTTTTATAGGTTTGGGGTGGGCAGTAGAAAGTTACAGAGTAAGATCAGTTACAGTGGTTGAGGTGGGGGCAAGGAGTATACATTACCATAAGTTCAGTTACAATGGTGGGTGGGCTAAGAGTAGTTAAGATGGCAGGGTGGAGTGAGAAGTATTCACATTATCATAATAACAGTTAAGTTGGCAGGGTGGGGTGAGGGGAAGCTTATGTGGGGGAAGCTCCACTGGGCGATCTGGGATAAGGGCAAAGGCAGGCAGGGGTGGGTCTTTAGACTTTCTGGGTCAGGGCTTGCACATGGAGGCCTGACACCCTACAAGGTTTAAAAGGGGGATGCATGAATAATCCGCCCCTTGTTTAGCATATACTCAAGAAGTAACTACAAAAATAAGCGACCAGCAGCCCTCGGGGCTGCTCTGCCTTTGGAGGAGCCATTCTTTTTGTTCCTTTACTTTCTTAATAAACTTGCTTTCACTATATTCTATGGACTCGCCCTGAATTCTTTTTTGCGTGAGATCCAAGAACCCTCTCTTGGGATCTGGATCGGGACCCCTTTACTGTAACATGAGCATCTGCTCTATGCCATAGATGAATGGCTGTCCCAGACCTCAGGGAATGGACCCTCTCATAATCCTTAAGCACCGGCAGCCTCATGAGCTTTTAATGGTGGAAGTGATATCTAATCCAGGCATTGAACCCTCAACCCAACAACCAAGATGTAACCCAAAAAATCCACTGGCAATCCTGAAGTCTCCTCCTTCAAGGAAGGCGAGGCTACAGTTAAGTAGTTGAAGTTCCTCAGCTTCCCCACTTCTTAGAGAGAAAATATAAATAATAGGGTTTTTTTTGTTTTTGTTTTTGTTTGCTTTTCTTCTTAATTAAACCTTCTAAGGTTAGACATGCTTCTCTGAGATTGTTATGTAGGGAACAGAGGACTCAAGAAAATACAAGGAGGGAACTATCTTGTCAAAGAGGGGCTGCCATCTTTTCATTATTCAACTCATATTTACAAGGACTTACTATGGCTTTAAAATAATATTTCTTTTGATCCTCATGAATTTTATGCAGGATAAAGATTATAAAGGATGTGTTTGTTACCCAAGGCCTATATAAGGAGCAGAACTGGCATTTGAAGCCAGCTCAAGCTGACCCCAAAGCACAGGCTCTTTCTGTGTGTGGCTTCAAGTTGCCTCTCCATGGTGCCCCTCAGGCCCCCATGCATTTGTTCCTTCACCCTCTCACTACTCAAATTCATTCCCTTTCCTTTTTTTTTTTTTTTTTGTAACAGAGTCTTGCTCTGTTGCCCAGGCTGGAGTGCAGTGGCATGATCTTGGCTCACTGCAACTTCCACCTCCCGGGTTCCAGCAATTCTCCTGTCTCTACCTCTCCAGTAGCTGGGACTACAGGCACACACCACCACATCCAGCTAATTTTTGTATTTTTAGTAGAGACAAGGTTTTGCCATGTTGGTCAGACTGGTCTTGCACTCCTGACCTCAGGTGATCAGCCTGCCTCAGCCTCCCAAAGTGCTGGGATTACAGGCGTGAGCCACCACGCCCAGCCTCAAATACATCCTCTACACAATTTGCCCTGCCCTACAACAGTGGTCCCCACTCATCTTGTAGAGTTAACAAACCATCCAGCATCCCTACCAAGTCATCTCTGTTTAAGAAAATTCCTCAAACTAAAAGCCGCCACGAACTCTGTGATGCTTTAAAATTAATTCATGTTTTAATAATTATAACAGTATCTATACACATATGAAAAATAGTCTCATAGGGAAACATGATCTATTCACTCTGTCTAAAATGCTTCGAATGCCCAGGAATTAGAAAAATCCCTAGAAATAATTCACCATGAAGTCCCCAGAGGTTGGGACTGGCTGAAGATACTTTCCATCCCATAGTCTCTCTACCTACTGGACCAGGGAGATTGGGTAGTTGAAAGTAGGGTGCATGTTTTTTGTTTCTTGTGTATTCCAAGCTGGCATCCCCCTTCCAGCATGGTCAATGCTGCCCTACCCTCTCCTGGCCTGGCGGAGCTCATAAAAAGCCCAAATTTGTTCTTATCAAAAGAAGTTTTGATAACAGTAAACAACTCAACAGCAAAAACATTTTATAGTACCTGACGGTCTACACAGTACATTTACCAATATTTACTCAACGTATGCTCAAACAGACCGCATGGAAGTGGGTGGTATGTCCGCCATTTTTGTCAACAAACAGGCTGGGTGAGATTGAAGCAGCTTGCCCAAGGTTGTCAGCTCGTGAGTGGGAGAACAAGATCTCAAACCCCAGGTGTGAGTGTGACTCCTCCTCTTTCTACCTCTACTAGCTTCCCCTCCCAGCCACTCCCTCTCACCATCTCCCTTCATTTCCCTCGTAGCTGTGGCCATGGGAGTTTCCAGGCTGTCCCAGAATAGGCACCCTGCTTGGGAGCACAGGCAGAGCTAGTTGCCTTCATGGCCCACACGTGGCCTCACTCTCCAGCCCTTTCGATGTCTAAGGCTCCATGCTGGCGTGAAACGACAATCCTATTGGATTGGTGGAGACTGTTCCATGCTTCACTTCCTGCCCCAAGCACCTTCGGGAGGCTCAAAACAGCCTGTGTGTGGTGGGAATGGCTGTCTCAGAGAGCACAGCCTGCTGGGAGGAGAGCAGCTGCCAAGCTCACTCTGGCCAGCTAAGCCTGACATTGGCTCAGGAAGGTTTGCTCTGCAATGCTCCCCACGAAGCCTTGGACCGCAGCACACAGAGGCGGGGAAGTGCCGACTTCATTCTCTGGACCACTGTCTTCCCCTCCAAGGCTCCCCTTCCAAATGCCCCCCTCACTCATAGCTGAAATGCCACCAGTGGTGTCGAGGGGCTCAGCATCCCAGGCCAGCCGTTGACACATTACGAATGTACCGACACATAAGTCCCATCTCTGCAATGAAGACTTCCCAAGAATGCTACAACACTCATCACAGTCTCTCTAAACTCCCACTGTGGTTTGGGATCTCGTTTTTTGCTTTGTGTCTTTAAACAGGACTGTAAGTTCCTAGAGGGCAGAAATCATATCTTGTTTTTAAATTTCTTCATAATCTCGTGAAGTATATATATATAATATATAAAGTATATATATATATTAATTGAGGGATCAGTTTGCAAAAGACCATTTTTCTGTACTCTCACTCATGTTAAACTGTCTTAAGTTCTATGTACAAGCAAAATGAAGCTGTAACTCCAGGGAGACGCCACTGCCTCTCAGGACTTCCCCAACCACAAAGATCTCAGCAGCAGAGACAGCTGCCGGGCTTTGGCATTAATCTTGGGTGCCTTCCAAGCCCCCTGGGTTAATCACCAAACAAACAGCTGCCTAATAAAGAGGTGTTTCTCCTCCTGTACCCAAGATGACTGAGGTTGGGACAAAATTTGCACCTTGAGGCCCAAAGCCTGTGGCCCATCTGGTCTTTCTCCCTCTCTCTTCTATACTGAATAGTTTTGGGCAGGAGGTGGCCAGCTGGGCAGGGGCCTCTGGAGATTCCTCCCCCCAGACTTACAGGAGTGAGAACCCGTGCCCCCCAACTAATTCAAGGGCTGACGAAGGCCATCTGTGCCTGATCTCTGAGAATTGGGCAGGCAGTGCCCCAGGCCTCCAGGGGCCTCCAAGCTGTGAGGAAATTCTGCCAAGCCCCCAACTCCTCCCCCAGAGCCTCTGACACTAAATATAGCCAGCAATTTCCCTGCCTTTCCTCCCTGTCTGAACCAGAGTAAATGCCCAGCCAGTCTTTTCCTACCACTCACCCTGAGGAAATGCAAATGAAGCTTTTGGCTGCTGGTTCTACAGCTCTAATGGCAGGCAGGTTATAGGGCTGGGGACAGAGTAGTGATGTAAAGGAAGGGTAAGGAGCAAAACCCTGGAATTTGTAGGGAAACCATTGACCTCATAAGTCCATCTGTAAAATATGTGCAGAAAAAACAACTTTAGTGTCATTGTGAAGAATATGAGATATCTATTTTTAAAATACTATCTTGATAACTGTTAGTTAAACCTGTCCTTTACAGTACACTTAAAATTTGAGGATTTTTTAAGAGTTCTCTATTATCCTATAGACCCACACCCAGGCTGGAGTGCAGCAACATAGTCACAGCTCACTGCAGCCTCCACCTCCCTGGGTTCAAGTTATCCTCCCCGCCTCAGCCTTCTGAGTAGCTGGGACTACAGGTGCATACCACCACACCTGGCTAATTTCTTTTGTATTTTGTAGAGACGGGATTTCACCATGTTGCTCAGGCTAGTCTTAAATTCCTGGGCTCAAGTTTTCCACTCGTCTCAGCCTCCCAAGTGCTGGGATTACAGGTGTAAGCCACCATGCCCAGCCCAGGCTTCTTATCTACCCAAATCTAAGAGGAAGGCCTGCAGGTGAATAGAATGGATGTATCTTCCTTTGGTTTGGGATCTCCTTGAAAGGTAAAGTTGCTTCCCCTGGCTCTGTCCATGGATAAATAGGTTACGCTCATCCTTACCTTGATGTCTGCCCTCCTGCTGAAATAATCTTCTTTCCACCTGTCCAATGTACCCATCCATTCATGAAGTCCCATCTCTGCAGGGAAGACTCTCCCCAAGAGTAGACCACCCCTCATTGACACTCTCCTTCTCCATGCTCCTCTGTGACTCAGCACCTAATTTTAAAATCTTGTCTTGTAACAAGACTGTAAGTTCTTGGAGGGCAGAAATCATACATTGTTTATTTTTAAGTCTCCTCATGGTCTAGTGGAAGAACTAGTGTGATATGGTTTGGCTCTGTGTCCACATCCAAATCTCGTCTCAAATTGTATCCCCACCTGTGGAGGGAGGTATCTGGTGGGAGGTGATTGCACCATAGGGGTGATTTTCCCCATGCTGTTCTCGTGAAAGAGTTCTCATGAGATCTGGTTGTTTGATAAGAGTCTGACACTTTCCCCTTCTCCCCATCCCTCCTGCCATCATATAAGATATGCCTTGCTTCCCCTTCTCCTTCTGCCATAATTGTAAGTTTCCTGAGGCTTCCCCTGCCATGTGGAACTGTGAGTCAATTAAACCTTTCTTCTTTATAAATTACCCAATCTCAGGTAGTTCTTTATAGCAGTGTGAAAACAGACTAATATAAACAGTATGTACTAATTGAGGGTCTCAGTTTGCATAAGTCATTTTACTGTGCTGTCATATGCCCTAAACTCTCTTCTTGTGAGTTCTTCTATATATAAGCAAAATGAAGCTGTAATAGCAGGGAGATGGGCACAAAGGAGGACTTGTTCACTTGCTGGAAGATCTGAGGCTTTCTATCTTCATTAATTTATTCTTTTTTAAAATTTGTTAAGGAGATGAGAATGCCTACACCTGCCAAGCATAATTCACATGAAAGGGACTCTGGCCAGAGGTGGGCAAGTGCCTGGAAGGCACCATCAGACCTCAAGATAGAACCAACAAATCCTGTGAAGTCATTTATATCAACAATACGTGCTACATGTTTTTAATGCGTTAATAATTCTAAGAGCTTTATGCATTTACACATAAAAGCCTTATAACTGTCTTTTGAAGTGGGGACTCTGATGACTTCCAATTTATATGCAACTGAGGCACAGAGATGTCAAGTCGCTTGTCCAGGGTCTCATGTTAGGGAGTTAGAGTAAGGAAGAAAGCCAGGCATTCTGGCTCAGAACCCGTGTGCTTAAGCACCCCACTGAAATGCTTCTCAGTGGGGCAGTATTTCTTCATACAGAGCGTGTGAAGTGGAGGGACACTCAGGAAGGGGAGGACATCATTGAGAAACTGCAGAGTCTGAGTGGGCTGGGGGCAATTGGAGGGTGCCAGCACCTTGGTTAGAGCCATTGAAGATGCCTGGGTCCTACTCTGCCTCTAACCCCTCCCTGTGAGTGGTCTCCTTAAAAGGACATCCTGAGCCTCTCCAGGGAGCTGCCTTTGGGGCTTAGCTGACACAGGTTTCTTAGGGGCAACCCAGCAGTCCTGTCTGAGATTAACCACATCCTGGACACAGCAGTCCCTGATTTCTCAAAAATCCACCCTTTGCATTTCTAATGCAGTTGTTATAACATCCTGAAAGACCGCTCCTCTACCTTCAGATAACTAGTGATAGCCACAGAGTGTGCTTCCTCAGTCCTGTGGGCATGGGTGGCAATGCAAAGGGAAAGGTCCAGTAGGAACATGAAAGATCACTAGAAGATGTCAGAAAGGAATGGATGCTCATAGCATTCGCTTCTCAGAAAACTGGAGTGGCAGGCAAGGCTTCCACCATCCCTTGTGCAGGTAGGGAACTAAGACCGTCAGGGGTATTCTTAAAGAGAAGGACAGAAGCTCACAGCTATGTTTGCAGTAATGCTTGGTGCAGCTATGGCTGTGCACTACGACAGTGTGAAGACACAGGCCACCACTATTACTTAAAGCCAAACCAATGGCAAGACATGACATGAACTGGATGCAAGAATAACAAGACCACGGCAAACTTGGTGAGAGTGGAAATTGCTGACATTGCCCAAGTAGATTTTCAAAAGTAAAAATTTTTGGAGAAAACTTCACCAGTTGTTGGTAACGATAGTCACGTGTGGAAAATCAGCGTTTTATTCATCTAGTCAAAGACAAGCATAAGCCCAGAGGCGGTGTAAGCCCCAGCCAGCTTCACGGCCTGTTGGTGTGAGATGAGCCCACAGGATAGAAAAGCAGGAGAAGTGGGGCTTTCCTGAAAGAGATTTCATGTGAAAAAAGAAGGGGCTGGAGCCACAAGCTCCCACGCCATTAGGCCGTTTTGGGATTTGATTGCAGCCAGCACAGCTCACCCACGGGAATCACCAACTGCAGTGGAGCATGGATTGCAGTGGGTAGTGCATACACTGGTACACCACGTTACCTATTTTCCTCTGTGTTTTCCGAGGCCTCTCAGGATGTACCCTCTCCGGTGACTTCTCCAACTTTGTCCCCTGCGACTCTCCATTCTTCTCAGCCCAGATCATTTTCTTTTTCTTTCTTTTTTTTGACACAGATTCTCACTGTGTCACCCAAGATGCAGTGGTGCCATCTCGGTTCCCTGCAACCTCCACCTTCCGGGTTCAAGTGATTCTCGTGCCTCAGCCTCCCAAGTAGCTGGGATTATAGGCGCCCACCACCATGCTGCAAATTTTTGTATTTTTAATAGAAACAGGGTTTTGCCATGTTGGCTAGGCTGGTCTTGAACTGCTGACCTCAAGTGATCCACCTGCCTTGGCTTCCCAAAGTGCTGGGATTACAAGTATGAGCCACCTCGCCCAGCCCCCAGCTCATCTTTCATCTATGGCACTGATCAACCAATTGTTCTATGAATGCCCCACATGCTCGTGCCTCCGGGCCTTTGTACCTGTGGTTTCCTCTGCTTAGATGACTCTTTCCCTAGGTATCCAAATAGCTCGCTCTCTTCCTTTTGGTTTCACTTCTCGGAGAGGTGACCTGATCTCCATTCAGACCCCTGATACACTGCACACTCCCCTGGAAGCTGCACTCCTGACTCCTGAGTATCCTTCCTTGGCTCCATTCTTTTTTTTTTTTTTTTTTTTTTGAGAGGGAGTCTCACTCTGTCACCCAGGCTGGAGTGCAATGGCATGGTCTTAGCTCACTGCAACCTCCATCTCCCGGGTTCCAGTGATTTTCCTGCCTCAGCCTCCTGAGTAGCTGGGACTACACGCATGCGCCACCACACCTGGCTAATTTTTGTATTTTTAATAGAGACAGGGTTTCTCTATGTTGGCCAGGCTGGTCTCAAACTCCTGACATCATGATCCACCCACCTCAGCCTCCCAAAGTGCTGGGATTACAGGCATGAGCCACTGCACCTGGCCCCCTGGCTCCATTTCTGCAGATGCCCATCACCACCTCATATCGATGTGTCTACATATGTGTGTGCATGTATATATATCATCTATTTGATCCTCATAGAAAATAGCTCTATGAGAACAGGCTATGTTTTGTTTATTGCTGTATCTCTGTACCTAGACCAGAATCTGCAAAATCACTTATTGAATTGAATTCTCCTCCTTTGGTTTCCAAATGATTCCCACCAAACTGGGTCTAGTGATTTTCTTTCTTGAGGTACTTTGTTGGTGTACTTCTAAAAAACATTTAAAAAAATTTTTTTTAGAAATAGGGTCACAATCTGTCAGCCAGGCTGGACTGCAAATGGTACAAGCATGGCTCACTGCACCCTTGAACTCCTGGACTCAGGTGATCCTCCCACCTCAGCCTCCCAAGTAGCTGGAACCATAGGCTTCTGTTACTATACACGGCTCATTTATTTGTTTTCTGAACCTATAAGCAAACTGTGGAAGGGCATGCCAAGCCATCAAGGCCCTTGAAAACAACACTTCCCCTCTATTCCTGCCACTCCCCCATGTGAACCCGATGCCCCAATGACAAATACATTTCCAACTTGTTCTTAGCTCTGGGTCCCAACCTGTGCTGGGTTGCCCACCAAATATGAACTCCCTTCTGCTTAACTAAATCATACTCAAGCTTTCATACTCTGCCTCCCACTTTCTTTTTTTCTATCTGTTCAACAATTTCTCCTTTCTCTGAGTCTTTATGTCTCTTTGACATTGTTTAGCACTAAAAGTTAAAAATGTGCTAGTCTCTTCCTAATCAGACTATTGTTGTTTGGGGCCAGAAACCATGGCTTCCACAACTTGCACATCCCCCTGCAGATGCATGCCATGCACGGAGACAGTGCTTCCATGTTGACCGATGTTTCAAAACATTAGTAACATCGTAGGGCAGTGTGGAACAGCACTGCTGCTTCTTGCTGATGTGGCACCTGCTACCTCCATGTGGGTATCTGCGATCACTGAGTGAGATAATGAAAAGCTCAGCAAGGGGTGAGTCTGAGATCCTCAGCAAGGGGATCCTGTGGCCTCTTTGGTCACTCACTAAGTAAGCATTAATTTAGGGCCCAGCACTGCACTAGCTGATCTAAAGACAAATTCTAGAATTGCAGAACACTGAGCTAGAAGGAACCTTGGAGAGCATCTGATCCAAGCCCTGGTGATAGAGGCAGGAGGCAGAGAAACTCTAGCAGACAGAGACAGGTCTCCAGTGGAAACCCCATCTTCAAGCCAAAAGTAGCCTGAAACCTCCAGCCCAAAGTGAGAACTTCTATTCCCACTTGCCTGCTCTCCTGCAAATGGTTCTTTCTGAATAGTCTTTTTACCAATTGAATGTTGCCTTTTCCAAAACTGCCTATTCCCCACCCCCCTGCCCCCATCCTGTGCCTATAAAGACCCCAGGCTCGGCCAGTAAGAAAGAAGAAGTAGTTGGATGTTGGGAAGACGTGACTGACTTCAGAGAAGCAGCTGGACTTTGGGGAGAGGTGACTTGACCTCAGAGAAGTGTCTGGATGTAGGGAGAGGTGACTTGATTTCAGAGAAGTGGCTGGACATTAGAAAGAGGTGACTGGACTTCAGAGACAATGGCTGGATGCCAGAAAGAGGTGACTTGACTTTGAAGGAGAGAGGCAGTGAGACGACTTGACTTCATGGGAGAGTGACCTGCCCTTCCCATCCCAATTCCAGCTTCCCTCTCTGTTGACAGCCATTTTCATCGTTCAATAAAATTATCTGCATTCACCATCCTTTGATTTGTCCACATGACCTCATTCTTCTTGAGCACTGGACAAGAATTCAGGAGCCACTAAGTGCAGATACCCAAAAAGGCTGTCACACTGGCTCTTTATCCTCACTGGCAGAGGACAGCCACCCCATGCAACAAGTCAAAGGACCCACTGAGCCAGAAACACATTGCTGTCCACAGACTGCAGAGCTAAGAGCACTGTGACACACCCTCTGGGGCCTTGGGGTTGCAGGAAACCCCCCTGGATGCTGCCACAGGGCCTGCACAGAGTTTGCTCCTGCTAGCACCTAAGCAGCTGGCCGGTTCCTGCACTTGTTCACTCGCATGCTCCCTCCTGTGAATAGTTGAGTACAGCAGGCTGAGTAAACAGGCGCCCCGTCGCAAGTCTCATGAAAAGGTCAAGAAAATATCCTGCACTGGTAGCAGTTAAGGTGCTTAGTAGCAAGCAACAGAAACTGGGAAGACTTACATTACCAAAAGAAGGAGCATCTTCAAAGGACAGTGTGTGTGGTAGGGGAGCTAGAGGACCACTGTCCAGGAGCAAAGCCCAACATCAGGTCATAGCGCAGGCCAGGGAAGAAAGCAGGTGCTGCTATCATGGACCCTGGGCTTTGCAGGTTGCACTGCAGAGGCACAGCCCTGTTTGGGACAGCTACCACCTGCAAGAGGACTCGCCATTGTCCTCGCTTCCTTCTGACTCATTCTCTGGCCAATGGGCTTCTAATCGGGAGCACCGAGTTCACCAATCTCCACCCGAGCTGCAAGGAAGGGCAGGAAACAGGCATATTTCACATTCTCACTGAGACATGGACTCTTTCTCTGACCTAGAATTTTTAGATGGAGGATTCCTTCAATGGAGAAAGAGATTCAATGGCAAATATCCTCTTTACCTCTCAAAGCACAGCACTCACATCTGTGGCTAATGCCCAGATCACATTGGAAGTTACTAGTAGCTGGGATGAGAATCCAGGTCTCCTGACTGAATGACTCACATTCTTCCCACTCGCCTTTGCCTGCAAGAAACAACTAGTGAAAAAGTTACAGTGGTGAAGTAGGACAAGTCTCAGGGAGCAAAGGATCAATGATCCATGTCTATGGCAGCTATTTTAGGTAAGAACTGCCTCTTAGGCAGAGGTTGCGGTGAGCCGAGATCGCGCCATTGCACTCCAGCCTGGGTAACAGAGCAAAACTCCGTGTCAAAAAAAAAGAACTGCCTCTTAGATTTGATCACCACTCTGTTACCCTTCACAACGCCGTAGCTCAGACATCACCTCCTCTGGGAACCTGACTGCTGTAGCATTTACCATTTACATTGCGATTATCTGCATCTGTATCAGCTTCCTCATTAGGCTGTGAACAACTTGAGGACAAGCATTAACTAAGGCTTATTTATATCTGAATACTGAGTACAGAGGAATGGGAAGGATGAAGTCTTGTGCTGAGATAGATCCTTGCAAGGAAGCCTGGCAGTTGGTACTCATATCTCATTCCACAATTAATACATCATGTTCATGCTTAACCTTTGTGCCTTTCTTCTACCTAAAATGGACTACTACACCTCCAAGGTCCCTCTAAGAATGGCCATTATGTGTGTGTATGTTTGTGTATATGTGTGAGTCTGGGGTCCTGAGGCTTTGTTGATTCATTTATTCAGACTAGAAATAGTACGGCATATAAAGTGTGTTCAATAAATAAGGATTGTTAAACTGGAGTGGAGAGGGCAAATCTGTTAATATCTCCATTTAACAGATGAGGAAGCTGAAGCTCAGAGAGATTGCACAGGGTTCCAAGGCCTAAGATTGCATGTCATAGCAGAGCCTGCTTTCAATCCAGTGCTCCTTCCATGGTCACAACTGAGCCCTGGCCCGTGGGTCCTGCAGCACTCAGATCTGCCTACAATGCTCCCAATGAACATTCATAACAGTACCCTCCTCTTCCAATACTTCCTGGGTTAGTACTGAAACTGTCATTCATCTCTTCTATCCAGAGCTCCTAAAATCAGCTTCTAAAAGCATCTTGTAAAGGATCCCAGCCACATGTCACAAATCACAACTCATAGATGCTGGCACTTGAGGTGGCCTCACAAAGTCATCACCAAGGACTCTTCCTCGTGGGTGGGAGAGAGCAAATGGCAGTGCTGGCAAAGAAGGTGTGGGAGGTCAGGAGGCAGAGGTGAGCAGGGCAGTGCCCAGTGGGGTAGAAAGTGCAGGCAGATGCCTGATGGCAGGAATCAAGCTCTTGGCATCTAGGCCCCTTGCAAACAACAGGAACAGCCCTGCAGAGAAGCTGAGTCAGCAAGACAAATGTCACAGGGATGCGCTATGAGCTCCTGGAATGAGATGTGGCTTCCTTCACCTTGGAATGAAAATATTTCAATATCTGTTTGAAAACCTTTTCAAGTTCACTGTGGCACCCCCTACTCTTGATTTCAAGTTTGCCCAACCTCAGCACTGGCCCCCACATGACAGGTGCATAACCATGTGCTATTGCCATGCCCAAAGAGGCCTTCCTCTGAATCCTCACATCATTTAAGGCCCAGCTTGGGTGTGATCTCCTGTAGGAGACTCCTTGGACAAACTTATTTTCTCACTGATATCTCAGGACAATACTTGTTTCCTCCATTGGGTTTGCTGTTTCTTCCTGTTGTATTCTACCCTATACTAAGTTCTGAAGACAAGAAATGTGTCCTAGACTACAGCATTAGTCTCCAGGTGGCTGATCATCTCAGACCTTTCCTCTTCCTCTACAAGCACCCTGCACAATGTTGTGCACATAACCAATACTAGCAAAAAAAACAAGTAGAATCCTATTATCACCGGGTGCGGTGGCTCAAGCCTGTAATCCCAGCACTTTGGGAGGCCGAGGCGGGTGGATCATGAGGTCAAGAGATCAAGACCATCCTGGTCAACATGGTGAAATCCCGTCTCTACTAAAAATACAAAACATTAGCTGGGCATGGTGGCGCGTGCCTGTAATCCCAGCTATTCAGGAGGCTGAGGCAGAAGAATTGCCTGAACCCAGGAGGTGGAGGTTGCGGTGAGCCGAGATGGCGCCATTGCACTCCAGCCTGGGTAACAAGAGTGAAACTCCGTCTCAAAAAAAAAAAAAAAAGAATCCTATTATCACATTCTGTACTCTACAATATTCCCGTGGCCTCCATTAAAATAATCTATTGATTATTAGCAACCTCTTTTTTACAAATATTACCTTGTTGTCAATTAATACATACTGGAGCAGACGTCAGAGGTTGACTCTACCAAACAATCCTAGACATCTCTCTGTTGTCAACACTGGAAAACCTGAGATACTCAGGTAGCCAGCATCTCTTGGAGTTGGAGAGAGGCAGTGGGCACAGGTTCCAGTTCTGATTATAAGACAAAAGTGGTGATCTGCCATGTTACCACTTCCTCCTTCAGAGAAATTCTGCCTGGAATGCAGGCATAATCATGACCTATAGAGCTGCAGTATCTTCTGGTTCATGGGACAAATGAGAGGAAAAGGCACTAAGACTCTCAGAGATGCTGGTGACATGCTGAGCAGAGACCTTAGGATAAGGAGCCGGCCCTTTGGGAGACTTGGGAGGAGGAAAGGGCCCCCAGTTCCCCTAGTGACATGATCAAAGTGCTGAGACAAGGCCAGGTACCATCTACACTCAGATTTCCAGTAAATGAAGGGGTGAATCTATTTGATGAGCAGCTGAAATCAGCTTTCTGTAATTTGTAGGCAGATAAACATTCCTAAAACACACACACATTGTCAAAAACAACAAAACACAAAGATGAAAAATTCCGGCTGGGCATGGTGGCTCCAGCCTGTAATTCTAGCACTTTGGGAGGCCAAAGTGGTTGAATCACAAGGTCAGGAGTTCAAAACCAGCCTGGCCAAGATATTGAAACCCCATCTCTACTAAAAATACAAAAATTAGCCGAGCATGGTGGCATGGGCCTATAATCCCAGCTACTTGGGAGGCTGAGGCAGGGAAACTGCTTGAATCCAGCAGGTGGAGGTTGCAGTGAGCCAAGATCATGCCACTGCACTCCAACCTGGGTGATAGAGCAAGATTCTGTTTCAAAAAAAGAAAAAGAAAGAAAAAAGAGAAAGAAAAATCCCCTGTCCCCTACCACCACAAATAGTTTGTTGCATATGATTCAATATTTTTGTAAATGTTACATTTTTATAAAAATGAGATCTTTTAGTCACATGGTTTTCCACAACTATTTAACATACATTATAAAACTTTTAAACCTTGTCACCAAGAGTACTTCACAGCATTATTTTAGATAAAGTATACTATAATTTGTTTTATTGATCTCCTTCCACAGTAAAATTGTCTGTATCAGTGAACATGAGGTTCTTTCTAACACATCATTTTTATGAACGTGATCCTGCTAAGCTTTTACACAACTTGAGAATGATTTCAAGACTTTCTTCTAGTAGTAAAATTGGTAAAGGTGTGCATATCTTAATGTTTTTGCTATTTGATGTTAAATTTTCCTCTATCAATATTATGTTATTTTTCTTGATGGTACAAATGATAAATTACAAAATATTTGACATTCATAAAGATCCAAGAATGTATAAAAAATAAAGAAAAAATAAAGAAAAAATCAACGCCTAAAATAACATAAAGCTAAATAAGCAACCTTACACGCATGTCAAAGTTTAAGATGTCTGCATAGGAATTCAGAAACTTACCCCTTCACACCACCATCACCACCACAATAGCCTCTTGTCCTTTTTCTTACTTTAAAAGAAAAAAAAAATCACGCATTTGGATTCTAGAAATTAAAAACAGTCAAAGACGATGAAACACATTTCATAGAGAGTTTTCTATGATGGGAAATTGGAGGGACAAGTATTTGGAGAAGAGTTTTCTAAAGAACAGAGCCAGATTGAGAGATGATTGAAGGAGTAGAATGTGAAGACAGAATAACATGGAGAAGAAGATCTTTTGGGTTAGAGGTGTCCAGGAGTTGTTGAACACTAGAGAATAAGTGAAGATAGCACATGTTAATAAGAGAGTCTCTAGACTGTACCTCTATTCCCTTGAATGAGTTTGGAAGCCATCAGTAATAATTTGACTTCCTGTTGAATTGTTCTTTAGATGGAACATAGCTGTATGTCTAGTCTATATCAGTTAAGGCTTTTACATGGATCATGCAAGATACAGTTTATTCATCTTTAGCTAGTACCCACTACTGTCATTCATCCTTTCTGCTCTCAACCTGCTCCCACATGATGGCAGAGACCATCCAAACACCACTCCAGGTAAGCCCATCAGGCCTCCAGCAGCCACAGTGCCTGGACTCAGGAGCAAAGCAAGTAGACAGAGAGCAGGGAGCTATCTTTTTTACTGTCTCACCTTTTAAAGGACTGCCATCCTGTTTTGAAGAGAAGACCCAAGAGAATTTTGCTTCTTGCAAAGAATGAGCACTCACTGCAGGGGATGATGCCAGACCTACCCAAAGGGTGTGGCCTTCCTCAACAGGCCTAAATTTTAAAAATCAGAATGGAATACCACACAGCCACCGAAATACTCACACCAGGGACTACCTAGATGTTTTGTTTTGTTTTTTTTTTTTTTGAGACGGAGTTTCACTCTTGTTACCCAGGCTGGAGTGCAATGGCGCCATCTCGGCTCACCGCAACCTCTGCCTCCTGGGTTCAGGCAATTCTCCTGCCTCAGCCTCCTGAGTAGCTGGGATTACAGGCACACGCCACCATGCCCAGCTAATGTTTTGTATTTTTAGTAGAGACAGGGTTTCACCATGTTGACCAGGATGGTCTCGATCTCTTGACCTCGTGATCCACCCACCTCGGCCTCCCAAAGTGCTGGGATTACAGGCTTGAGCCACCGCGCCCAGCCTAGGTGTTTTTTTTTAAGCATTATTTTATTTTTTAAATTGAAATTATTTTGAAATATGCATACATTGTGGAATACCTAAATTGAGTGTATTATATGCATTTCCTCAAATACCATTTTTTGTGTGTGATGAGAACATTTAAAACCTATTCTCTCAGCAATTTTCAAGGATATAATACATTGTTGTTAACTACAGTAACCATGTTGTGCAATAGATCTATTCTTCTCTTGGACTGAAATTTGGTGTCCTTTGACCAGCATCTATCTCCCCAGCCCTCCCAGCTTCCATAGCTGTTTTTAATTCCAAGCCACCCTTCTCTTGGGAGGGCCACCTACATGGACCAAACAAATATTTTTTCTACTCTTCCTTTATCTCTCCACCCAAAAATCCATACCCTGAGTTTCTTACCTCACCTCCATCACAAAAGCAGGGACCTAAGTCTGTTTTGTCTTCTTAATATATGAGCTTGTGTAGCAATATCTCTTCTTTCATTTCTGACATTGGTCATTATGTCTCTCTGTTTTATTTCTTGAGATCAGTCTAGCTAGAGATTAGTCATTTTTCTCTTTTTAAAGAAAAAGGTTTTGTTCTTTTCTGTTGATTTTTATTTTCTCTAATTTTACCTTCACTGAAATAAATTAAAATGTCTGTTTTTTATTTTTCATACTAGGCATTTACTTTGGGTAAGATTTACTTTTTTTTGTTTTCCCTAGCCTCTTAAAGTGAAAGTGTAACTCATTTAGGATAGTTTCTATTGTTATGTCTTCAAGTTCACGAATCTTTTCTTTTATAGAGTCTAAACTTCTATTAATCTTATTCAGTGAATTTTTCATTTTTTATTTCTAATTTTATTCCATGTATTTATTTTATATGTGTACATTTCTTTCTTTTCCTCATATGTTCCTTTGAATTTTTGAGCAATTTTATGCTAATTTTGAGGTGGGAGGATAGCCTGACCCCAGGAATTTGAGGCTGCAGTGAGCTATGATCACACCATTGCACTCCAGCTTGGGTGGCAGAGATACTCTGTCTCCAATAATAAATAAATAAAGTCCTTGTCTACTGATTTTATCATTTCTGTTATTTCTGCATCTACTTCCACTAACTGATTTTTCTTCCCATTATCGTCTCATATTTCTGCTTCTTCCCATGTCTAGTAATTTCATATTGGATGCTAAAAATCATAATTTATATTTTGTGTGCTGAATTTGTATGCATTCCTTTAAAAATTGTTGAGAGTGTTGCGCTTTATTCTGGCAGACAAGTAAGTTCCTATGGATTGACTTGCTCCTTTCAAGGCTTGTTTTTAAGCTTTATAGGGCAGATTTAAAGAAGCCCTAATATTAGCACTAGTTTAGCCCCCCTATTATGACAAGACCCTCTGGAGTTTTCGCAGAGACTGAAGACTCAGTAAGGACTCTCCACTCTGACTGGTCAAAACTAAAACATCTCTAGACTGTGTAAGCTCTGGCAGCTATTCAATCTCCTGCTCCTTGGTGGTTCCTTACCTGGCCTGTGAGAGTTTCACCCTGTGCTGTATAGCTTAGTATTGAGCAACAAATTTTGGAGAGCTCCTATGTGGGTTTCTGGATCTCTCTCTCTCTTTTTTTGAGACAGTTTCGCTCTTGTTCCCCAGGCTGGAGGGCAGTGGTGTGACCTCGGCTCACTGCAACCTCCACCTCCCAGTTTCAAGTGATTCTCCTGCTTCAGCCTCCTGAGTAGCTGGGATTACAGGTGTCACCATCACACCCAGCTAATTTTCATATTTTTAGTAGGGACAGGGTTTCACCACGTTGGCCAGGCTGGTTTCAAACTCCTGACCTCAAGTGATCTGCCCACCTCAGCCTCCCAAAGTTTTGGGATTACAGGAGCGAGCCACCGTGCCCAGCTGAATGTCTTTTTTCATGCAGCTTCCTCATCTCCTACACACTCCTCCAAAATTTCTGACTACCTATGACTTCCCAAATTCTAACCACTGTTTATGTACCACTCGGAAAGACTGTTGACTTCTGACTTCCCTTGGGATCACCTCCACATGCTAATGTCCAGAAAGTGCTCCAACCAGGTAGAAAGCTGGGAAATCTTAGGGCTCACCTCATTTGTTTCCTTTCTCTTGGGACCATCGTCCCGTGCTACATACTTTCCAATGTGCAAAAACTATTGTCTCATATATTTTTCCAGTTGTTTACAGCAGGAAGGTATGTATAGTCTAAGTTATTCCAAAAAGGACAGATATGGAAATCTTGGTCTGTTTTGTAAACCACACTACAAACCCTCCTAGATTTGAACAGCAGAGAGCTCCAGACATCCGCTATGGCTCTGCTAACAGAACTAAATGAAAACCCCAACATGAAATACAAGGGAGAAAATTCAGGGCTGCTTTTATTGCCACTCTCTTTTACCTGGAGAGCTTATCTTGGCTAAAACTTCAAAATTCTCTGCACAATGTTTGGTTGTCAAAGATCTGTCAAGCATCTGATTTCAAATGCCTACAAGCAAACAGAAGTGAGCTGAAGCTTCATTTGGTTAAAGTGAGATAAAATGAGTCCAAAAATTCTTATTTTTCTTTGCTTAAATAAGTCCTTCAGACTGACTCCTTGCTTCAAGTTAGTACAAGCTGGCTGCCTGTTGGAAGCAATTCATTGTAATTGCCTTCTCTGTAAGGATCTCATAGAATGAAGGCAGTATCCCAATCTTCATTTCTAAAATATCAAAGAGAATTCATACCGTGTGGTTATCTTGGCCTGGTATGACCAAACTAAACCTCAAGAAATTCTTGCACTGCTTTTACTCATCACTTTAGTCCTGGACCATCGCCACCAGTAATTCCCACTCCAATTCAACCATCTCGTGCTGTGTGATCAAGTTTTCTACAATTCAACTCTAATCATGTTATTTTCTAGTTGGAAAACCTTTGTCGTTCCTCATTGCTATAAAATTCTCCCTAAATTTGGCCACAACCTTCTTTTCCAATGTTTTCTCCCATGATTCTCCTTCACTGCATTTCTGCATTAATTTCTGCTTTCTGGGCATGAACCATAATTTCCCAGCTTTCTTCCCCTCTCCCAGCTCATACTTTTTTCCACCTCTCTGGAAAACTTTCCTTATATTGAAAATTTCAACCTAAAAACATAAAAGTCCCACTCTAAGACTACCACATTCATGAAACCTTTCATATGCTTAGCTATCTCTCTCTCCTCTCTCATAGTACTTAATTTTATTTGTTGTATGTATCATTGTCTACCTTATATGTTAAAACCACCCCAGAAAACCCCTTGAGCATCAAGTATGTATGTTACTCTGCTTTCTGGCTCTGTATGCATCTAATGCACTGATATTCACAGAAGGGTGCCCAGTGAAAGGTTTATTGGGAGTGTGAGTGAATGAACAGTAAACTGAATGCTTAATACAGTAATGAATCACTAAATGATGAGGATACGTTCTGAGAAATGCACCTTTAGGTGATTTTGTTATTGTGGGAACATAATATATCATTGAGTACACTTACACAAACCTAGATGGTATAGCCTGCTACACACATAGGCTGTGTGGTATAGCCTGTTGTTCCTAGGTTACAAACCTGTAACAGCATTGTACTGTACTAAATACTAAAGGTATTTAGAACACAGTGGTAAGTATTTGTGTACCTAAACATAGAAATGGTACAATAGCTGGGCGCAGTGGCTCACGCCTGTAATCCCAGCACTTTGGGAGGTTGAGGCGGGTGGATTACCTGAGGTCAGGAGTTTGAGACCAGCCTGGCCAAAATACTGAAACCTCATCTCTACTAACAACACAAAAATTAGCTGGGCATGGTGGTGCGTGCCTGTAATCCCAGCTAATCTGGAGGCTGAGGCAGGAGAATTGCATGAACCTGGGAGACAAAGGTTGCAGTGAGCCAAGATTACACCACTGCACTCTAGCCTGGGTGACAGAGCAAGAATCCGTCTGAAAAAAAAAAAAAAAAAAGCCAGGCACGGTGGCTCACGCCTGTAATCCCAGCACTTTGGGAGGCTGAGGTGGGCGGGTCACCTAAGGCCAGGAGTTCAAGACCAGCCTGACCAATATGGTGAAACCCCATCTTTAAAAAAAAAAATACAGTAAAAATATGGTATAAAAGATAAAAAATAGTGTATGTGTATACGGCACTTAACATGAATGGAGCTTTCAGGAGCTTGCAGGACTGGCAGTTCACTGGGTAAGTCCCGGAGTGAGTAGTGAGTGCTTGTGAGGGCCCAGGATGTTAGTGTACATTACTGTAGACTTTATGAACACTGTGAGGGCCCAGGATGTTAGTGTACATTACTGTAGACTTTATGAACACTGTACACTTAGGCTACACTAAATTTATTTTTTTAATGTTTCTTTCTTCAGTAATAAATTAACCTTAGCCTATACTAACTTTTTTACTTCATAAAACTTATAAATTTCTTTAAACTTTTAAAAGAGTTAGAGCTCTCTTTTGTAATAATGCTTAGCTTAAAACACAAACGTATTATACAACTGTACAGAATATTTTTTCTTTATATCATTGTTCTGCATCTTCTATTATTTTTTACTTTTTAAACTTTTTGTAAAAACTAAGACACAAACACACAGATTAGCCTAGGCCGATACAGGGTCAGGATCATCGCTATCACTGTCTTCCACCTCCGTAGCTTGTCCTAGTGGAAAGTCTTCAGGAGCGGTAACAGGCATGGAGCTTTCTTTAAGCTCCTAGGCTAGCAATGCCTTCTCCAGGAAGACTTTCTGAAAGAACTGCCTGAGGCTGCTTTACAGTTAACTTTTTCTTTTAACAAGCAGAAGTACACTCTAAAACAAGAATAAAAAGTACAGTGTAGTAATAGAGAAACCAGTAACATAGTTGTTAATTAGCATTATCAAGTATCATGCACTGTACATAACTGTATGTACTATATTTTCACATGACTGGCAGTGAAGTAGGTTTGTTTACATCAGCCTCACCACAAACACCTGAGTAATGTGTTGCACTGCAGGAGGACAGCTACAGTGTCACTAAGCAGTAGGAATTTTTTAGCTTCTTTATAATCTTAAGGGATCTCCACTGTAGGTGAGGTCCACTGTTGACTGGAACGTCATTATGTCACCCATGACTATATATTCCTTATTGTTTCTATTGGTTAACCTGAGATACATGCATCTGAATCATATGAAATTGCTCTAGGTAAGAAATAGTCAAATACCAGGAATTTCAAACAGTTCAACCTGATACCTCTTCTACTCTGTTTTAGTGCAAACGACTGTTTAGCAAATTGTATTACATTACTAAATTCATAGGATATCTAAATTAATCAGGGGCAAAGGATGCTTATGAATTAAATTAGAATGTTGTCATTATAGGCATGAGCACTACGCCCAGTCTTGCAGTTATAGAGATAACTGTAAGAGGAGAACTGAGTATAAAACAGACACATAACTGTCAAAAAGGATGTATGTGCAGGACTAGGTGCAGTGGCCTATACCTGTAATCCCAGAATTTTGGTAGACCAAGGCAGGAAGATTGCTTGATCCCAGGATTTTGAGACCAGCCTCGGAAACATAGGAAAAAGAAGAGAAAAGAAGAGAAAAGAAAGAAAGGAAAGAAAGGGAAGAAGAAAGAAAGAAAGAAAGAGAGAGAGAGAGAGAGAGAGAGAGAGAGAGAGAGAGAAAGAAAGAAAGAGAGAAAGAAAGAAAGAAAGAAAGAAAGAAAGAAAGAAAGAAAGAAAGAAAGAGAAAGAAAGAAAGGAAGGAAGGAAGGAAGGAAGGAAGGAAGGAAGGGAGAAAGAGACAGAAAGGAAAAGAAAGGAGGGAGGGAGGGAAAGAAGGAAGGAGGGAAGGAGGGAAGGAAGGAAGTTGTATGTGCAAAAGAATAGATCAAATCAAGCTAGCTTAAGTCTACAAGTGAAGTGTCAGCAGGATGTTGGGGCATCTCAGAGTCTGAACAAGCAGCACTGGTAATGATGGAATCAGGGCAACTTTGAAGCCCTCAGCACCAGGTCCTTCTGGATTTTTCTTTCTAGAGCTCTAACTTCCAATCTGTTTCAGTTTGAGGTCCAAATTGTTGATTGAGACCACATGAATGACTCAGTCTGCTAGAGGGTGCCACTGGTGCATTAGTGAAGATGAGAAAGCTGTCTGGAGGTTGGCCCTATAACCCAGTGGCTAGAGAGGTAGAGTAGCTATCCATAGGTAGAGAGATGATTTTTTACAGAAAAAGCACACTGATTAAAAGAAATGTATGCCACTCCTAGGGAGGCATGTGCTCTGCTTTGCTACCAGGAGAAAATATTAGGGAGCATCACGCTAGATGATCTCTATAGTGTCTTCTACCTCTAGCTTTTCTCACTCAATCAGTCTCCATAGTTAGCCCAAAACTTCCTTTTTTGTTCTCCAACCTAGTTCAAGGTTTTAAAATTTGGTCTGTAGGTGGCTGGTTGGTCTGCTGTTCAGAATGTCTGAGGTGAAGAAAGATAAGGGAAGTGGAATTATTGGCACAAGTTGATAGTGAAACACAAGACAGCTCATTTCAGCTTTTTCTCTCTTGTTTGTTGTCTATTTTCTTTTTTTGAGACAAGGTCTTACTCTGTCCCCTAGGCTACAGTATAGTGCTGTGATCACAGCTTACTGCACCCTCAAACTCTGGGCTCAAGTGATCCTCCCACTTCAATTTCCTGAGTACCCACGACCTCAGACACACACCACCATGCCCAGCTAATTTTTGTTTTTTTTTGTAGAGATGAGATCTCCCTATGTTGCCCAGGCTGGTCTCAAACTCCTGGGCTCAAGTGATCCTCCTGCCTTAGTCTCGCTCCATTCTTTATAATCCATTTTGTTCATAGTTTTTAAGCATCTACTGTATGACAAAATCTAGCACTTGACAATACAAAATAGTATGGATATTGTGAGAAATACAAAGAAACCTAAGGAATAGACTCTGCATTCCAGAAAGTTACCATCTGATTAGGAAACCCAGATCAACACGCTGGAAATGCTAATAACCATGCAAGCTTAGTGGCTAAGCGTGCAAGTGTGTTTCCTCAAATGTAAGAGCAAACATATACGTTATTTCATCATAAAATATGATATAGACATGAACCAAAAGAATTATTTGTTGCATGGGATTAATTGCTACAGTAAATTGGCAGCAACCAGACCAGCAAAATCCTGCATGAGCTATTTGCCAAGACTTGGAAATAGAGCTTCAAAGCTCACCTTGAAAGGTGATTGGAATCGGACGTGGTGGCTCACACCTGTAATCCCAGCACTCTGAGAGGCCAAAGTGGGCAGATCACTTGAGCTCAGGTGTTCCAGACCAGCCTGGGCAACAAGGTGAAACCCCATCTCTACTAAAAAATACACACACAAAATAATTGGCCGGTTGAGGTGGCATGCACCTGTAGTCCCAGCTACTTGGGAGGCTAAGGTAGGGGACTTACTTGAACCTGGGAGGCAGAGGTCGCAGTGAGTAGAGATCGTGCCACTGCACTGCAGCCTGGGCAACAGAGGGAGACACCATCTCAAAAAAAAAGCAGTTACTAGATCTTTATTCCTTTGAGTCTGTTCCACCCTCAATGCTGAACAACACTGAGTCATGTCTAAGCTTTAGGCTGCCTCATTATCCCCTACCCATTACGGAAAGACCAGCAAGCATTCCATATTTTCAACACATAGGCTGTAGACAGGAACTAAGGCCCAGACAGGGAGGAAATGACAAGAGTCATGAATTAGGAACCAGAAAACCTTGTTTCCGGGTCTTACCACTGACCCTAACTTACTGCAGTGCATTGAACAAGTCACTTAATCTCTCTCTGTCCTAGTTTTGGTATATATGTGAATCAAGGTATGTAGGAAAAGCTTTGAATTCAAGCTTAAATTCGAGCTTAAGTGTAAAGTCCTTGGGGGCTTTAAATTCAATTGTAAACCCCCAGGGAAATGCCTTGTTCCATTAAATACCTGTGGGCAAAATTGCAAACTGAACTTTGAATCCGGAACCTCCAGACTGTCTAATCCTAGACAATTAATGGTGCAACATCTGCTCCATTTTTCTAATCCCCGGCCCCATATCTGACTAGACAGAACACATGCCACCACTCTGATGCAGGAAAGTCTGTCTGAAAATAAGCTAAACCAGATCATTTGGGGGACTTGCTCACGGCTCCCACTGAATTTTAACTTGTAAAAAGCTCTCTCTTGCGGAGGCGTTAAGAGGCTCTAATGTGATACTGTACATGAGAGCACAGAAATCAGTCTGGCCTCAGAAGAGTTTCTACTGGAAGTTTATTGTTGAAAGCTGTGGGTTTTGACAAAGCATTACCCAGGGACAAATCCCACCGCTCCCAACCCTCCTCCTCTTCCTCCTCTGTTTATGCTCTGAATTCCGGTGCCTCAGTCAGTGACAAAGAAGGGTCAGTGCTGACTCACAACAGCACTGCGAATATCATGACCCTAGTGGGCTGCAGGGCCTGAGCTGTTTATTTCATTTCCCTTTCATTCCGTACTCAGCTGGGCTCTCAGGGAAGGAGAGGGAAAGTAGCCCACACTGACTAATCAGTCAAGAAATACTTACTGAGCCCTAGTCAAGTACTGTGCATTATGAGAAAAGCTGAGAACGCATCAAAAGCCCAGGGCTTTAGAGCTATGAGGGGACTCGATGAGAACCCCATGCCCTGGCTTCCTTAAACAAGGTTACCAGCCCTGAGAAAGAAAATTTTGGCTGTGTTGTAGTGTGTGGGGGCTGGGAGAGGCCTGGGATGGAAGTTGCTGGAAAGTGCTTATGACCAAAGGGGTCTTATGCATTGCATTTCAACATGTCAACATGTCCTCAACCTGGGGACATGCACTTATAATATCAGCATCTTGGGGGGTAGAAGTGGGAGGATCTCCTGAGCTCAGGAGTGCAAGACCAACCTCTAAAAAACAGCAAAATAGAGAGACCTCATCTCTTAAAATAAAAGAAAAAATATATATCTTACCAACAACATCAGTCATTAGTCAGTGGATGAACTTTTCTCCAGATTTGAATGCTTTGGAGGGTATAGTGGGGCAGAGGGAAGAAAGGAAGTGGTAGTTGTGAATCCCTCACTCCTCTCCTTAGCCCTCACCCCAGTAACAAACCCAGAAGCCCCAAACTCCAGGGGGCCACGGTTACTATTTTGCATATTTGTGCAATTGGGTGAGCTGTGTCTAACCTATCAAAAGAGGCAGCTCGCCCAATTGCATAAATATGCAAAAGAGAGACAGCTCACCCAACTGCACAAATATGCAAAACAGTAACTGTGGCCCTCCAAGGGGTCACAGTTACTATTTTCCATATTTGTGCAGTTGGGCGAGCTGCCTCTACCCTATCAAAACGTGCAGGGAAGATGATTCCTCAAAAAGGGGAGGAAGATGTTACAAGTCCAGCCCCTTGGGACCATGCCTGACAGCAGAGCCAAGAGGCTGCGGATTCAGGACAATAGGATGCCTCCACACCACACTATCTAAGGTGAACCTTCTCCCCAGTCCAAGGAGGAAATAAGAACAGCTGCTACCAATTTCAGACCACTCACCAGGGGCCAGACACCATGCTAAATGCTTTAGTTGCATTATCTCGTTAACTCTTTACACCACCACCACCCATGCCCTCCAGGGAGCTATAATTCTCTCTAATAATGGTGGAGAGCAGTGAAGTGACTTGGGCCAGTTAACACACATAGCAAGAAAAGGAGAGAAGATGCTGATCGGGTTTGTCTAACTTCAAATTCTGTGTTGCTCTATTCTGATACTGCTTGCCAGAAAAGAAGTTGGAAGCTCTAGGAAGGGGGTGGAGGAGGGGAGATGATAATGCCAGAGGCAGAAAGAAGTATAAGGGAGAAGGCTGATGATCCAGTCTGGGTACAGCAAGGGGAGAGCTTCAGCTTTGGAACAGGACAGAGCTTGTGTCCCAGAGGTGCCCTTTAGGTGAGCGAACAGCACAAAGCAGTAAGATCTGTCTTCTGGATCTGCATCTGTAGAGGAAGATCTTGGGCAGAGATCCTCTAGGAACTGAGAGCAATTAGTAGGCTCTCTGAGAACTCATGCTCAGAGTTCATGGAAGCTTCCTAACTTTTCCAGACATGATTGCAGATCAAGGCGCTCATACAGTGCTCCTACACCATGGGGGGCAATGATGACAATAAGAAAGGACCACCAGGGACAGGGGCAGGTTTGTGGGACAATCCAATAGTGACTCAGTGTCCAACAGCCACAGGTACAGAGAAAAGAGGATCAGCTTTCCAGTGCCTGTTGATCTTGATATTTCTGGACCCAGCCTTCCCCAAGTGCCTTAAGAAAACTTCCTGGGGAGGTAAACTCTACCTCTGCCCTGTGCAGTCTTCAGAAACATCACTGAGAAGGAGACCCTTTTATTGTTTTCAATGCTATCAAGCCTTGAATGGCTCAAGGACCTCAATCAAGTGCAAAATCAGTGAGGAACATTCCTTTATTCATTCTCATTGCACAAAGAAGTGTGAAACATGATCTCTACCTTCAAGAAGCATGCATTTTTGTTTTGTATCATGTTTTGTATGTAAGTTTGTTTTTTCAGAGATTTAGTGAGATGTAATTCACATACCTTACAATTCACCCAACTAAAGTGTACCATTTAATGGTTTTTAGTATAGTCACAGAATTGGGAAGCCGTCACTATAATCAATTTTAAAATGTTTCATCACCCTAAAAAGGAGCCCTCTACCCACAGGCCATCCCCATTTCCCCTCAAATCACCCCTTTTCCTGGTCTTAGGCAACCACTAAGCCACTTTCCACATGGATGAGGGAGTGCATCCCCCTCATTCTAGATGCTCCTTCCATGGGAAGGTGTGACACTCCTGGTCTTTCTCGACTTCTCACTTTCCAGAAGAAAGGTATGTTTTAATAGGATTCATGAATTTGAAGAGAAGAAACAGAGGATGCTCAGCTCAGCTCAGTTCTTCCCTTTTTCATCTTGGGAGTGAGCCGTCTATACAGAGCAGCAGTTTTTTAATTTAAGGAGTTAAGCAGCATACCTGCCCAATTTGGTGAAACCCCATCTCTGCCAAAAAATACAAAAATTAGCTGGGCATGATGGCATGTACCTATAGTTCCAGCTACTGGGGAGGTTGAGGTGGGAGGATCATTTGAACAAGGAGGCAGAGGTTGCAGTGAGCCAAGATCACACCACTGCACTCCAGCCTGGGCAACAGAGTAAGACTCTGACTCAAAAGAAACCAACCAACCAACCAACCAAACAAACAAAAACAGATGAGTTTCAGGCCTCAGTTGGCAGAGCCAAATTTGCTTTCCCAAATACCATTCTGCATTCAGGTTCAAGGAGGGGCCTCTGGAAGAATTAATTTTGTATTCACGAGGCTAATCCTAAGGTGCAAAAGAAGAATAAAATAATAGTATTTCCAGGTGACTTTCAAGGTAATTCATGTATTGTAGGTAGACATTGGGTACTACTCAAGCTCTGTGGCCATGTCGAAGATATGTATAGAATTTAGAAGTCAAGAAAATGTAGTCCCTGGAAAAGTCCAGGTGAAAGAATTGGTTCTTTCTGGGTCATGGAGGATACAGTTTAAAAGCCTATAGCAGCTCCTCACCAGAATCATCAGAGGGTAATTTTTCCAGCTTAAAAAAATGTGGACATGAGATGAAAACCTCTAGCAGGTTCTTGGTCTTAAACAATTCCAAAACAAGAATCAGTAGCAACTCTTGCTGTGGCCCAGAACTGAAAATATCCACTCACTTGATAGAACAGATGCCACATTACCAGTCAGGGCTCACCCCTCAATGAAGCACTGAAATTGCAGAACTCAGGGCCACAGGGACAATGCAAAAGCCAATTTGCAAACTCCGCAAGTGTCTCAATGTCCTTCTCATACAGTGCAGACGGTATACACAGATGGAGTCCCGCCCCAGTTTAGGTAAATTTACAGTGCTGAAAATAATGCACAGTGCCAAAATTAACCTTTTGCTAGGAGATTTCTTCCAAATGAGGTTAAGTTCTTCAACTGTGGATCCCAGACAACTGACATCCACTCAAAGGCATGATGGTGAAGTAGAAGTCAAGGTCTCCTTTGTCCATTCCCCTGCTCTCAGAATGGCCCTGGGACAGCACTAAATACTGGAGTCTGAGAATATAATTTTACCTGAGATGAGTGCTAAAGGCTGGCTGATTTTCTTAACTGGGGGTGTAGGAGTATAGGAAGTCTGTAACTATGATCATCTTACATGTCTTGTTAAATGATCAAGCTTTTTAAAAGTGAGGTGTCACCATGAAACGGTGGCTCATGCCTGTAATCCCAGCACTTTGGGAGGCTAAGGCGGGTGGATCACCTGAGGTCAGGAGTCTGAGACCAGCCTGGCCAACACGGTGAAACTCCGTCTCTACACAAATTAGCTGTGTGTGGTGGCAGATGCCTGTAATCCCAGTTACTCAGGAGACTAAGGCAGGAGAATTGCTTGAACCCGGGAAGCAGAGGTTACAGTGAGCCAAGATCGTGCCACTGCACTCCAGCCTGGGCAACAGAGTGAGACTCTGTCTTAAAAAAAAAAAAAAAAAAAAAAAGTGAGGTATCTAAGACTTGACATTCCATTAATAAAACTCCCGAGGCCCTGCAAGAATTACATGACCTAGTGAGAATCCAGGTTGAGGCTGCTGAAAGAATCCAAGCTTGACCCAACCATCCTCAACTCTTCTGGCGGAGTCTGAGCAGAATAAGAAATTGAAGAGGATGAATTTCAGACTTTAATTTCCTCGAACTTTAACTCACACAAGCAAGAACTTTAACTCACACAAGCAAGTGAATTTGATTATGGAGATTAGCTTCTTTGAACTTTGACTTGTCGAGGGAATTTAGACTTTGAGCTTTGAATTCTCCTTGGGAACTCAGTAATGAGAAAGCATTTATATTTGAATCTGGAGTGCTCCGAAACTGCTGTCATTTTATTACTGAATTGTCTTCGTGTGGTTTATAACTGGAAAATCTTAGTGGATCACTCAATTTTATTCAAGAATCTCTGATGTACTATGTTGAAAAATGGAGTTGGACATAATTTGGGATAGGAAAGGGAGTCACTTTGAACCACGGGTACAGAGCGGTTTGGGGGTTATTTAACCAGTGGAGTGTTAGGATTTATTTCAGAACCTTGAGGGCTAAGCTAAACTGTCTTTTAGAAGCAACAGGAAGGTGTCCAACAGCGCTGCAGCTGAAACCTGCGAGGTGAGAACTAAGCTGGGAAGCTGGGAAGCTGCTTTGATGGAGTGTTGACCGTCACTCTTGATGGAGAGAGCCATATTCTTAGTTGGCCCTCAGCTTCATGGCTAAACCCTGTGGGTTATGCACCCAGGGTTTGTTAAGGAGAAATGCTTTGTACTTGTTTTTGATGTTTCCTTCCATGTGATGTGTGGCTTTCCTGATTTTCCTTTCCTTACAGGAAGGTTTCTTGGAGTATTTTCCCACCGACTCAAGCAACATTCCCAACCTAGTCTTTGTGAATAATAAAAGTGGTGTTTTGATTTTTTGTGCACCTCCATTGTTTCTTTGTCTTACTGATCAATTGATTCTGAACCCAAAGTAAAAAAAAAAAAAAAAAGGTGTTATTTAACCCCTAAAAGACCATCATCTTCAAACTGCATGTAGCTCACAAGGTCTATTTCAGGTGCTTACACTAATATATGTATCTATGAGAATTATATTAATATAGTACATAATATATAATAATACAAGTACATATATACATGAAATCATAAATATGTTTATATAAACATACACAATTGTGTCATTTGCCACTATAAACATCTACAATACACATTTATTTTGCCCTTTATCTTGATTAGTGATATTTGCAAAAATAAATATGGCTCTGATTTCTCAGATTAAAAGCAATGATTCTCAAACTTCAGTGGTGTCACAAAACTATCCAGGCTGCTTGTTAAAACACAGATCAGGCCAGGCATGGCAGCTAATGCCTGTAATCCCAGTACTTTGGGAAGCTGAGGTGGGAGAATTGCTTGAGCTAAGGAGTTTGAGACCAGCCTGGGCAACATAATGAGACCTCATCTCTACTAAAAATAAAAAAAATTAGCTGGGCGTGGCAGTGCATGCCTTTGGTCCCAGCTACTCAGGAGTCTAAGGTGAAAAGATTGTTTGAGCCAAGAATGTTGAGGCTGCAATGAGTTATGACTGAGTCACTGCACTCCATCCTGGGTGACAGAGGAAGACCCTGTCTCAAAAATAAAGGAAGAAATAAACAAAACACAGATCAGTGGCCCTATCCTCAGAGCTTCTGGTTCTATAGGTAGGGGAGGCGCATGAGATGTTGCATTTCTTTCTTTTTTTTTTTTTTTTTAATGAGTCTCACTCTGACACCCAGGCTGCAGTGTCACCTAGGCTGGCACGATCTTAGCTCACTGCACTTCTGCCCCACCCTGGGTTCAAGCAATTCTCGTATCTCAGCTTACAGGAGTGCACTACCACATGCGACTAATTTCTGTATTTTTAGTAGAGTCGGGTTTCACCATTTTGGCCAGGCTGGTCTCAAACTCCTGACCTCAAGCAATCTGCCCGCCTCAGCCTCACAAAGTGCTGGGATTACAGACGTGAGCCATCACACCCAGCAGAGACACTGCATTTTCTAACAAGTCTCCATACGTTGAATATCACAGCATAGACAATAGGGGCACATGGATTTCACAGCCATACTTAAATTTCATACATAAAAAACGTCTGCTCTACCGATCTCAATGCATGTTTCGATGTCTATAACCAAACAGATTTTATGGAGGCCAGCACTAGTTGACTTCACCTTCATCTCTGGCTTGCAAGCAGCTCAAAGAGGAATTGTATATCATGTTTGAAGTAGGGAGTAGCCAATGGACCCTTGGTGAGGTATGATTTTGAGAGGCAGCTTTCTAGTCCTAAAGATACTATAAAGCTCAACCAAACAAAAGCAGATGTTAGAATGGCTGACTGCAGGGACCACAGATGCAAATATCCCCACCCCCTTCAGAGAAGCAGCTCTGAGTCTCCCTTCTTAGTTGCCCTTCAAAGGCTAAATGTAGAGACAAAAAGATAAGGTATAGGGCAAGACACCGAGTGACTGCCAATTCCACCACAAGCTTGGGAACATCTTTGTTGACGCATAAAAGGTACCTGTTATAACAGGCATCATTTAGATTAAAAGTAATAAATCTCTCCTGGGTTCCAGTGACAACTGGCTGGGCTCATGGTTTTTGGCTCTCAGCACACACATGAAAACTACTCATTTTGTAAAGGAGGTACCATGTCTGAAATGGAGACACAGAAGGGTAAAATCCAAGAAATAGAAAACAAACATTTAAATAAATTAAATCCCTGTATAGATGAGGAGCTAATTAAGAAGCAGTCAGGCACTTTTAGTGTATTTAAGAGTCTGTGTTCTGGCCAGGTGCAGTGGCTGAGGCCTGTAATCCCAGCACTTTAGGAGGCGGGGCATAGTGACCCATGCTTGTGGTCCCAGCTACTCAGGAGGCTGAAGCAGGAGGATTGACTGAGCCTGGGAGGTGGAGGCTACAGTGAACTGTGATCACACCACTGTACTCCAGCCTGGGAAAATAGAATGAGACCATGTTTCCAAATTCACATCTCTCTTCTGAGAGATTCTTTATGTGCCAATGCTTGTGCTAGTTTCCCCATGATGCCACAGCCCTGCCCATAGCTGATTAGGACAGACATAGTGCCTGATCCAAATAGCCAGGACCATATGGACACATGATTCTTAATACAGATAGCTGACTCAGTCAGATCTTCTGAGCATCAGAAGCAGTAAATAAAGGTGACAGAATAGTACAGAAGTGGAAAGAAGAAAATAAAAGACAACAGGAAGAGGCCAGGTGTGGTGGTTCATGCCTGTAGTCCAAGCTATTCAGTAGGCTAAGGCAGGAGGATCACTTGAGCCCAGGAGTTTGAGGCTGCAGTAAGCTATGATCACACCATTGCACTCCAGCCTGGGCAACACAGTGAGATGCTATCTCTTAAAAAAAGAAAAAGAAAAAACAGTAAAGGCAACGGGAAGAAATTATGAATAGAAACCACAGACAGAAGAGAAACCACAGAGGGAAGATGGCCGGGTGTGGTGGCTCACACCTATAATCCCAACACTTTAGGAGGATAAGGCGGGCAGATCACTTGAGCTCAGGAGCTCGAGACCAGCGTGGGCAACATGGTGAAATCCTGCCTCTACAAAAAATACAAAAATTAGCTGGGCACAGTGGCTCATGCCTGTAGTCCCAGCTACTCAGGAGGCTGAGTCAGGAGAATCACTTGAGCCTGAGAGGTGGAGACTGCAGTGAGCACAGATGGGCGATTGTACTCCAGCCTGGGCAACGGTAGTGAAACTCTGTCTCAAAAGAAATAAGAGGGAAGAGAATAGAGAATAGAGTAGGAAGAAGAAGTAAAGGAGGGAGAATATTTTGGTGGTAGACAGGTCCCAAGATCGTTCTCTTTTTTGCAGCTGCTGAGGTCATCTCCTCATTTATGAATAATAGTCCTTTCTCTGGGAGCCCTCACTGGGAGTCTGCAGAAGTTTTTCTTGTCTTTACAATAAACTCCCATGAACTCAGATAACCTTAGCATGTTTCTAGTTCTTGCAAACATATCGTTGTTAACAGAAACAGAGACAAGAGGAGATTGTTACAGACTAGAATCTTGGGCCAAACCAAAAGGATGAAATATAATATGAATAAACTGTCAATTGCTTCATTGCCACTTAAAGCATTAAACAGATCTGACTGGACAGCAGATCACATAGATTTTAGGTGAGCTCAGGGTACTAGAAACCAGCAGTATACTGCATCTGAGGAAAATGCAAACTCAGCCTTAGCGTGCCTTAACAAAAGTATAGTGTGTGCAAAAAGAGAGAGAGAAAGAGAGGAGAATGGCTGCCCTCTGCCTTGAACAAATGTTTGAATTGACACAACCTTTCCAGGGGCCCACACATTAAAGAGACCTTAATGAGACAGCCTGTGGGTACAGAAGCAGCAAGGATGGTTAGCAGCAGCACAGATTGGGTGCTTTCCCTAATATGACTCCTAGATGTCCCCGTTCCTCCAACAGCCTAACACTTGCCTTGCCTAATCTCCTATAGCATTACATTCCCACATCTTATTTTATTTGTCCATTTACTATGTTCCCCACCAGACTGTAAGCTTCATAAAGACAAGGACAAATCTGTCTGTACATTACTCTGTTTCTGGCACGTAGCACAAGTTGAGCAGAGTTCGTTCACCAGAAGTACTTGTTGAATGAATAGGAAAATCACATCACACAATCAGGGTGAAATCAAGTGGAAACACTGAATTTGGAAAAGAGGAAACTGCAGTAGACGGGATTGTCACAGTGCTGTTCACAATAGCAAAGACATGGAATCAACCTACCTGCCCATCAATAGTGAATTGGATAAACAAAACGTGAAATGTGGTACCTAGACACCATGGAATACTCTGTGGCCATAAAAAAATGAAATCATGGGAGGGGCGCAGTGGCTCACACCTGTAACCTCAGCACTTTGAGAGGCCAAGGCAGATGAATCACAAGGTCAAGAGATCGAGACCATCCTGGCTAACACGGTGAAACCTCTTTCTACTAAAAAAGACAAAAATTAGCTGGGCGTGGTGGCACATGCCTGTAGTCCCAGCTACTCAGGAAGCTGAGGCAGGAGAACTGCAGAGCCAAGATGACACCTCTGCACTCCAGCCTGGGTGACAGAGAGAGACTCTGTCTCAAAAAAAAAAAAAATGTAAAATCATGTCATCTGCAGCAATATGATGTAGCTGAAGGTCATTATCCTACATGAATTAATGCAGAAACGGAAAATAAAATGCCACATGTTCTCACTCATAAATGGGAAGTCAACATTGGGTATACATGGACAGAAGCATTGAGTACACATGGAGCATCTTATTGTTCCCAGGAGATGGGAACAATGGGCACTGGGGACTACTAGAGGGCAAGAGAGTTGGTGACAGGGTTGGAAAACTACCTAGTGGGCACTATGTTCGCTGTTAAGGTGACAGGTTCAACTGAAGCCCAAACCTCAGCATCATGCAATATAGCCATGTAACAAACCTGCACGTGTACCCCCTGAATCTAAAATTTTAAAAATTAAAAAAAAAAAAAAAGGAGATTGGATTGTGGTTTTGTTTTTTATTTTATTTATTATTATTCTTTTTTGAGACTGAGTCTTTGCTCTGTCACCCAGGCTGGAGTGCAGTGATGCCATCTCGGCTCACTGCATCCTCTGCCACCCTGGTTCAAGAGATTCTCATGCCTCAGCCTCCCGAATGGCTGGAATTACAGGTGCACACCGCCACACCCAGCTAATTTTTGTTTTTTGTTTTTTTTAGTAGAGATGGGGTTTCACCATGTTGGCCAGGCTGGTCTTAAACTCCTGACCTCAAGTGATCTGTCCACCACAGCCTCCCAAAGTGTTGGGATTACAGGCATGAACCACTGAGTCCAGCCTGAATTGTGGTTTTCTATCTGGAAGACTTTTACTATCTGGAAGACTTCCAGGTGAAAGAGGGAGTAGGTTCATCAGGGTTGCTCAGGTAGGCAGAACTAATCTGGTGTAGTTGGGCTAAGAGGACTGGACTGGCAGGCAGAACCTTGACCTCACCCACCCACTTGTGGTAACCCCATGACTTAGACCTGAGCCATCACTGTATCATTTCTAAGATCTGTTCCAGCTTCATCATTTAATGTACCACTGACTGATGGGTAAACATTACTAGGACAGAGATTTTTGTTTTATTTCGTCAAAACTCCCCAACATTTACAGATGTAAAAAAACAGAATGAGCTGTCTCGTAAAGTAGTGAGCTATTTGTTAACATAGATATTCAAGCTGAGTTGGAACACCACCTGCCATGTGCCTGGTAGTGAGGATTCTTGCATTGGGTGAGATGTTGGACAGGAAGACATTTAGCCTTGTCAGATTCTGTGAAATTCTAATTACTGGCTGGGTGTTTCAGTTTTGGTGCCAGGAATGGGAACCAAAGAAAGAAGTGATTTCTGCCTCATTCTGTGACTTGTAGGTATGTGACTTCATCTTACTGAGCCTCAGTATTCTCATCTGCTAAGTGGGAATAGTAACACCTGCCCCTCCTACATTAAAAGATTGGCAAAGATCAAATGAGAGACTGTTGGGACTTTGAACATATAAAGTGCTCTACAAATATATTAAGTCTCTGCTTCTCGGGGAGAATAGAAAAGTCACAATGACACATCCCCTGATATCCAGGCCAAGATTCTGTCAGTCCAAAACAAGAGTATTTTTTCCTTACCTCTCTCTCTTTCCCTGCCTGCTGATAATAGGGCTGTTAACTTGTTTTTTCAGTTGTGGTGACTTAACTTGTTGCATAAATGTCAAGTTCCATTTGACTAGAAGTTAATATATAATATCTCCCCTTCCCTCATGAGTACAATCCTGTTAAATTATCCCTTTATGCTCACATTGATTTTTTTTTTTTTTTGCTTTTCAGTTTTAAGTCCTAAAATAGCATCTTCTACCCAACTGCTTTACTGCTTTCAAGGCAATGAGGATGGTGCCTGGCAATGTGGGAGTTTAACGCAGATCAGAGTGAAGTTGGCTGCACTTCAAGATAACAAGAGCACCGCCAAATGGGCATTTATCAAGGAGAGGCTGACAATCCCAGGAGCCTAAATTACCTTACGTTTGCAGCATTTCATTCACAGTCTCCTGTCACCCTCATGCAAGCCAAATGGAAACAGGAGATACATTTTATTATCCCCATTTTACAGGGAGGAAAAGCCAAGATACAGAACCCTGAAGAGCCTGCACAGAGGTCACTGGGCCAGACCGGTGCTGAACCTAAGCTTAGCTTCCTATTGGTAAATTACTCTCGCTACTAAATCTTCAGACGCCACTGGAAGATTCTGCCTGTCCTGGGGGTCAACTCTACCCCCAATGCACTCTCAGAATTGTAGCACGCAGGTCTCTCAACCACTGGCCAAACTTGCTAAGAAAGTCTGGGCCCTTTTCCACAGTACCTTCACAGACAGAAGCAGATCCAGGGAGACTGTCTTCAAAAGAAGAGGAAGAAACAAGGACAGTAAGTTTGTCTCTGTTAACATTTCAGTGTTTGATCCTTAAAGCAAATGGGAATTACTAGGAAAAAGTATCAGCCAGAGGCTTAAAATCTGCACAAGGGAGGAGGCGATTCTCCAGTGAAAGGGATGCATCTGGCATGCATGCACAGTGACTTCAGGAGCAGGGGGCTTCTCTCCACGTCACAGATAAGTCAGCTCACAGTAAATGAATTATCCATCATCATGTAGCTAGTCAATGTCAGAGCTACCCAAGAGCTCTGGTCTGCAGATAACCCTTGCCCATAAATGAACCCCAAGCATTGACTATCAACTACAAGGAAATATTTAGGGGAAAAAGTCTCTTTTTGGCCTCTCAGAAATAATACCATGGAGGTAAATAGTGTCCACTATTCTTTCTCTGAAAACGGGGGCCTCTCCATTATTCCTCGCAAGTTCCCTCACACATTTTCCCTTCAAGATGAGGGAGGCCCCATTTCCCTAGATCTGGCTCTTCCAGGAGAACCTCAAAGAGGAAGGTTGGGAATACTTGTTCTTGGTTTTAAAATCAGCTAGAGACCTCCCCATGCCCAGAGGGAGAGGGAATTTCCCAGAAAACACTCTTGCACAAAATCCCCCCCTCCTTTTTTTTTTTAAACCACTCTCCACGGGCACTTCCATGGAGTCACCTTTCCCCAATATCCCTTTATCACCAGCAGGCAGGCCAACTCACACCTCCTGCCTTCTCCGCAAACAGCCTCTCCCGCAACAAAATTCAGGGTCAGGGTCGGGCCAGTAAGAAGCAGGTCTGAGCTGAGGGGATGCCTAGGTAGCTCTCCTGAGCGGCTGTCAGAGCCAGCAGCTGTGGTCCCGAGAAAGCCCTCTGCCCCTCCCAGCGCTGCGCTCAGCCCAGCATCCACAGCAGAGGCCGTGGCCGCAGGGAACCTCACCGCTGCAAGTTGAAACAAGACTCCCCGCCTCCCCTGTCGGCAGCCGGGCTTTAAATAGGATTAATGAGAGAGAACATTCTAAACACTGCTCCGAGAGGTTCCAGAACAGGCAGCCGGCTACTTCCTCTCAAGCTGCCATTTTGGATCGGTTCCCCTGGCTGTCTCTCCTAACTTGGAGCCAGGGCTTTTGCACTCTGCATTGTAGCTCTACTCTGTACCTGACCTTGGGATTTCAAGGACAAGATAAAGTTTCACTGCCCCACCAAGAACCTCCTCTGCCCACTGTGAATGCCGGAAAGTTCAATGCTGCCTCATTCATTTAGATTAATTGATTACCTCCATTGATAAAATGAAAAGACCTCGGGGAAGGGGTGGGGCTGGAGCTGGGAAGGAAGCGGCATTGCCCTGGCACTGTCCTTCAGTGGCAAGTGCTCTATCGTACAGCAATCATAACCCATCACCGAGAATTGTGGTAGCTATTAATAGATTGTGGTAGAAGTTCGTCTAAGTGCTCTATGGTATAGCAATCACTGTCACTGAGAATTGTGGCAGATGTTAGTCTGTTGAACATTTTTTTTTCTTTTTCGTTCCAAGATGAAGTCTTGCTCTGTTGCCCAGGTTAGAGTGCATTGGCATAATCTTGGCTCATTGCAATCTCTGCCTCCTGGGTTCAGGCGATTCTTCTGCTTCAGCCTCCCGAGTAGCTGGGATTACAGGTGCCCACCACCATGCCCTGCTAATTTTTGTATTTTTAGTAGAAATGGGGTTTCGCCATGTTGGCCAGGATGGTCTCCATCTCCTGACCTCCTGATATGCCCGCCTCGGCCTCCCAAAGTGCTGAGATTGCAGGCGTTAGCCACCACGCCCAGCCTGTTGTACATGTTTTCCTGTGTCCAATCCTGTGGAATATTATTGTTAATATCACTCAAAAGGGCACAAAATTAAGCTTATGGGGCCCAAAGACTACGCCAAGGTCACTCAGCTGCTAAGCGCAGAGCAGAATTCCAACCTTGCAGTCTTGCAGGCCTTCCACTCCAGGTCTGTAGACTCGAAATGTTTTTTTTCCACTGCGTCATGCTGAATGGGCTTCAGGCCAAATCATGAGACCATTTCCAAATGGAAGAAATAGGGTAGAAAAGACTCTGGATTCATGATTGGGGGAGGGGCAGCAAAGAGAACAACCACAACTAACACTTAAGAGATTTCCTATACATTTTCCTTGTCCTGAGCACTGCACAAGTTTAGCTCATTTCACCCTTGCTGCAACACTGTGAGGCAGGCACAATGACTGGGAAACCTTAACCAAATCCATGCTACTTCGCAATTTTGCTTCCATTGAACCCTGAAGGCAAAATTAGTCAGCATTTACCAAGAGTGCTTTCTGGAAGGACTACTCAACCTGGCTGCCGTTAACAAACCTTATTTTTTTGCCATTGTTAGAAACTGGGGAAAAAGAGACAGAAAATTCTGGTGGCCAGTCACAGTGGCTCATGCCTGTTATCCCAGTACTTTTGGGAGGCTGAGGCAGGAGAATTACTTGAGGTCAGGAGTTTGAGATCAGCCTGGGAAACAAAGTGAGACTCCATCTCTACAAAAAATTAGCTGGGTGTGGTGGTGAACACCTGTAAGCTCAGCTACTCAGGCTTAGGTGAGAGGATCGCTTGAACCTGGGAGATCAAGGTTGCAGTGAGCTCTGATCGTACCACTACATTCCAGCCTGGATGACAGAGGGAAATAAATGAACAAGAGAGAGAGAAAGAGAGACAAAAAGGAAGGAGGGAAGGAAGGAGGGAAGGAAGGGAGGGAAGGAGGGAAGGGAAAGAAAGAAGGAAAGAAAGAGGAAGGAGAGAAGGAAGGCGGGACAGAGGGAAGGAGAGACAGAGAAAGAGAGAGAGAGAAAGAAAGAAAAAGAAAGAAAGAGAAAATACTGGAAATGACCTCAGAGATGACTGTGTGCAAACCACCTGCTCCCTTATGCCCCTCCCAAATTTTTGTAAGTGATTAGATTGAGTCCAGCTTATTGAGACTACGGTCAGCCTTGGGAATAAAAGCAAAATACATGGTCAGCACCTAGAAAATCTGATATGCAGAGTAAAGGGAGTGTAGTTAATGGCAGAAGACATGAAGGAAGAGTGGAGATGCTCATTGAGAGGGGCAGTGATCTGGAGGATTCAATTAGAAAACCAAGCAGCCAGCAGGGCCCCAAGCACAGGGCTGCCCTTACCTCAGACAGACAACCAGTCTCTAATGTCCCCAGCCCTTTGTGGGCAGCATCCTCTCCTCTAGGACTCCGGGAGCCGCTTCCTGAGAAGCCACTGAGTAAATGTGTAAATTAAATTGCAGCGCACATGGTTTCCAAAGCCTCTGCTATTTTTTTCTCCCCCCTGGGGAGAGGAAATGAGACGTCAACATTCCCCATAGGGGAACTAAATGATTTCCCAGAAGTCATGATCTCATATGCTCTATTTGTTTAAATGAGTTTAGGGCTACAAGCAAATGTGCGTTTGACAGGGCCCATTTGCAAAAGACCTCTCTCAGAACTGACAAGGGCCATGCCAACTTCTTTGTCTGCGTGCCATTTCTTAGCGCTGGGGAGAAATTAGCCCCAAGTCAATTAGTCCATTAGTCACCAGCTTTGTGCCAGCAGCAGGCAGAGTATTATTAAAGATATAGAAAAATAAGAGGTGGTCTTTGTCCTCATTTATTTATTTCATGTTTGTTGAGGGCCTATTATGTACTGAGCATTGAGCAGAGCACTTAAAATCCAGTAGGAAAATGAGATTTATTCACCTGAAACAATAGCACCTAAGTTACAAAGTGCACAATAAAGAAATGAATAGTAGGACGGGCATGTGTTGTTCGTGAGACTTCATTCAATGGGGTGGGAGTGGGAGATTAAGGAGGGTGGGTCAGGGCCTGGTGAGGGCCTTGAAAGACATTTCCATCTGGCTTGAAGGAGGGCCAGGTCCTGGATGGATATGGGCATGGCCTTGATGGTGGGGAGGCAACATGGAGCTCTGGGCTGGTGGTGACCTAGGAGATGGTCAGGTTGGGGAGGTCGGGGTGTGGGAAAGCTGAACACAGCAGTTTCAACTTGATGGTAGAGGGGAGGCTATTCTATGCCTGGTGCTTACAGGGGTCCTAGAAGACTTTCATTCATTTGTGGGGGGATCTCCAGCCTTGGGTGGAGCAGAAGAGAGTTGACTCTGGAGAGACACTGGAAGACTAGAGAGAGCAAAGGGTGTGGATAAGCCTGAATTCCAATTCTTTCTCCTCCGCTACTAGTGGTGGGATTTAAGGCAAATTGTTTAGCCACTCTGAACTGCAGTTTCTTCATTTGGAAAACAGAGATAATCATTTCTGTGATTGTTCAGTAAGATACTGTAGGTAAAATGTCCAGCAAAGGTATGGTATGTGATAGGCAAGCAATGAGTGTTAGTTTTCTACAGGGCTTCCCCCATTTTGAAGACAAAGGTAAGCTACACATGTACGTTCCAGTATCTATCTACCACCACTGGACCAGTCAAAGCCAATAAGGGTAATTTTACTGAGTGTGCTCATGACCGCTAGATGATGTGGCCAAGTTGTTTAGTGTCAGCTGAAGGCCTTCTGGGAAAGGTTTTCTTGATCTTGAAAAAGAGATGCAGCAACAAGGGTCCTTTATTGCTCAACCCATTGCTAGTTCTGGGTGTCCAGACTAGACCAAGAGATTCAACCTGTGATCATGAAGCAACCATCCCAAGGGCAAGCCAATCCCATGCTCTGAGGATAGCAGAACAGGGACATGGTGAGGCCTGATTCCTGATCCTCCTGAGAAGCCAAAGTACAAAGGAACCTGGGACCTGATCTCTGAACTTATTAATTCATGAGGTTTTTGTCCTATTGTTTAAGGCGTTTTGAGTCAAGCTTTTCTGTTACCTGCACATGGAAACATCCTCATGATTTATAATTTTGGACAAACTTGTCAAACCCACAGAGGAGATAAATTTCAGAACAAGTGATAGGCCAGACCTTTCAGAGATTGGATGTTAACTCAGAAATAGTCTGTTGGCCGGGCACTGAGGCTCATGCTTGTAATCTCAGCACTTTGGGTGGCTGAGGTGAGTGAATTGCTTGAGCTCAGGAGTTCAAGACCAGCCTAGGCAACACGACGAAACATTGTCTCTACAAAAAATAAAAAAATTAGCCAGGAGTGGTGGCATATGCCTGTAGTCCCAGCTACTGGAGAGGCTGAGATGGGAAGATCACCTGAGCCCTGGGAGGCAGAGGTTGCAGTGAGCCAAAATTGCACCAGTGTATTCCAGCCTGGACAACAGAGTGAGTCCCTGTCTCGAAAGAGAAAAGAAAAGAAAAAAAGAAGAGGAAAAAAAAGAAAAAGTCTGATATATACTATTGAAAAAGATAGAGTGACGGAGTCAACTCAAAATACTTCCTTCTCATTTCTCTGTAATTTAGTTCAACCCTGAGTTTACATCAAAGGGCTTGCTACATAATTTTCAGATAAGCTTTGCCAGCTGGTACCTAAACAAAGCCGATTCACACCACAGCCTGTTAGTGCCATTTGAGCCCTTGCATTGCATTAGCCAAGTTGGCTGTCTCACTATTCACTGCTCAGAAGGCTGCCTGCTTGTGGTCAAACCTGCCCAAATCAAACCACATTCAGGCCTGTGTCAGTTACAAGGTTTCTGAGGCAGGTAGGAGTCATGTGCCATTAAACCCTGATGTCCCAGCTCCAGTGAAGGGTCAATTTCTTGTCTTGCACTTTGACTCAGTTTTCCTTTCACTTATAGAGTAGGGTGGATATATTTCCTGATGTAACTTGAGTGTCTTAGTAGGGAGGGGTCATCGTTGAATAGGAATTGTTATGTCAGCAAATTCTCCCAGGACATCTTAGGGTATCTGTTCTCTCTATAACTTCTCTGGTCTCCCTCACCTGAATACAGGTGAAGACTTAGAAGGAAGTTATAAATAAGAAAGCTAGTGATGATGATGATAAATGATTTATTGAAGTCATGCAATACTTTCAAGGAAAGTAGAAATACTACTTTCATTTTATCTCATAATTTGTCTTTATAACACTCAGAGAGGACAGAGAAGAGATGGTCCTTCCAATTCAAAAACAAGTTTCCTCAAGTCAAGAGATAAGAGATTCAAGGTGCTCAGAGACCTACAGGTAAGGAATGAAAATTCTTGCCAGGTACAGTGGCTCACGTCTGTAATCCCATCACTTTGGGAGGCCGACGCAGGCAGATCACGAGGTCAAGAAATCGAGATGATCCTAGCCAACATAGTGAAACCCTGTCTCTATTAAAATATAAAAATTACCTGGGCATAGTGGCATGCATCTGTAGTCCCAGCTACTCGGGAGGCTGAGGCAGGAGAATTGCTTGAGCCCGGGAGGCGGAGGTTGCAGTGAGCTGAGATTGTGCCACTGCACTCCAGCCTGGCACCTGGCAACAGAGCGAAACTCTGGCTCAAAAAAAAAAAAAGAAAGAAAATTCTTGTTATAAAAGCTGCACATTCAAAGCAACTCCATGGGAACTGTTTTCTACCCTGGAAAAAGACAGGGATGGTGAGATATCTTCTAAGGTCATGAGACCATTGGCTCTGGTTGCAGAAAAACTGGTCTTCCCAGTTCTTTCCTGGGGTCACTGGGAAATCAGTAGTGGCCTCAGTTGATTCCTTAGAGCTTTGCTCAGTGGTCTAGGCTCATAATATTTTCTCACTTATTTTTGGAGATTATCCAACTTCACTTAAATAGAGTCAGCCTTTCCTGTCTCTCAACACAAGGCTCTGGATTTTTAGACTTGACATAATATTAAACAATTATTTGATATTTTGTGTTTTTCATACCACCTTTGACTTTGTTAGTTCTTTTCATTTTGTATTGTTGCCAAAAGATAGATAGGGAAAATGTTATTAGGCCTCTTTTACTGATGATAGCAAACTAAGCCTCCAAAAGGTTGTGAGAAGACTGCAAATTGGAAGAAGCAGGAATACATGCGGATTTTCTGAATTTGAGTTCATTTATCCCTCTGAAACATCATCTTGCCTCCCTACTCTCAGAGTCTTCATTCTAGTATTTTTTGAGTGCTTGCTTTGTACCAACAATGTGCTGTGCTCTGGGGATTCGATGTTGATTAAGACAGACATGATCTTTAATCAAGAAACTTATAGAAGAGTTGAAGAGACAAACAAGAAGCCAGGCAATTCATTACATTGTGATAGGTGAGAGTACCCTGAGGAAGGCAGAGTTGTCTGTAATTCAAACAAGCTGCTGGCTTAACTGGTCCGTGGGTCTGGTCCAGTGCAGCCAATCTTAGGTCCTAAAGATGAAGCATGATGTTCTGTATCTCAGGTTATGAATAGATGAGGAGGGTAGGTGATTTTTACAAGAAACGTTTTGTGACCCAGCTTTCTAGACGCGACTCAGGGAAGGGAGAGCCCGAGGGATGCAGTTTCACATGAGATGCCTCTCAGGAACCCAGACACTCAGGAAGGGCAGCACCCCTTCACTAGACAAGGAAGAAAGACAGCCACACTGAGAACCCACCGGTGGTGTTGGGGGTAGACACACCCAGCCATTGCATTACCATGCCCAACTGCTGAATCAGGGAGCTAATTATGGCTTTGTACTGCTGGAGACCACATTCCTGAGGCTTTCATGCACACACACATGGAACCGTAACACATACACACATGCTGTGCCATCCATCACTGTTCTCCTCCTCCATTCTGCTTTCTCATTTCCTCCCCCACTCTCAATGCATTCTACTCTATCTCTAAAGTATCCCTTCCCCAGGGTGTTTCTGTGGTTCCATAGTACATCCCACTTCCACCCCACATACACAAACCAACACACTGCTCAGACCCTTTGCCCCACTCACTCATTACAGGAAGGCTACACGTCATAGCCAGGCGTTTACCTAGATGCTGCTGACAAAGATGCCGGTGCTGAAGGAGGGTCCTCACGAAGTATCTTCTCATCCAAACCATCCACTTTCCAGATGAGGAAACTGAGGCCTCGTCAGGGACATGGCTTATCCAAGAGCTTATAGTTAGCAGTAGGGCCAGAACAGAAAGAGTACTCTGGAGTCTTTTGTCTCTTCCACGGAACCTCACCTGTGAAGACACAAAAATGAGTTTGAAATCTGGAGCCTACCTGATCCCTTAATCTACCTTCCAAGAGTCTGCCCTTTCTTTAAAGTGCTGGAATGTTTGATCGATATTAACTCATTCAGCTAAAATTCTTGAGATACTCTCACCAGCAAACAAGAATACATGTTCTCCGTCAATGAATGGAACACAAAGAAGCATGGGGCTGTAGAAAAAGGAGGCATTATTTTGCCTGGGACTAAAAAAGACAGTGTGAGTAAGTATTGCATATTTTGTCTCAAATTTTGAGAGGTAGAGTTAGAAGAGCAGGAGAAAGGCTTTTCAGACTGGGGGCCAGGTATAGACAAAGGTGAGGAAAAGGAGTTGAAGTTCAGGAAAAGGCCGAGTAGGCTTTAGGGTTGACACGTATAAGTTGTAGTATTGCTTGTAATCACTGCCATGTGTCTTTACAAGCCAGTGAGTTTCATTTAATCTTCACAACAACCTAAACATCAGAAATTCATTCATTTAACAAATATATATTGAGTGTCTACTATGTTGCCTGGCAAGTTCTAGGTGTTAGGGATACAGCTGGGAATAAAACAGACCAAGTCCCTCAGCCATCGACACAAGAGACCAAGTTCCTGCCTTCTGGGAATTTACATTCGGGGACTTGTTACCTCATTTTACAAAAACAAAAAACAAAAAAACCAAACCTGAGTTAGAGGAGGAAGAAGGTACTAGCTCAAATAACAAGCAGCAAAGTCTGTCTGTGTTCTTAAACCCCTTGCTGTGCCACCTTTCAGGTAGCCTAGATTCAAAGGTCAGAGTCTTCAGGGTCAAGAACTGAAGGCAGTTACGTTCCCCTACAGGGTTTTGAGCAAGGGTGTGGCAGAAACCAGACGACTTGTTTTCCTTTGAGCTGTCCCCACCACCATCACCATTTTATTTAACTTTTTAAATTTATTATTATTATTATTATTATTGAGACAGGTTCTCGCTCTGTCCTCCATGCTGGAGTGCAGTGGTGCTATCTGGGCTCACTGCAACCTCCACCATCCAGGCTCAAGCAATTTCCATGTCTCATCCTCCCAAGTACCTGGGATTACGGCCTCCTGCCACCACACCCAGTTAATTTTTTTTTTTTTTTTCCAGTAGAGATGGGTTTCACCATATTGGCCAGGCTGGTCTTGAACTCCTGACCTCAAGTGATCCACCTGCCTGGGCCTCTCAAAGTGTTGGGATTACAGGCATGAGCCACAGTGTCCGGTCCCCATTCTATTTATAATCAGAGATCAGCTAAGTCAATCCTACTCCATTACACCTACCCCCCCCATACACCACACACACACACACACACACACACACACACACACAC